>NC_135900.1:7399603-7905947 GCF_964194155.1 Cetorhinus maximus
GCTTGCTCGTTCATTTCAGGGGGCATTTAAGAGTCAACCACATTGCTGTGGGTCTGGAGTCACATGTAGGCCAGACCGGGTAAGGACGGCAGATTTCCTTCCCTGAAGGACATTAGTGAATCAAATGGGTTTTTACGACAATCGATGATAGTTTCATGTTTGCCATTACTGAGACTAGCTTTCAATTCCAGATTTACTAATTGAATTTATATTCCACCAGCTGCCATGGTGGGGTTTGAACCCATGTCCCCAGAGCATTAGCCTGGGCCTCTGGAATCTGTCTACACAGTAACCTATAAGCTTCAACCATAGCCCAAACCAAATATTTAACCACTATTTTGAAGGATATGATCAGCTTTACAGATTTAATAACACCCCATCAGTGAAATAAGCAAAATACTCCACTTGTGACACATTGTTTGCCCAGTCCCTGAGACAGCTGTCATTTAACAAATCATGTTTAAGCAGCACACATCCCTGGAACCAATTAACTTTGTGTCTCCTTAATTTATAGAACTTTTCTTTTGATAATGACACCGCCTTTCTGTGTAGGTGGCGTGAATCTTGGTGATAGTTTGGGAGGACTCACGGTTTATGCTAGCAATGAAGAGGACCCCTACGTCACTCTTAAAACCACAGTAAGTAGGAGCAGGAAGCTTCGCAGAATTATTCGCATTGGCCCATCCCTGCTTGTGATTCTTTTTCTTCGTGGCGCTGTTACAGAAATGTCTTTTAGTGATTAATGAATCTATAAGTTTAGTGCCTGCTGCCATCCTCCTGCTCTTGAGCTGCATGCAATGCTGCCGTACCTTGAAACTTAAACTAGCCATTTATGTTGTAGGACCAATATGAAGATGAGGATTTCAAAATCAAGCCCACTGATAATCTGATAGCTGTGGGGAAGGCCGACAAGGATTGCTGCAGCCTCGAGATATACGGTGAGATCGTCAGTCAATCCTCCTTCGCATATCAGATTATACAGCCGGAGATTCTTGTATTCTATCTTGGGAGAAGCTCTTGGGGTAGGCCGGTGTTGGAGAAGGTGAAATCATCTTGGGAGGGGGAAAGAAAAGCTGGTACAATTATTGCTGGCCTGAGTCCTCCCCCAGAATGTGGTTTAAATCTCTGTCATAGCAGGTCAAATTACAGTTTGGAGAGAACTAACCCAACATTCTCAATTCCCAGGAATCCTGTGCATTGTAGTGTCAGCTGTGGCTCAATGGGTAGCCCCTTTGCCTCTAAATCAGAAGGTTGAAGGTTCATGTTGCAGTCCAGACTTGAGTCATAAAAATCTGTGCCAACTCTCCAGAACTCAGGGAGTGCTGCACTGTTGGAGGTGCTGTCTTTTGGGTGAGGCACTAAACTACGGGGTGGACCTAAAAGTTTCCTGTGGCACTATTTTGAAGGAGAGCTAGGGAATTCTCACCAGTGTCCTGGTCAATATTTATCCCCCAACAAACATCACACTAGAAAGAAATAGATTATCTGATTATAATCACGTTGCCCTGTGCAAAATGGCTGCTGCCTTTCTTATAGTGACTGTACTTCGAAAGTAACATTATTGGCTGTAAAACACTTTGAGGTGTCCTGAGTTTATAAAACGCACTATACAAATACAAGTCCTTTTCTATTTGTTTGATAGTTATGAGGAGAGATTGGATAGACTGGGGTTCTTTTCCCTGGAGCAGAGGAGATTGAGGAAGGACATGATTGAGGTGTATAAAGTTATGAGGGGAATCGATAGGGTAGACAGGGAGGAACTTTTCCCCTTAGTGGAGGGATCAATAACCAGGGGGCATAAATTTAAGATAAGGGGCAGGAGGTTTAGAGGGGATGGGAGAATTTTTTCACCCAGAGGGTGGTGGGAATCTGGAACTCACTGCTGAAAGGGTGGTAGAGGCAGGAACCCTCATAACATTTAAGAATATTTGAATGTGCACTTGCGATGCCATAGCATACAAGGCTATGGGCCTAGTGCTGGGAAATGGGATTAGAATAGTTCGGTACTTGTTCGACTGGCGCAGACTTGATGGGCTGAAGGGCCTTTTTCTTTGCTGTAGACCTCTATCACCGTCTATAGAGTTTTGTTCATTCCTGTTGCATGGTGCTGTTGGTTACTGGTGCTGCATTGCATCATTTGTAGGTCCTATGCCAGATTTATTTAATGATCGGGAGCGTAGTGGAGCAGAGTGCAAAGCTCTGGTCAGTATATTGTGGTGAGCTGTGATGTCGATTAAGAAATGTGGGGTCAGAAACTGGCTTGTCAGAGTCCGCGTTCATGGGGGGAATGTTCCTGAATGTGGTTTGCTGTTGGACGCACTCACAGTGAATTGTCTCTTACAGTTCATAACCAAGAGGAGCAATCTCTCTACGTCCATCATGACTTGCTGCTGCCTGCTTACCCGCTGTGTGTTGAATGGCTCAACTTTGATCCAAATCCAGAAAAGCTCACAGGTAGGCTGCAGGAGGACGTCGCTCAAGAAAATTTTCATCTGATGGTTGCCTAATTGGTTTGCACCAGTTGTCGTGGAATTTTCTGGTCAGCCAGTGTTGCTCAAAGCCCAGACTATATAGGGCTGAAACCCTGGCTAGTAAAATGAATGCAAATTGGAGCTTTGTCTCCTGAGCTGCTGCTCACTCCCAGAACTTGTCTATAAGTGTGTTGGCAAACGCCTAGCCACTTCATCGGCTAATTAAAGCTGCATTCCATCCTTGTGATCTCCTGCCTCGCCCTCACCCTCTTCTCAAGCATACGTACAAACATACGAATTAGCAGGAGTGGGCCACTTGGCCCTTCGAGCCTGCTCCACCATTCAATAAGGTCATGGCTGATCTGATTGTAACTTCCCTCCTACCTTTCACCCGCTTGTTAATAAAGAGCCTATCTAGCTCTCCCTTAAAAATATTCAAGACTCTGCTTCCACTGCCTTCTGAGGAAAAGAGTTCCAAGTCTCACGGCCGTCTGAAAGAAAACATTTCGCCTCATCGCTGCCTTAAATAGGTGACGCCTTATTTTTAAACAGTGACCCCCTTGTTCTAGATTCTTCCACAGGAGGAAACATCCTCTCCACATCCACCCTGTCAAGACCTTATATGTTTCAATCATGTTGCCTGTCACTCTTCTAAACTCCAGTGGATACAAGCCTCGCCTGTCCAACCTTTCCTCACAAGAGAACTCACCCATTCCAGATATCAAATCTAGTAAACCTTCTCCGAACTGCTTCTAATGCATTTACATCCTTCCTTAAATAAGGAGACCCGTACTGTACACTGTACACCAGATGTGATCTCATCAATGCCCTGTACAACTGAAGCATAACCTCCCTACTTTTGTATTCAATTCCCCTCACAATAAACAATAACATTCCATTAGCTTTCCTAATCACTTGCTTGACTTCTCTAAGTCTGGGTATCTGCCCTCCCGCTCGCTCCCCCCCACCAATTGGTTGTTCTTTCGATTACACATTTCTTCTGCCGTCTCCGTTCTGTTTGTTTCCCTTTTTTTATTCTCTCGATCCTTTCTTTTCCAACTCAAACTTCTGTGCATCGTGCTGCTTTATCATAACTTTAAATGCAACTTTGGACTCTTTCCTGATCCCCGGGTTTTGTATGTTTTTTTCTTTCCCAAGACCTGTTCTATGGGTGTTAAGCCCCGTTCCCCGGCCACTCCCTGAGCAGATGTTTCGTTTGCCCTGAGCAGTTGATACTCTGTGTCCTGTTTTCCCCCCCCTCCATCTCGACCCCTGATTAGATTTTTCTCCTTGTAGGGAATTATGCTGCAGTGGGTAACATGACTCCTGTGATTGATGTGTGGAACCTGGATGTGGTCGATTGTCTGGAACCCGCCTTCAGCCTGGGTAACAAGAAAGCAAAGAAAAAGAAGCAACTCAGAAAGGTATTGAAGAGCTCGTATAGTTCACGTGCTGTGGGCAGCTCGTGTGTGGGAATTTGCTCCATGTTACTACTTGTTAATACTGACCAGCCTGACTGATAACCAAGGCCTGCCCTACAGTCCTAGTCCACAGGCAGCCAGCTCAATCCTCACCCTGTTTGTTAATCACAGAGCTTGTTTGGTTTTTGGCTTCACACTGTGTAAGCAACGGCGAGAGGGAGCCTGGCAGTATGGACCAGCTCCCTGCCCTTTTCCACTCTCTTGTCATCTCCCCCACCAGCCTGAACACAGGTCATTTAATGTTCAACATCGGGATTAATAATTGAAGAATCGACCCTGGCATCACCACATTGTACAGCTCCTGGCCATTGTGCTGTGCTTTAACGTTGGCTTCATCAGGGCAGGAGCCTTGTGTTTTCTGATGTGTGTGCAGACAGTCTTAACTGTTCACTCAAACAGCCAGACTGTACTGCTTGAGGCATGTTTCCCTGCAGGGAATCAACTGGTGAGAAGTAAACGTGAAATTTCTCATCAGTGGTAATTGATTATTTCAGGGTGCCGCAAGTGCGGAGAAAGGAGAGGAGGGACACACCGATGCAGTTCTTGACCTTTCCTGGAACAGACAGATCAGGTAATACCTACACTGCCACATTGCCACTTTCTTTACAAGCATGTGCAAACTTATAATGTAGAGACAGAGAATAAACGCAAATGCTGACCTCATTCCGTCATCGGCTGAGGTTAGCACCTTGTATGTCTGACAGGCAGCACTTGGTTTCACCACAAGGTGTCAGTATTTGATGAGAAATTAGCTTTGACGACTTTCTAAAAGCCGTGATTATATTAAAATTTGACTATGTTGCGTAACAACACATTTTTGTTCAAATACTTGTGTATAACACTAGTGAGTTCCTGTGTTTGTACTCTCACTTTCTCATTGATGTGGGTCTGTGTAATTGAACTCTGTCAGATTAATTAACTGGGGAATTAACAGGAGAAGCACCAATCTAACCAGCTGCCAGAAGATGGTGCTGTTGGTTTATTTTCCTTCTCTCAGTATTAGCTTAGTGCTAGTCACTAGAGGGGAGCGAGGAAGTGGACGGTTTAGTGCTACTAACTAGTGAGGAAGTGCTCAGTTCACTGCTAGTAACGAGTCAGCGAGGAAATGTGTGATTGAATGTGTGCCTCATGTCCATACAGAGCTGACTCTGATGATTGTAGCTCAAAAGCCAGAGTGATTGTTCCGGGTTTTGATTTTTTTCCCATAAGTACCTTAATGAGTTGAGCGTGTGGTAGAGCAAAATACAGAATAATTTAGCACAGGGTCATTTATTGTTGCTTTCTTGAAGGACAGAGTGCAGTTTGGATTTGAAGCCATCAATGACAATGCTGCTAACTATGTTTGTTGAATGGTAGGACTGTTCTGGCCAGTGCATCTGCTGACAAGTCAGTGATTCTATGGGATATGTTGCAAAAGAAACCTGTGACGACCCTCACTTCACATACGGACAAGGTAAGCTGAAGCAAACCCTTCCCTTTCAGTACTGCTGAACATCTGAACCCAGGGCCATGGAGTCCGCAACTCTCTAACTGGCCTTCCCACAAACCCGGGGTTCTGATCTCTGGCCTGCGTAACAATTACCTGTTACATTAGCTCACCCAATTTAAAGGAACTTCTTCGTACTTGGCTCTGTACTGCCGAGTGCAACCTTCTTACACCCTGCATGTTTCACCTCACCACTATTGGCCAAGCTTTCAGCCGACTGGGCCCTAAGCTCTGGGATCCCTTTCCTAGACCCCTCCTTCCTTCTGTGCCTCTTTCCTCCTTGAAGACACTCCTTGAAACCTACCTCTTTGACCAAGCTTTTGGTCATCTGCCCTAACGTCTCATTATGTGGCTCGGTGTCAGATTTTGTTTAATAATGCTGCTGTGAAACGCCTAAGGGCGTTTACTAGGTTAAGGCACTGTTGTAAGGCTGTGTGTCGGTTTGACCATTGAGTTTCTAGGTCAAACCTTTATCAGTTTTTAAATTGCTTGGGTCATTTTACAGGAGAGCGCAGTCACAGATTTCTGTGCTTGATCCCAGTGATAGAATGCCTTTCCAATAATAAAAACAAAATAACACACAGAACTATCAAGTAATCATTTGGTAGTACAGAACTTGAGTGTTGCTGAAAAAAATAGACATGCTGTCGAAGCTTTTCATCTTACACTCATCAGGACAATTCGCAAGAATACCAATAGTACTGGGAGCAACAAATTATACTGCATGAGAAGAGAGTGCTGATTGGCTGGCAAGTGGGCTCTGACTGGTAGAGGCATTGCCATGGAGAATGCAGCAAGAAACAGTTAACTGCCAAGCGTTTGTTCAAATTCAAACCAGGCAGATCGACTATGATCAGGGCATTGCCGTGAGGAATGAACCAGGGAATGGCTGTTCCCCAAGCTTTTGTTTGGTTGAAAAAGCTATAATGTGTGGACATGCTTTCTGTCTGCAAAGGACAGGGCCCAGCCAGAGTGTGAATATATGTAATTTCTAACATGTGTAAGTGAGCCACACTGCAAGCCTGACTGATCATTTTAAATTGGTTTTCAGTGTAATTCTTAGCACAATCAGAATTGTTTAGCAAGTGTTGTCCAATTGTGGAATCACATCAAATGTTGGACACAATGTTTTGAGTTTTGCACCCGTGCTAGGAAGGACGTGAAGTCCTTAGAGAAGATTTACTGGAATGGCTCTAGGGAAAGACTGGAGAAGTTGGGGTTGTTCTCGGCAGAGAAGGTTAAGAGGAGATTTGATAGAGGTGTTCAAAATCATGAAGGGTTTAGATAGAGTAGTTAAGGAGAAACTGTTCCCAGTAGTCGCAAGCCAGCGGACAATTTAATGTGACTGGCAAAAGAACCAGAGGCAGCACAAGGGAAAACTGCATTTAAAAGAAATGTGTGGGTTAGGACTTGGATTGCACAGTTGAGAAAAAAAGTTGCGGGGCTTTGTGGAAAGAACGGGGAGTAGGAGTATCTGGATTGCCCTTTGAAGGAGCTAGCACAGACATAATGGGCTGAATGGCATACTTTTGTGCTGTGCTATTCCATGATTCTAAAACCATTGGGAATACTAAACTAGTGCTCTCTGGTTGGGTACAAAACATTTTTTAAAAAATAAAATAATCTTGCAGTAAATTCAGCTGGGTTTCAGATGTACTGAACGCTGCAGACGTTTGGAATTAAAGCTGAGTTCTATAATAATTATCCTGCTGCTGGTGGGCAGTGGCTCTTTAGGATGTTCGTGTCTGGATAAACAAGAAACCCAGTGAAGGTGATGTACTTGCCTTGGTTACTGTACAAACCAAAGCGCTGGTGCTGCTGGCTGTGCAGCCATACTCTGTCCCCGGCCCCCAGGTGCAGCATTATACTCTGACTTTGCATCTCCCTGTGCTGAGAATCATCTTCATCAAAAATTATGGCCTGCGCCTCACTGAGATTTTTCATCAACCTGACCGAAATGGCCTTAAAAGGGTGCTTTCCAACATTGAAGGAGAAGTAGTAGGCGCCTGGGATCTGGCATGTGAAGAAGCCGCTCAGCTTGTTAAAATGTTTGCCAATGTTGATGTATTCGGTGTCAAATGTCACCGCTTCGTGCAGCAGATTCTCTGTGTTCTCCCCGAGCAGCGACCTTGTCCTGGCTGCGGAAAATGCAGAACGAAGGCTGTCCTTTGGCTGAGCAGCCGTTAGGCAGTTGAGAGAGGATTGGTTTCTTTTGGGTTTAGCGTTGGAACGGGAACAGGCGGAGGCGGTGCGGAGTGAAGGCAGACTGTTGGTCAGCCGGTAGGGTGGCAAATCTGGATAGACCAGGTAGCCAGTGAAGGTTGTGTATGGCCCTATGTTACTGTACAGAGCGTACTTTGAGCTGCCGTAGAGAAATAGCCAGACACTATCGCCTACGTCTAACCTCAGCATCAAGCTCTGGCTCTGCACCTTGCGGCTTTTTTGCCGATGTTCATCGAAGGCTGTCGCCTGCACCTCGTACCTGTTCTTCATCAGCATGACTGACAGCATCTTCTTTGGGTACTTTCCAACTGTGAAGGCAAAATAATAAGCCCCAGGAATTCTGCATACCAGCCTGCCTGTGTCCGGACGGAAGTCGTTCCCAATGTTAACCAAAAGCTTGTCGAACGTAACTGCTTTCCGGGGACCTCCCATCATGCTGCTGGTCCTGGCAGCGGAGAATGCTGACTGGTCATGGGGACCAGACGCTGCTGTAACTGACTGACGGTAGAGAGAGTCCACAACCCCTGTCAGCAGCACGAGTCCCAGAAAGACCATTTCGCCCTGAAAAGAGAAACGGATTTGAATTGACGAGGGTTGGGAGTAAGTGTTGGGCAATCTTAACAGCTAGATTTATGCTCCACTCAAGCCTCCTCCTAATGTTTCTCATCTAAATCTAAATATTGATTGTGTTTTCTCTAATCACTTTCATTTCACATGTTTCCACTCTGCCCATCATTTAATTCATTCTAGTCAACAAACCAGACCCACTGCATATTTTGAAGGTACATTGCAAACTGTGCCTGTTTCTAATTCTTAAATATCTTGAGAGATTTGTAATTGCGTAATGTCTTTTATATAGGGTAATAAGCACAGAAACAGGCCAGATGGCCCAAATGGTCTATGCTAGATTTATGCTCCACTCAAGCCTCCTCCTAATGTTTCTCATCTAAATCTATCAGCATAACCTTCTATTCCCTTCATGCTCATCTAGCCTCCCCTTAAATCCGTCTATAGTATTCACCTCAATCGCTCCCTGTGGTAGTGAGTTTCACATTCTTGCTGGGCAAAGGAGCTTCTCCTGAATTCCTAATTATTTTCTGGGTGAATATTTTATATTCATGGCAAACTCTGTGCCCACTAAAACCATTCATAATTTCAATGACCTCTATTAAGTTACTACCCTCAAACTTCTCTTTTCAAGAGGAAAAGAGATCGAGCCTGTTCCTCCTTTCCTGATGGGTATAATTGGGAATGGTAGCAGAGTGGTAATGTTACTGGAATAGTAATCCAGAGGCCTGGACTAATGCATTAGGAATAAAAAGCTGCCCTTGGTAACAGTAACAGATTGATGTCATTCAGTGAAGGAAATCTGCCGTAATTACCCGGTCTGACTCATACCCATAACAATGTTGTTGATTCTTAAATGCTCTCTGAAATGGTCCAGCGAATCGCCACAGTAAAGAGAATAAAACTGGACAGACACCTGACATTAATCTAGGTACACCCAATTGCCTGGAAGAATGCAACCTTCAGCAACTCTCACCAGCTTGACACCATCCAGGACAAAACAGTCCGCTTGATAGAGAGTAGTGATAAATGGTTGTTTTTCAGATTGGAGGAAGGTTTGTAGTGGAGTTCCTCACGGGTCAGTGTTGGGACCCTTGCTCTTCTTGATATATATTAATGACCTAGACTGTGGTGTGCAGGGCATGATTTCAAAATTTGCAGATGATATGAAAATTGTAAATGTTGTCAACTGTGATGGGGATAGTTTTGAACTTCAAAAGAACATAGACATGTTGGTGGATTGGGCAGACGAGTGGCAGATGAAGTTCAATGCAGAGAAGTGTGAGGTGATTCGTTTTGGCAGGAAAGATATGGTTAGACAGTATAAAATAAAGGGAGATCCTCTAAAGGAGGTGCAGGAACAGAGGAACCTCAGTGTATTTGTACATAGGTCATTGAAGATGGTATGTTGAGAGAGCAGTTAATAACGCATATAGTATCTTAGGCTTTATTAATAAGGGCATTGAGTTCAAGAGTAAGGAGGTCATGTGTCTTATACAAGTTCAACTAGTTAGTCCTCAGCTGGAGTACTGTGTCCACTTCTGGGCGCCATACTTGAGGAAGGATATGAATGCATTGGAGAGAGCACAGAGGAGATTCACAAGAATGATTCCAGGGATGAAGAACTGTAGCAATGAGGATAGATTGGAGAGGTTGGGACTGTTTTCCTTGGAGAAAAGAAGGCTGAGAGGAGACTTGATAGAGGTATTCAAGATCCTGAGGGGTATGGACAGAAATTGCTCCCACTCGAGACAATCAAGAACGAGAGGGCACAGATTCAAAATAATTGGCAAAAGGAGTAAATGTGATGAGGAAAAAAATTTTTCACCCAAAGGGTGGTTGGGGCCTGGAACAAACTTCCTGAAAGGTTGGTGGAGGCAGGCTCGATCGAGGCATTCAAAAGGGAATTGGATTGCTACCTGAAAAGAGTGTGTGCGTGCAAGGTTACGGTGATAAGACAGGGGAGTGGGACTAGGTGGAATGCTCTTTCAGAGAGTCAGTGCAGACTCGATGGGCCAAATGACTTCCTTCTGCACTGTAAAGATACTGTGTTCGGCATCCCCTCCATTGCCTTAAACATTCACTCCCTCCACCACTGGCACAGTGTGTACCATCTACAAGATGCAGTGCAGCAATTTGCCAAGGCTCCTTCAGCAATTTCCAAATCTGCAACATCTACCACCTGGAAGAACAGGAGCAACACATGCATGGGAACGCCACCAACTCCAAGTCACACAAAATCCTGAACTGTGTCGCTGTTTCTTCACTGTCACTTAGTAAAATCGTGGAACTCTCTCCCTAACAGCACTGTGGGTGTACCTACACTGCAACGGTTCAAGAAGGCAGCTCACCACCACTTTCTCATGGGCAATTAGGGATAGGTAATAAATGCTGGCCTTGCCAGTGAAGCTCACATTGCATGGATGGGGAAAAAAAGCCTTGCATTCCTGATGATATGCTTGTAAAACATTTTTGAACCCTCTCCAGTGTGTCTCTATCCTTTTTGTAATACGGTGATCAGAACTGTACATGAGACTAACCAAGGTTCGGTACAAGTTTAACATAGCCTCTTTCCAATTCTATCCCTTTTAAAACTTGTTTTGCTTTTCGATGGCTTATTAACATGTCATTACAATTAGTGATTTGTGCTCCCAAATCCCTTTACTCCTTTACACAATTTGCAATCCTGTTTCCCAAGTAATCTGTGACCTCCTTATTTTTCTTGACAAAATGTAATACCCCACCTATTTTGAAATTTCATTGCCAATTATTTGCTCATACTTCAAGTTTATTGCCTTCTGTAATTTGTTGCATTCTCCCTCTATTGACTGTCCCTCCCAATTTGGTGTCATCTACAAATTTAGAAATTGTTTTTGATTCCAAGTTCTAAGTACGAATTGTGAACAGCAATGGTCCCAGCATTGTTCCTTGTGGGATTCCACTTCCCACCTTCTGCCACTCTTTGTAGCTACCTTTTGCCCCTATTCTCCACTCTCAGTCTTGCAGCCAACTAACAGTACATTCTGCCACTTGTTTCTTAACAGATTAATGAATAAGGTCAGAGTGTGAAGTTATGTGGCACCTTATCAAATTTCTTTTGGAAATGTTAGATAAATTTCATTTCTTGCGTTATTCCTATCTATGATGTTTAACAGAACAGAGTCCTAGAGTTAACCCAGAATTTGTTTTTTGAAGTAATCTTGTTACTAATTTGGCACAGTTTGTGTTTTATTCAAACAGTAGGATTTTAAGTTGTGAAAATTACACCCAAAGTATGTTAGGATACCACCCATGGAGGGCACATTTGCACAGACCTTTGGTGTGAAATAAAGAGGGTGATTTTAACCCTGCCCACTCAGCAAGGACTGGACGTGTGGGCAGTTATACCACTCTCTTTCCCCCCCACCGCCACGCCCTGCCCGAGTTACCCACCAGAAGTCTGTCAGATCTTGGAATTTTAATCTGCTCCACTGGACAGGCAACATGGACTGAAACCAGCGGGGCCCTTCACAGATTCATGTCCCGTAGTGCTGGCACGACCAGAACCCAACTGCGGGTTTAACTGGGGCCTCAGTGGATCACAAACCCTCCAGGCCTCTCAAAGAGAGCTTGGGATTCCCGGGTCACAGACCTACCCATCCGGAGCACAAATCTCTTGTATGAGAATTGAATTGAGGTCCCAGGATTAGAGCAGCACGTGAAGTTGCAGCTTGCCTTGCAACCCACGCAGAGTTAAAATTGGGGCCAGGCTTTAGAAACACCTCCATTTTGCATAAAGCACCAAAGTATATGATGCTGTAAATGAAAGGGTCAGTCCATGCTGACGCAGTCATCCCAAAGATAAAGGTTGAAGTCGGTCACTAGACTGTACCCGTGACAGGGCAACTGCTGCCTTCAGTAGCTCCTGTCACCCGATGCTGGCTCTGGCAGCAGATGGCACGAATCCACTGGAAACACAGAAGGTTGTCCAGAATTACAGGTGGGCACACTCAACAGCTGGTTTGGGGCAGTGTGTTAAAGATGCTCAAACACAATCCTAGAAATAAATTTATGGACAGCGCTCGCTCTATTCACGAGGGGAATGTGAATCTTGTGGCAGTGTGAGAATGTGGTACCGCACTCCGTGGGAGTTACTGTACTTATGTCTTTAAGGACCTTGAAGATCTTTCTAATTTCTGGGGATGAAGAAGGGGAAGGAAGTAGTCCCTGTCTGTGGAATTGTTCCTCTGGACAAATTTGGGTACTAGGCTCTGGAAATACAAACCTTGAAAATGAAATGGGAGCTTGCAGGCCATGTAGCTGGTCTAATGATAGTATTGGAGCATTTACAATGAGCAGTGTTTCTCACTCTCATTTTATACATTACCTCCCTGCTCACTGATACGAGCATTTACACAGAACATTGATTCTCTGAAGATGAGTCATGGGCTCGAAACATTAACTCTGTTTCTCTCCACAGATGCTGCCAGACATGCTGCTGAGTTTTTCCAGAATTTTCTGTTTTTAATATATATTGATTCTGAGAGACTCCGTATCTGTCACTGGGAAAATCTGTCAGCTATCTTTCTAAAGTGTATTTTGTGAAGGAAGATAGAGCAATTGAAAAGTTAATAATGCTTCATTCCCGTAGCATCATTCATCATCAGAATTGAATTCCCACCTGCCCGTCATTTTTAGAAAGTACTAAAGAGCATCAGCATAAGCTCCATGTGTGGTGCTGGTTGTGCTATTAAATCTGATTCCATTTACAGTTCACAAAGGAGAGGATGGAATTGTAGCAGACTCCACAGCCCCAATTGACTGATTCCAAAAACATAATCCCCTCAGTCCCTCGCATATTTCTCTCATTCTCCCTTTAATGTGTCTCCACTTCTCCCTGGACAGTCCATTCCACATCTCTTTTGAAGTAGGTACGCCTTAGTTTGTTTTAAACTCCAGCCCATGTTCTGCAGAGTCTGTGGCACCTACAGCATGCTATTGGAGTTCCATTTATCAGTTCCCTCAAGAATCTTGAATAATCTCCCCTGAGCCTGCTCTTCAGAAGCATCAACAGTCTCAGCCACTTCATTCTCTGGGTTTGCAATGCAAGGTGTGAATAATAGATGCCTTGTACAAGTTAGTGAAAAAGAAAAACATCTTTTCTGGAATTCTTTGACCTACTTCAGTAAACGAGACAAATCACGCAGGCAGTTTTAACCTTGCAGTGATGTTCAACTGACAAAGAGAATACATCAATTGGTACTGTGGTTCTTTACACAAGTTCTGTGACCAAAACAGATTAAACCTATCTAGCCCCTACAAAACTCCTTCGGGAGTGTGTTCCATACAGTTTGATCACTTCACTGAAGTATTGTTTCCCTAGATTAGTTTTTGAACACCACCTCTCCACCACCCTCAGCTTCAAGCACAGGCTGTGTCCTCTCCTACTTTTCTGGACAAGGTGGAACAGCTTGTCATGGTCAATATTATCCATCCCTTTAGAATCCTATACACAGCAATCTTATCATTTCTTGCCTCCCTGAATCAGTTCCCTGGTTTAGCTGTTCCTGGACTGGAATCCATTCAAGCCGCAATGTTGCAGATTTATTAGCTACTGAGTGCACTTGTGTGCCCTGTTTAACTCTAGGACATTTGCCATGCTATAAACTGAGGCTGTGACTCCACTCTGCAAACTTAAACAGTCCAGTATCTAATTATAAATATGGAGTAAATATTCATTCAGCAAATTAAACATAAATCCTGCAGTATTTAGAAAAAGTATACTTACGAGACAGGGCAGCAGGATATTGATGCTGTGGGGTAAAAATATTGAATAATTAAAATGCAGACCAGTCTGATTTAAGCTTTGTTGCTGCAGGGTCTGAGCATAAGTTCGGTGCAGTTCTGTAAATTTCTCATTGCTCTGCGTTAGGTGCAGTTCTGTAATTCTAGTTAACATACTAACGTTTAGTGCCAAGTGAATAAAAGGTGCCATGTACCATTAAGAATGGGGATCAGCAAACTAAATTCCCAGAAGCATTCGCTTTGTCCATCAGCATTCCAAAGGTTTGTCATCTTTGCACCAGTACTGGAAGCTAATTCCAATATAAAATGAGAGTGTGGTCCTTACTCGGTCTGTGCTTAATATGACTCCAATCCCACGCAAATGATTGACTCTTCAGAGGAGGTTCACTAGATTGATTCCAGAGATGCAGGGCTTGTCTTATGAGAAGAGGTTGAGCAGTTTAGGCATATACTCACTAGAGTTTGGAAGGGTGAGAGGAGATCTAATTGAGGTAGATAAGATGCTAAAGGGGATCGACAAAGTAGACGTGAAGCGGATGTTTCCCCTTGTGGGGCATTCTAGAGGCCATAGTTTTAGGCTAAGGGGTGGTAGATTTAAATCAGAGATGAGGAGGAATTACTTTTCTCAAAGGGTCATGAACCTGGAATTCACTACGTCAGAGTGCAGTGGATGCCGGGACGCTGAATAAATTTGAGGAGATAGACAGATTTTTAATTAGTAACGGGTTGAAAGGTTATGGGGAGAGGGCAGGAAATTGGAGTTGAGGCCGAAATGAGATCAGCCATGATCATATTGAATGGCGGAGCAGGCTCGAGGGGCTGAATTGCCTACTCCTGCTCCTAGTTCTTATGTTCTTAACTGCCCTCTGCAGTGGACTGGCAAGCCACTCAGTTGTATCAAACCTACCACCAGTGTTTCAAGAAGACAGCTCACCGCTACCCACCTCAAGGCAACTCATGACGGGCAATAATTGCCAAGAACATTCCAAGAATAATATTTTTAAAATTATTTACTGCCTTTATGTTTAGGTTGTGTGCTTTGACCTTGTGTGGCTCACCTGCTGTTGTCATTGGCTAGAAACAGTGGCTTGGATTGGTGAGAGATTTCATACAAGTCTTAGGAAACTCTGAGCGGTGGTAAAGGTTACACCCAGTAAATAAATTCCTCTCTTGTAGTGAGCAGATCTGTTTGGGATTTCAGTTAATGGACCCAGGGCTGCAATGTAAACATCTTTAAAGTGTTGTTTCTAGTTGGGTGCATATGAGGAATCTGTTGTGCGTTTCAGTGAACTAATCGATTGTTAATACAAGATGTGAGGGAATTGCGATTTGATGTCGGAACAAATGAATCTGATCGAAGGCTGTCATGCAGAGTTAACCATCTTCTATCTAACTTGATTACCTTGTTTTTCTCAGTACTGGGAAAATACAGAAAGATTAACTTATTCCTTGTTTTTTTGACCAAGAACTTCAACTGACTTTGTGGGTTTCGCAGCAATCCCTTTCATTCGTGGTCGTCCGGTCTGATTCCCAGAAAGGGTAATTACTGGCTCTTGTGTGCCAGCATACAATTTGCCCATTAACCATCTGGGCCAATCTCCAGCTGGATCACCTATTAACTCCACATGTTACTTAAGTTTTGATATATCAAAAATGTTCAGACCTGCTCGATGAGGCTCTGTCAGATGTCACTACCATTTGTTTCTCAGTCGAGCTAGTGAGCTGTGTTTTATCAGCGACGTTTCAGCTCAGGAACAGTAAATGAGCAGCAGTAAGCCATTTTGTGTTAAGTGGACTGAACGGATTGCAGCTGGTGCCTTAAGATGTACAGCCTGTGGTGTAATAGGTTGTATATGAAGTGGGATAGAAAATTGTTTGGGCTCCTGTGTTGACACAGTCTGGAGACAGGGAATGATTCCTGTGCACAAAAACAAAAACACCTGGAAAAACTCAGCAGGTCTGACGGCATCTGCGGAGAGGAATACAGTCGACGTTTCGAGTCCGTATGACTCTTCATCAGAATTCCTGTGTATCCGTAGCACCGATATTTGACCTCTGCCCCAGTTCTAAGCAGTGAACTGTGGCGATCTAGTGTGTATCTAGGCAGCTCACCCACGAATTCCGGGACTATATAATTCTGCCAGTGGCTTTCGGGTAGGTCCAGGGTGGGTGGCAATGGAGATTGTTGGGGGGGCCAGATGAGCACTGCCTGATGGAATCCCACTGCATTTCTGCAAAGGCAATAAGAAGGGGAACCATGGCTTTTTTGGGGGAAAGAAAGCTTACAGGTTTGAAAACTACCTGGTCTTTGCCAGCCTCCCTCTGAGGGCTGCTGGTTGGACTCTTGTAGAACCTACATGAGTCGGAGTGTGTGTGGCACAAGTTCCACCTGGAGTTTCACCGTTCTGGGACAAATCCTGTTATAGACATTAGTTCCCTTGGATATACTGACTTCAGGGGTACAATGATAATGCGTAAAGCCAGAGTGTTAGATTTGTCTGCCACACACCACGGGAGGCTGGCCCCTAGCTGTTCCTTTGTGCCCTCTGAGTTTAGATTACTGCCCATGGATTGATGGGCACGTATTTTGAAACTAGTTAGTAGTAGGCACACAAAAGCCTAGGCACCCTCCCCAACCAAGAGTTGCTTTGAGATTAGGGACCTGGAGTTGTGATGTAGCCCAATCCAGACCAGGATTATGTTCGACTGTGGCTTTGACGATTAAGTATTAGCTTGTTTGATCTGGTTTCAGGTTGGTACTGTACCACATTGCACGTGTTCCCATCTAACAGCTGCTACGAGCTTGTAGTTAGTGAAAGATTCTGATGGGGAAAAAAAAATGTTTTGGTTTGTTGCTTTGGAAATGCTGTTCGAAATCTAGAGGATGCTCTTAGAAAATTTACAGTACAGAAGGTGGCAATTTGGCCCATTGGATACAAAAGATCCCGCAGTACTATTTGAAAAAGAACACAGGAGTTCTTCTGGTCAATATTTATCTCAACCAACATTCACTAAAACAGATTATTTGATCATTCTCACATTTTCTGTTTATGGGAGTTTGCTGTGCTCAAATTGGCTGCCCTGGTTCACCCATTATAACAGTGACTACAATTCAGAAGCATTTAATTGTATTGAGATATCTGGGAACATGTTGAGACACTGTAAATACAAGATTTTTACTAGATTGGAGAGGCCTTGTGTGAATTGCCTGATTGTTTAAACAGGTAGAATAGTGTTTGTTTTATTTGTACCTAATGTTAATTTAAATGTGGCTTACCAACTATTCTCAAATCATGTAGAACCTGGCCTTTAAAGGGGCACATCACTCCAGCAGAAGAACTTCCAACATAAAGTAATCCTTTAAAATAACTGGAGGGTAAGAGGGGAAATATTTTAACCAGTTGTTCAGAATAAGCAGACATGGCATTTCAGCTTGGTATTGAGGGCTGGTATTCTTTCCACTCTGAATGCTGCTCCCCAGTGCTTGCATCTAAATCGGAAAGATTCTGGTCTACTCAGGACTCCAAACACACGTTGCTGAAAGGGAACAGTTAGCCTTTTGTGCGGTGAAGGGAGGATAGAATGTGTAAAAAGCAAATTCCCAAAGTAAGGACATGTTCATGGACAGGTGCTTATGGCACTTGGATAGCTATTTAACAATAGACCATGCTAGTGCTACTTAGAGCATGTGATGCCATCTTGGAACAGCTCCAAGGTAGTCCAGGCAGCATTGTCATTTATTGATGTTCACATATCTGCTTTTCAGCTCTCTTTAAAGAATAGTCATTGTCCATGTGCGGCTTTGGAGGAAAGGTTCTTTTTGCCCGCACAGTTAGAAATAGGTGAGGTAATGAGTGTGTGGTGAATCATAGTGAGCCAGCGGCGGCGCGGTGAATCATGGTGAGCCAGCGGCGGCACAGTAAATCATGGCGAGGTAGCGGCGGCGCGCTGAATCATGGTGAGCCAGCGGCAGTGTGGTGAATCATGGTGAGCCAGCGGCAGTGTGGTGAATCATGGTGAGCCAGCGGCAGTGTGGTGAATCGTGGTGAGCCAGCGGCAGTGTGGTGAATCGTGGCGAGGTAGCAGCAGTGTGGTGAATCGTGGCGAGGTAGCAGCAGTGTGGTGAATCGTGGCGAGGTAGCGGCAGTGTGGTGAATCGTGGCGAGGTAGCGGCAGTGTGGTGAATCGTGGCGAGGTAGCGGCAGTGTGGTGAATCGTGGTGAGCCAGCGGCAGTGTGGTGAATTGTGGTGAGGTAGCAGCAGTGTGGTGAATCGTGGCGAAGTAGCGGCAGTGTGGTGAATTGTGGTGAGCCAGCGGCAGTGTGGTGAATCGTGACGAGGTAGCGGCAGTGTGGTGAACTGTGGCGAGGTAGCGGCAGTGTGGTGACTCGTGACGAGGTAGCGGCAGTGTGGTGAATTGTGGCGAGGTAGCGGCAGTGTGGTGAATCGTGACGAGGTAGCGGCAGTGTGGTGAACTGTGGCGAGGTAGTGGCAGTGTGGTGAATTGTGGTGAGCCAGCGGCAGTGTGGTGAATCGTGGCGAGGTAGCGGCAGTGTGGTGAATTGTGGCGAGGTAGCGGCAGTGTGGTGAATTGTGGCGAGGTAGCGGCAGTGTGGTGAATTGTGGCGAGGTAGCGGCACTGTGGTGAATTGTGGCGAGGTAGCGGCAGTGTGGTGAATAGTGGCGAGGTAGCGGCAGTGTGGTGAATCGTGGTGAGCCAGCGGCAGTGTGGTGAATCGTGGTGAGCCAGCGGCAGTGTGGTGAATCGTGGCGAGCCAGCGGCAGTGTGGTGAATAGTGGCGAGGTAGCGGCAGTGTGGTGAATAGTGGCGAGGTAGCGGCAGTGTGGTGAATCGTGGCGAGGTAGCGGCAGTGTGGTGAATCGTGGCGAGGTAGCGGCAGTGTGGTGAATCGTGGCGAGGTAGCGGCAGTGTGGTGAATCGTGGCGAGGTAGCGGCAGTGTGGTGAATCGTGGCGAGGTAGCGGCAGTGTGGTGAATCGTGGCGAGGTAGCGGCAGTGTGGTGAATCGTGGCGAGGTAGCGGCAGTGTGGTGAATCGTGGCGAGGTAGCGGCAGTGTGGTGAATTGTGGCGAGGTAGTGGCGGGCCAGCAGCGACGCGGTGAATCACGTCTCGTAATGCACAACTCTTCTGATCTCCCTCACGCCCAGAAAAGCAAACGTTCCCCTTGAATTTATGGCCCGTACAGTCCTCATTATTTGACAGTTAGTATTTGCTGTAATTCAGGCTCTATAAACACTAATTATCCTTATTACTATGTTAAGTGCTGGTTTGAGCCTTCAATTAGCTGGACCCTTCCTGTGCTTCCCTTAACATTCTCCCTGCTGCAGCAGGCAGTGATTGTAACATTTTTCCATGACAGCCCCTGCAGAGATATTGCACAGCAGGAGTGCAGATATTGCTATGTGCATCATAAGGGACTTCTGTATCATAACTGTTTCAATCAGCAGAAAAATAACTGGATTCTGGGTAATTATTTAAGGATTCTGCAGTTGCCAGAGATTTAAAACCCTGAGGGATCTTTGTTTAATGAGCATTTTTCTTTCTGTAAAATAAGGATCCTGCAGAGTGAGTGTGGTAGGACTAGACCTCTGGCCCCAGCACCCATTAGTTAGAGAGGAGGAGGAGCACCCAGGATCCTCGCTACTGATTGCTATCCAGTGATTCCGCCCCCACTGTCCCAGAATGCGCATGCATCAATAGAGAATGAGTATAGGTCCAGCTTCTGTTCCTTTTGCAGCCAAATAATCTGCAGATGCTCACCATCAAGCCTTGCATGTGAATGATGGACGCTTGGGTAAAGTTCTGAAGAATGAACATTGACCATGGGATCGTACTCCAACAGACAACAGTCTCGGGAAAGGGGACAAATTAGGCAGTGAAAATTAACAGAGAAAGGACTCACTCAGCTGGCTCTGACACAACCTTCTAGCTCTTCCTGTACTGTCTCCAGGGCAGAGCTGGGCCCAGTGCTTTAAATAGAGGAGAGTGAGAACAGCAGCAGAGTGGAACCAGTGTGGTTACTCCCATGCCATTTATATTCATCAGGCCGGATCAGTTTTCACAGTACAGATCAGTACTGTAGTGGTAACTTAGGGAAGGGAGACTGGGTATGAGATAACAGGACCACAACATCTCTCCCATGTGCCCATGCTTCACTTTCATGTATGAAAATAAAATTCGGCATAGTTTATAAAGAACATTGGCACCAAGCTAACACTTGGAAGTATTACCAAGTCTTCACTCTTTTGCATAACAATCATTAACTCCTTTGTACAGGAAGACGCATATCAGGTAGTAATTAGTAACCTACGTTTTTTTTCTTCTTGTTCAGAATTGGTTTTCAGCATTTGTTTCTCAGCCTCCTTTTAAGCTTTTGCCCCGTAATTTTTCCGTAATCAACATTCTGAGAAGAGTAATCCTGTTAATAGAGCTACGAGATTAAAGCCTTCGAGTGATAAAGCCGGTTCTCTGCTGTAAGTGGCAGTTTAGGACAAATGACTGGCCTTTGATCCACTTCCCACTGTGGAATGTTTCTCTCCTTCCTCAATACTACAGTGCCAAATGTTTAAAGCATTTCTTAGGTGAGAGGCAGGAATTCGGCGGCACTTCAATGCCCAGTAAAGAACCCAATCAAGCTGGGATCAGAGAAAATGGATAGCTGAATTCCAGAGGCATCATCTGTGTTTGTGTGCTTTTGCACTATGGAAATCCAGAATCAAGAAACCTTGCTATCTGTATTGTCTCAACAGTTAACGTTATGTGAAGTTTTAGTCAGATTGTTCTATAAATACAACGCAATGTACCAAGATGACTGAACCAATTCAGGGTGTGATTTTATACTCTCGAGACCAGTGTTGGCATCTGGCTTTTTAACCAGCCTCGTACTCCCAAACATCTTCACAAAAGTTTTCAACTTGTGGCATTTATGCTATCAAGCTTTATGTTCTGCCTGCTCTCCACTTTTGTGAGCTCAGAGTTTTACAGAAACTCCTCACTTTCTAGCACTCTGCTCCTGACCACCCTTCGTATGGACGTAGGCACCGAGTGTCAGCAGGAGGAGACTTTAGGGTTTCAGCACTAGCAGCAGTATTAGGCTTCACACTGCAGGGCGAGGAAATAATAACACTATATAAAACTGAAGAAAGGTCCTTGACCTGAAATATCACTCCGTTTTTCTCTCTCCACAAATGCTGCCAAATCTGCTGAGTATTTCCAACATTTTCTGTTATTTTAGATGTGTTAAGACCCAGCAGTTTGTAAAGCTGAGTTTTGCTTTTGTTTCTGTGCTTAATGAGAACACAGTCGGAGGACTGTGAGCAATATCAGGCTCAACACTCTAGGGAGGATATAGAAGCTTTAGAGAGGGTACAGAGCAGGTTCACTGGAATGTGGCCTCGCATGAGGAAATACAAAGGAAGACTTGAAAATTGTAATTTTTCATCAGAACTGAGAGATTACAGTGGCTCGGGGGCCCAGAACAAGGATCACCGATACCTTGGGTGGGCGAATATTAATGACGTCCACCCCATGTTGGGACTATTGGCCGACAACCGACTACGGTCCACCGAATACCTGTCTGAAGTCTACACTGGGGGAAATTGGTCCCAGTGTCTTGTAACAACACCCTCACACTGGGCCTAGCTTATGGGTTTAGGCATAATAATAATACCCGAATATGCTTACCATGCCTGGCAGTGTTTGACTGGTTCGGCTATTTATTGTGGAGCCACATCCTGCTAACATTAGTAATGTTATTTGTGAATGTTGATGGGATTCTGAAATAAAGACTTGCATTTATATAGCCATTTTCATGATCGCAGGGCCTCACTAAGTGTTTTACAGACATTGAAGTACTTTTTGAAGTAGCATTGTAAATGGCAGCTAATTTGTGTTCAGCAAGCTCCCACAAACAGCAAGGTGGTAATGACCAGGTCTGCTTTTTAGTGATGTTGGCTGAGGGATGATCATTGGCCAGGACACCAGGGAGAACTCTCCGGTTCTTCTTCGAAATAGTGCCATGAGATCTTTTACATTCACCCAAGAAGGCAGATGGGGCCTCACCTTAATGCCTCATCCAAAGGATGGCATCTCTGACAGTGCAACACTGCTTCGGTACTGCACTGTAATGTTAACTTTGATTTTTGTGCTCCAGTCCCAAAGTGGGAGTTGAACCCACAACCATGTGACTCAGAGGTAAAAGCACTACCAACTGAGCCACAGCTGACACAAATGTCTGTGAGCCAAAGTATCTGATGCTGACCCTATCTTCTCACGAACTAGCTCATTCTGTTAGAATGCAACTCCTGTCGATGAAGTTCCTGACAACAGAGAAAATAGACTGTGAGCATTTAATTGATTCCCTCTTGAGCTTCTCTTACCCTTTGCAGTAAGAATGACGCTAGACTTTGGGTCAGGTGCTACTTTTGCACTAGGTTTCACTATGTGGCTGTGTTCTGGTCTGCAGCCAATTTCAGTCTTTACTTTCATCAGTCACAGTGAAGCCCATACTGTTAATGTCACTGGTGAGACTGATTGTTCAAAGAGTTAGTGAAGCAACACCTGACTGACCCCGGTACATCGCTGCAGTACCTGCATCTCAACACCCGACTGACCCCGGTACATCGCTGCAGTACCTGCATCTCAACACCCGACTGACCCCGGTACATCACCGCAGTACCTGCATCTCAACACCCGACTGACCCCGGTACATCGCTGCAGTACCTGCATCTCAACACCCGACTGACCCCGGTACATCGCTGCAGTACCTGCATCTCAACACCTGACTGACCCCGGTACATCGCTGCAGTACCTGCATCTCAACACCCGACTGACCCCGGTACATCGCTGCAGTACCTGCATCACAACACCCGACTGACCCCGGTACATTGCTGCAGGACCTGCATCTCAACACCTGACTGACCCCGGTACATCGCTGCAGTACCTGCATCTCAACACCCGACTGATCCCGGTACATCGCTGCAGTACCTGCATCTCAACACCTGACTGATCCCGGTACATCGCTGCAGTACCTGCATCTCAACACCCGACTGACCCCGGTACATCGCTGCAGTACCTGCATCTCAACACCCGACTGACCCCGGTACATTGCTGCAGTACCTGCATCTCAACACCTGACTGACCCCGGTACATCGCTGCAGTACCTGCATCTCAACACCCGACTGACCCCGGTACATCGCTGCAGTACCTGCATCTCAACACCCGACTGATCACGGTACATCGCTGCAGTACCTGAATCCCAACGCCCGACTGACCCCGGTACATCGCTGCAGTACCTGAATCCCAACGCCCGACTGACCCCGGTACATCGCTGCAGTACCTGCATCTCAACGCCCGACTGATCCCCGGTACGTCGCTGCAGTACCTGCATCTCAGTCATACCTCTGATATCGTCTGGAAATTCTGCGATTTGTTACTGTGCTGCAGTGGCTCTGTCAGTTTTGTCCTGGTGCTTGAGAGATGATCATTCAAAATTGGCCTCTGCACAAAATAATAAACTCACTTCTGAATATGAAGACCAGCTGCAGATTCCACTCTGAGCTTTCAAAGTACTTGATCTTCAACTAGAACAAATGGCTGAACGATGCGCAAACTTTAAACTCTCAGATCGACCATAGCCAAAAAATAACCACTTCAAGCTATTTAGTCCCTTAAACATAGTCCGAGGCAAGAGCTTTTCAAACAAATTGACACCGAGCCTCTTAGAAGTTATTAAGGCAGATAACCAAAAACTTGGTCAAAAAGATAGGTTTTAAGGAGTGTCTTGTAAGAGGTAGAGAGGCTTAAGGAGGAAAGTCCAGAGTCTAGGTCCTTGTCTGCTGAAACCAATGTGATTTTAATTCTTTCACGGGATGTGAGCGCTGCTGGCTAGGCCAGCATTTATTGCCTATTCCTATGTCCTTGAGAAGATGGTGGTGAGCTGTCTTCTTGAACCACTGCAGTGCATGTGGTGTAGGTACACCCACAGTGCTATTAGGGAGGGAGTTCCAGGATTTTAACTCAGCGACAGTGAAAGAATGACGTTATATTTCCAGGATGGTGTGTGTCTTGGAGGGGAACTTGCAGGGAGTGGTATTCTCCTATGTCCTATGTCTGCTGCCCTTGTCCTTCTGGGAGTTGGAGGTTGCGAGTTTGGAAAGTGCTGTCAAAGGAGCATTATCGAGTTTCCTGCTATGCATGTTGTAGATGGTGCACACTGCTGCCACAGTACGCCAGTGGTGGATCAGGTACCGATCAAGCAGATGGCTTGACCTGAATTGTGTTGAGCTTCTTGAATGTTGTTTGTGCTTCAGAAAGTGTTGAGTATTCCATTGTATTCCTGACTTGTGCCTTGCAGATGATGGACAGGCTATGGGAACTCCCTCTTTAACAGCACTGTGTGTGTACCTGTAGTACATGGACTGCAGCAGTTCAAAAGGCAGCTTACAACCACCACCTCAAGGGCAATTAGGGATGGGCAACGAATGCTGGCTCTCATCCTCTGACCTGCTCCTGTAGCCCCAGTATTTATATGGTTCACCCAGTTAAGTTTCTTGTCAATGGTAACCCCCACAATGTTGATGAAGGATGTTCAGCGATGGTAATGCCATTGATTAGATCAGTATTTCCCAAACTTTTTCCCATTCTGACCCCATTTTGATTATCAAAATTGGCGTGACCCTAGATTGAGAGTGGAAGAGCGAGGAATTGAGTTACAAGAATATGTTTGTGATGGGGGTGGGGGGCATAGTATCTCTCTGTGCCACCATCCCTCCCTTTCTGTGTCACTGTGACACTGGAGTCTCACCCATCTCTTGCTTTCGCGTGCTCTTTTTCTTTCTCTCTTTCTCTCGCTCGCTCGGTCTCACTACCTCTCTTTCTCTCTCTCCCTACCTCTCTTCTCTCTCTCGCTCTCTCTCTCACACTACCTCTCTCTCTCGCTCCTCTCCCTCTATCTGTATCTGTGCCCTGTACGTTGCCCCTGTTAAGATGGCATTCGTTAACCTGGGCCTGTCATCGAGAGAAGGCCTGCGATTGCCACCCTGCTTAGTGATTTAATGACATGCCATTCAAATTGCACACACAAAAGAAGTGTGCATGCTAATCAAGGGGCCTCAGAGCCAGTTCCAGAACTGACCCGGCAGAGCCTTTACAGGGTCTGTGCACACTGTACTCTGGTGCAGGTTTACAGGGTCTGTGCACACTAATCATCTTCAGGCTTACTGGGTCTGTGCACACTGTAATCATCTTCAGGTCTGTGCACACTGTAATCATCTTCAGGTCTGTGCACACTGTAATCATCTTCAGGTCTATGCACACTGTAATCATCTTCAGGTCTGTGCACACTGTAATCATCTTCAGGTTTAGAGGGTCTGTGCACAATGTAATCATTAGGCTTACAGGGCCTGTGCACAGTGTAATCAGTTCAAGCTTGACTACATTATTATGAATCTTTTGTTCACTCATTTTTTCCCTTTCAGGTACAGACTCTCTGCTGGCATCCATTTGAAGCACAGATACTTCTCTCTGGATCATTTGATAAGTGAGATATAATTCTATGCATTTGCTTCTATTTCCTAAATGTTTTCCTCCCCTCTTTGGGTGGATTAAGTTTTCCTACCAGACCACTAACACCTCACATTTACAAATCTCATCCTCATGTTCAACTCTTTTCATGGCTTCACCCTCTCTATCACTGTAACCTCCAGACCCTCTGGGACCTCTGCAGTCCTCCAACTCTGGGCTGTTCCATTCGTCTCGCCATTGGTGTCTGTGCATTCTACCGCCTTGGCCCTAAGCTCTGTAATTCCTCCCCTAAACCTCTCCGCCTCTTTCTGCTTCTTCATAGCAAGCTTGTTAGGCCAAGCTTTTAAAACACCTTGCTAGTATCTCCCCTGTGGCTCAGCCTGTAGTTCTCTGATTATGCCCCTGTGAATTACCTCAGGACGTTTTCTTACATTCAAGGCGCTATCTAAATGCAAGATGCTGCTGTTGAACAGTTTCAAGATGCTGTGTAACATGGCAATGTGTGACAGTAGATGGCACACTCCATTAACAAATGAAACAATTTCACAGGATTCATTGATCTAGGGTTAGGGTTTTTATTTTAGTTTCTGGCTCTTTGTTTTTAACTCTTTTATTTCCTGCAGAAAACCTGAGCTCTTATCAGTGTTGCCGTGCAGTAAGACTTTAACTTGGTCTAAACCCTCACTGTGTAATGACTGCTGAGTGTCTGCCAGACTGCATGATTGCTGTACAGAATAAAATAGACCACATGCTGTCTGTAAATCTCCAAAGTGAAGGCAAGAGACCATCTTGCTGTCTTATGCTGATATTGCGCTTTGATCAGCTGCTACATGACTCAGTAGAGAAGCCTGCTCGATTACTCATTCCCCACATAGAGAAGTCTATGGTGAATGAGACCTGGATTTTGGTGTGTAAGGAATTACAAGGGTGCTTTCACACTGATGCCCTGAATGGTCTTGCATATAATCTGTACAGGCTTTAGGCTTATTGTTAGAATGTAAAACCAAGATCAAAGTCTGTCTTCGAGCTTTCCTACCACCATTTATTATGATTTTGACTGCAGCAGTTTGTGTGCACCCTGGTTATCTACAGGTCAGTTATACTTTACGACTGCCGGAGTCCGAAGGAAAACCACCGCAGCTGGAGGTTCAGTGGGGAAGTCGAGCGAGTGACGTGGAATCATTTTTCACCATGTAACTTCCTGGTGAGCTTTATTCTGGTTGCAGGGTGGGATTTTAGCGGTAAAGCATGAGGAACCACAGAAACTGATTCTATCCGACAGGTATGATGTACTTGTCGCCTGTGAGGCTAAGGATAAAGGCTGTCAGAAGCACAGCCAAAATGCAGACCATGGAGAAGGAGACTGTCTGAAGGGGCAGGAGGAGGAGGGAAACGTAACCTGGTAGTTGTGGGGGGCTCAATAATTAGGGGAACAGGCAGCATCCTCTGTAAGCAGGATCGAGAGTCCCACATGGTTCGTTGCTTTCCTGGTGCCAGGGTGACGAACAGGAGAGGGAGGATCCAGTCATTGTGACCCACGTTGGGACCAACAGCATAGGGAAGAGTAGGCAAGCGATCCTGTTTACAGAGTATCAAGAGCTAAATTAAAAAACAGGACAAAAGCATGACGAATCTGGTGGAATTTTTTGAGTGGGTGACTAAAGTAGTGGACCGGGCGGAATGCCTATGTATGTTATTTATACGGACTTCCAGAAGGCATTTGATAAAGTCCCTCATAAGAGACTGTGAGCTAAAGCTGAAGATCATGGAATTGAAAACAAATTTTTGTGCTGGCTAGGCATTTGGCTGAGGAAAAAGAGAAGTTGGGATAATGGGCAGTTACTCCAATTTCCAGGATGTAGCTAGTGGTGTCCTGCAAGGATCTGATTTGAGGCCTCAACCATTCACTATATTTACTGATGATTTAGATGGTATAGAAAGCCCCATATCCAGATTTGCCAACACCATAAAGATTGGCGTTATTGTGAGCAATCTAATTGGAAGCATAAAATTGAGATGTTGATAGATCAAATGAATGGGAAAAATTGTTGCAAATGTCTTTCAATGTAGGCAAATTCCCATCTAAAGGGGCAAGGGCAGCAAATAGATGGGAACACCACCACCTAGAAGTTCCCCTTCAAGCCACAAACCATCTTGACTTGGAAATATATCACCGTTCCTTCACTATCGCTGGGTCAAAATCCTGGAACTCCCTCCCTAACAGCCCTGTGGGTGTACCTACACCACATGGACTGCAGTGGTTCAAGAAGGCAGCTCACCACCACCTTCTCAAGGGCAACTAGGGATGGGTAATAAATGCTGGCCCAGCCAGCGAAGCCCACATCCCATGAACGAATATTTTAAAAATTGTGTGGTCATCCACTTTGGATTTCAAAAGGATAGAACAGGGAACTTTCTAAATGGTGAAAAGCTAGAAACAGTGGAGGCCCAAAGGGACTCAGGAGTCCAGGTTGATAGATCATTAAAATGTCATGAACAGGTACAGAAAATATCAAAAGGGATAATGGAATGCTGGAATTAAAAACAGAATATGCTGAAAAAACTCAGCAGGCCTGGCAACATCTGTGGAGAGAGGAACAGTAAATGTTTCGAGCCAATTATGACCCTTCTTCAGAACTGAAGGGAGGTAGAAATGTGATAGGTTTCACTCTGTGGAAAGTGGGGTTGGGGGAGAAGGTGGGTTAGAGGACAGATAAAGAAACAAAGCATTGGTCCAAAGCAGGTGTTAATGGCAGAATAATGGACAGCTCTGTCTGAAAGCAAAAACATAAAAACAAGATATTCATTAACTTCAGAGCATGAATTCTTCATTGTGATTTGTTTGTTTTTTTGCCTGGGGCAGTCTGTATCTTGTTTTCAGGAATAAAATAAGCAAACACTTCTACATGTGAAGGGTGGTAGAAGTTTGGAACTCTCTTCCACAAATAGTAAGTGATGCTAGATCAATTGTTAATTTTAAAACTTGAGATTGAGCGATTTTTGATATCCAAAGGTATTAAGGTTATATGGGGCAATGACAGGTATATGGAGTTAGGCTGCAGATCAGCCATGATTTTATTGAATGGTGGAACAGACTAGAGGGGCTAAATGGCCTCCTCCCATTCCTATGTCCCAGCAACATGGCCCAATTTCTGAAGGAACGCTGCTATTGAAAGTAAAAGAATTGTTGAGACTTTGCGGCTAAGAATTTGATAGTTTTATATATATATATGTGGTTACTGAGTTTGGTAGTGAATGCTAGGCAGAGTATTTAAGGACCATTAATCTCCAGTTTTCATGGCTTAGTTGGAAGTTGATGCTTTGCCTTGCCCTTCCAGGCCAGCACAGAGGATGGTTTTGTGTATTGTTTGGATGCTCGATCGGAGAAACCACTTTTCACACTCAAAGCTCATGATGGAGAGATAACAGGTAAGCAACAGTTTATTGACAAATCACAGTTCTGAAACCACGCAGTCTGTTTCTCGTGCCCACTGGCTCCGACTTCCAAGCAGTGCGACAAAACTTGTTCTCGGCCAGTTTTTTTTGTTGTTGTTGTTTTGGCCAGATCATTTTTTCAATGAACTTCAGGAAGCAGAAAGCTTTAGCTTTTTGATTGATGATGGTCAGTATAATTGAGTTTATGAGGCAGGATTCCAGAGATCAACGTGAACCGTGTTCAGCAAAACCACCTACATTTAACAGATGTATTATCTCATTGAAGTGATTATGGGAAATCCAGTCCAATCATTAATCAAGTGCGTCTCTATCTAGATTTTAAGAAATTATTTACATAAATCTGTCTCCTTTCATCACTGACCATATATTCAATGGAAACAGTTTCTCTTTCTTTGCTGTATAAAAACCCTTCATGAACACCTCAATGAAATCTCCCCTAAACCTTCTCTGTTCTAATATGAGTAACTTTGAAGTCAAATGGAGTCACTGAATCTGGTTGCGAATTTTGAGCCCAGTGATCCAAAGAACAAGCAATGATTGGTGTTGGTCAAGGGAAGCTAGTTAAGACACTAAGAGAACTCTTTCTTCCTGCTTCTGTGCAACTTGACACCTTCACCTCAGTCACGGACAGGTACACAGGGTGTTTAGTGTCGCAACTGAAGGTTGACGCTTGTAATCGCGCGGCAGTCTCTCAGTACTGCCCTTTGACAGTGCAGCACTCCTGCAGACCTACCCCTCCTATTAGTGCAGCGCTCCCTCAGTACTGCCCCTCCCATCAGTGCAGCGCTTCCTAGTGCTGCCCACCCAACAGCGCAGCGCTGCCTCAGTACTGCCCCTCCCGACAGCGCAGCGGTTCATCAGCGCTGCCCACCCAACAGCGCAGCGCTCCCTCAGTACTGCCCCTTCCGACAGTGCAGCACTCCTTCAATACTGCCCACCCAACAGCACAGCGCTCCCTCAGTACTACCCCTCCCGACAGCGCAGCGGTTCATCAGCGCTGCCCACCCAACAGCGCAGCGCTCCCTCAGTACTGCCCCTTCCGACAGTGCAGCGCTCCCTCGGTACTGCCCACTCAACAGCACAGCGCTCCCTCAGTACTGCCCCTCCCATCAGTGCAGCGCTTCCTGGTGCTGCCCACCCATCAGTGCAGCGCTCCCTCAGTACTGCCCCTCCCGACAGCGCAGCGCTCCCTCAGTACTGCCCCTCCCGACAGCGCAGCGCTCCCTCAGTACTGCCCTTCCCAACAGCGCAGCGCTCCCTCAGTACTGCCCCTCCCGACAGCGCAGCGCTCCCTCAGTACTGCCCCTCCCGACAGCGCAGCGCTTCCTAGTGCTGCCCACCCGACAGCGCAGCACTCCCTCAGTACTGCCCCTCCCGACAGCGCAGCAGTTCATCAATGTTACCCACCCAACAGCGCAGCGCTCCCTCAGTACTGCCCCTCCCGACAGCGCAGCGGTTCATCAGCGCTGCCCACCCGACAGTGCAGCATTGCCTAATGAAGAGGCAGCCCAATCCCTGATTCTGTCACACTGATGTAAATGGTTGAGAGTTGGTGCTAGTCTCCCCAGCATGTGACTCGGCTCATCACCATCATTAATGTTGGCTCCAGGCACGGATTTAGATGAGCGATGGTAGTAGATGAAATTTAAAGGGATGAGTACAAGTAGAGGAAAGTGTAACCATTCACATGTTGTAATGGTTGTTCTTGGTTTGGTGGCCTGCCTCTCCCTTTGGCCCTCTTTCAGAGTGGGGACTTTTGGTGCCAATCACGGTGCTGTGCCAATTGGCACAGAAGCTCAGGAGCTATGTAAACAGCACCAAAGAAAAGCAGTGATGAAATGGCTTCAACTTCTTGAATAAATCTTCTTGCAAAGTACTTGAACCGTAACCTGGCAGCCACTTCAATGCTGATTTGATCCTATATGGACCCTAGAGGACTGGCACCTGACACTGACTCACCATGGAATGCTCCTGTGCCCAGCTCTCCAGGAATGAAGTGGTATTCCATGACTCTAGGCTTTGCCCTTATTACCCTGCAGGGACCCCTTGGGACCTGATGAGGAGGTGGGAGAGCTAGCATTGAAGATAAAGCCTCCCACCAATTCTATTTGGTAAGACATGTGTTTGAATTTTTCCTAAATCAGGAATTCTCCTTCACTCTCTGTTTCTGTCACTGTTATTGTTGCTTTGCAAATTGTATTCCATCCTCCTCTGGAGCAAAGGTGGGGCAGTGAGTTTAAGATGCAGATCAGCCACGATCTAACTGAATGGCACAAGACCTGTTCCTGTGCATTCCATTTCCCTCAGTGTATGCTGTATAGTTTCTCCGTTACCTGATTCTTGGAAGGAGCATTTGATAAGCCACCATGAGCTTAAAGTACAATTTGTTTCTTCAGGTTTAGAACTCAGTAGCCAAATCCAAGGCTGCCTGGTAACATCATCATCTGATAAACATGTGAAGATTTGGGATATTTTGGGAAATAAACCCAGCTTGGTGCACTCCAGAGATATGAAAGTGGTAAGTGACTGAAAAGCTGAGAGAAATAGACTGAAGGTAAGAATCAGAAGAATGTCTCAATGCCTTAGAGGGAGACGGTGGGGCAATTTTAATTTCACTGCATTAGTAATCCAGAGGCCTGAGCTAATGATCTGGAGACAAAAACAAAAATACCTGGAAAAACTCAGCGGGTCTGACAGCATCTGCGGAGAGTTGACGTTTCGAGTCCGTTTGACCCTTCATCAGAACTGATGAACTCATAATGATCTGGAGACCCAGGTTCAAATCCCACCACCGCAACTGGTGAAGTTTAAATTCAATTAATTAATCGAAGAAACTCTGGAATGGAAAGTAATTATGACCACTGATTGTCAGAAAAACGCAGCTCAGTTCACTAATGTCCTTTAGGGAAGGAAATCTGCCAACCTTCTTCGGCTCCGAAGAAGAGTTATACAGACTCAAAACGTTAACTCTGTTTCTCTCTCCACAGATACTGTCAGACCTACTGAGTTTTTCCAGCATTTTCTGTTTTTATTTCAGATTTCCAGCATGCGCGGTATTTTGCTTTAATCTGCCAACCTTACCCGGTCTGATCTACATGTGACTCTAGACCCCAGCAATATGGTTGACTCTTAACTGCCCTCTGGAATGGCCTAGCAAGCCATTCAGTTCAAGGGCAATTAGGGATGGGCAACAAATGCTGGCCTTGCCAGTGACACCCATGTCCCAGGAAAGAATAAGTAAGTGCTGGCAGTGTCACTATTGTTTCAGCACATTAGCCCCTTGCACTTTGAGTGTGGCACAGTGACTACAGGTTAAAAGCTGTTAACCGGCTAGTGAACTGTACATGTATTTTGCAGTATTTTTACAGTTTGATATTAGTGTAACTATCATTCCCTATACAATAAGCTCGCAATCTCTGTTCTTGGTGTGGCTTGCGATGAAGGTGAAACACTAAGTGTTGCTTTTGCACTGGTTCGGGAATTAGTGCAGGGCTGGGTGGGAATGCAGAGTGACTGGGGGAACTGGCTCTGTGTTTTAAGTCACTGAACTAACTTGAACTATTGTTTCAGCCCTGTGACCTTGCCTCTGTATCTGTTTGCAGGGCGTTGTGTTCTGTGCAGCTTGTTGTCCAGACTCGCCATTTATGTACTCTTTTGGGGGACAGAAGGGAGGCCTACGCATCTGGGACATCAGCGCAGTCTCCGCAGGTAATGACTGGCACTGAGGCCTTCTGGTTTCTAAATACTGGCAGCTCACTTAGTTAAAGTGAGAACATCAAATAACTGAAAAAGAATATTCTGCACAATAAATATGAAGGTCATTTCTGCAGTTGGAAATCACTAACGATGAAGCATTATTTTAAAATGGTCACGAGTGAGTGAGTCAGGAGTAATTTAGTTATGTGGAGGGTTGTTGGGACACTGAATGCTTAGCCACAGGTTGTGATTGAGGCAAGAGACCATTGCATTTTTGAAGGGAAAATTGTATAAATATTTGAATCAGAGAAAGACCAGGAGTATGGGAGTGTGGTGAGGGTAGTTTTCAATTGTTCCAGCAGAGAGGCAGCACAGACATGATCGACCGAATGGTGCTTTAAACTTTGGTTCTGTAGAACAAATTTTTAAGGAAACAGAATCTTAAGAGCGTGATAATGTTTTTGATGGTAACAGGTGAGGTAAGCCGCTATAGGTAGGGCTGGGTGTTAGTGTTAAATAAGACAAAACCATTCCCTGGGGCGGAAGGATCAGTAACCAGAGGATTTAAGATTATTGGCAAAAGAACCAGAGACAATAAGTGGAAATATTTTGTTTTGCACAGCGTGTTGTTGTGATCTGGAACACACTGTCTGGAAGTTTAGTGAAAGCAGATTTGATAGTAACTGTCAAAAAGGAATTTAATAAATACTTGTAGGGAAATATTGCAGGTTTGTGGAGAAAAGTGGAATTAATTGGATCAGGCACGATGGGCTGAATGACCTCCTCTACATATCATTCGATTATTCTGTGGCATTGAAGGAAGTGGCTATTCAGTTGCCAGGTGATTGGAAAGCTGAGTTATGACTCTTCTGGAGAAAGTTTGCACTGTGAAGCTTTTCCTTCACAGTTTAATGTCTTTGAAAACTTGTGTTTCAGTTGCCACATGTAAGAGTTGGGATTTTATTCATATGGAATTCTTCAGATTCTAGATTTCATGCATTGAACATGAAACTCTTGAGAGCACCTGATGCTGCTCACAAGCTCAGTGCTGAAGACTTCATTGTAACTTGTGTTGGAAGACGGTCGTGTTGAATTTGGCACAAAGGCCTTGTCCTGTCCTAGCGTTTGTTCCTGAGGAAGTGATATTTGAGCCAAGTGTTAGCCGTGGCTTAGTTGGTAGCATTCAGGCCTCTGAGTCACAAAGTTGAGTTCAAGTCCCTCTGCAGGATGAGAGTTCGAGAGAGGCATTAAACCGAGGCCCAATCTGCCCTCTGGAGTGGCTGTGAAAGGATCCCATGAAACTATTTCAAAGTAGAGCAGGGTAGTTCTCCCTGGTGTCCTGGCCAATATTTATCCTTCAATCCAACATCACAAAAAACAGATTACCTGGCCCTTGCTGAATGTGGGAGCTTGCTGTGTGCAAACTGGCTGCTGCATTTCCTACATTACAGCAGTGACTGCACTTCAAAGGTATTTCATTAGCTGTAAAGGTATTCCTGAAAGACATGATATAAACACAAGTCTTTTTTTAACATTAGCTGATGTTTAGAACTGCAAACGCTCTGGGACGGAAGTTCTGTGATCTTACCACCTGCTGGCATGTTCCCTCCACTCACCTTCTTCTTTGCACAAAATCCGAATGAGGTTTACAAGCAAAGCGTTTGTTTATTCCAGAGTCTTCAGATGCTCTGAAGTTTTAACTCCTCTTTTCCTTGTTTGTGCTACTGTGATGGTTTTTAGTGAACACGGCATTTGGATCTCGTGAAAGATTGCAGGTAACTGCGCCCTGGAATTCATCAGTTACTGGCTCTGCGACGAGCAGCACAACAGAGAATGCAATGGAGTCCTAGTCTGAGCGACACAGACACTTTCAGCAGATAGCTACTCGCAACTTTACAACTCCTCTTGTTAAGTTGTAGATGGCTGCAGAGGAAAGACAACAATACCGACTGATATTTTTTAAAAATCTTATTACATTATATAAAATTACTGAGCAGGTATCCTGCCTCATATAATGCTCTATTATTTGTGAAATAAAGTTAGACGTGCTTATTCCTGTGCGAGTGATTTTTGTCAAAGGTTAAAGGTAAGGTTCTTGTGGAAACATTTGTAAGGAATCTCTCTGATCAATGCCATCAGTAAGAACAAAGGCAATTGACACACACGATGCTGAGATCTCCTAGCCCTACATATTGAGAGGAAGTACAATCGCAATTTGGATACAAACATGGACAGTGTTTTGTTACTTCACACGTCACACCCACACTTTTAAGATCAAGTATTTTAATTTTTCTTCTTGCTGAAAAAACATTTTGTTGAAGCTTCTCAACTTGCGCTCAGGACAATCGCAAGAACGCCAATGTCAGGAGAAGCAATAGCTTTGTACTGTATGAGAAGAGAGTGCTGATTGGTGGGCAAGTGGATGCTGACGGGTAAGGGAGTTGCCATGGAGAATGCGTCAGTTAATGGTGAATGACATTTAACTACCAAGCGTTGTTTGAAATTTAAACCGGGCAGCTTGACTCTGATTGGTCAAGGCATTACCAAGGCTGTCCCAAATTCCTTCATTTGCTGAGGAATGAACCAGCGAATAGCTATCACTTATTTTGTTTGGGTGAAACCGGTGCAATGTGTGTACATGTTCTTTCTGCCTGCAAAGAACAGGGCCTTGTGTATTAATACATGTAGCTTCTTGTATACACAAAGGTGCCACACTGCGAGCCCTGACTGACAATCTTAAATTGGTTGTCAGTGTATTTCTTAGCACACAGAGGATTATTTAGCAAATGTTGCCCAATGGCAGAATCACATCTAATGTTGGACACTGTGTTTTGAGTTTGCAAGCACGGGCTGGTTGGGTAGGGCCTGTACCTTGCCCGTTGTGAACTGCGGCTGGGACATGCTGTTTGATACGATCCACCAGCCTTTGGGATACAGCCTGCATACCTACCATCACACTAATACTGAAATTGATATACCACATTACTCATTGTGTGATAGGTAGAATGTCTTTTTGGCTTGATGGCAGCATCCTGTTAGCGACAAACACCACACGTGTTGCTACTGCATAATGGCAGCGTGAAACAGCGAGCTTCACCCTTTGCTCAAAGTTTTGAGATACCTTGCCCTTCCAAAGTAACCCGAGGTAGATTGGGCACTTTTTGGGGGCGAAACTGATGGCCTTAGGCCCATCCATGAGTTTGCATGATCTAAGCACAAAATGATCTGATCAGGGTAGCCATTGTCCCGCAGGGTGGCTTTGATGCACCTTGTTCCAGCATCAAGCTTGCATGGTGGGCAGATGGCTCAGGCCCTATTTACGAGGTTGCCGATAAGACCAATCTTATAGTGTGTGGGACTCCTGTGCTGTATCATTCTATCCAAAAATACCCCAGATGTATAACAAAACAATGGACCAGAGATCACAGGAGGAGTAATGGGGAATAACCAAAAGCTTGGTCAAGAGGTGGGTTTTACTGAGGGTCTTAAAGGGAGAGAAGGAGGGATTTCAGAGCGTAGGGTATTGTGTACCTGAAGGCTTTGATAGTACATGTGGATAGCAGGTGTGGTATATGTGCAATAGCAACTTGTATTTACATTGCACTTTTAACATCATAAAATGTCCCAAGGTGCCTCTCAGGAGCAATTATCAAACTAAAAGTTTGACCCCGAGCCACATGAGATATTGAGACAGCTGGCCAAAAGCTTGGTCAAAGAGGTGGCTTTTAAGGAGTGCTTTCAAGGAAGAAAGAGAAGCGACAGGACTCCAGAGCTTAGGACCCAGACAGCTGAAAGCCTGACCATCAAAGGTGGAGCAATTCGGAAACGGAAGAGATCAGAATAAAAGGAGCACGGTTATGTGGCGGGCCGGAGGAGATTGCAGACAGGGAGGGGGAGGGCTATTTGCAAAGTAGAAAACGTGGATGAGAATTCTAAAATTGAGGCAATGCTGAACCAAGAGCCAATATGGATTAGCTAACATAGGGGTGCTGGGTGAACAGAACTTTGTGCGAGTTAGGACGTGAGCAGCCAAGTTTGGATGATCTCAAGTTTATGGTGGGTATAATAGGGAAAGCCGGCCAGTAGTGTGATGGAATTGTCGAGTGTGCTGTGAACAAAGGCATGAATGAAAGTTTCGGAGCTGAAGTGTGGCAGAATCAGGCAGCGTCACTGAGGTGGAAATAGATGATCGTGGTGATGGTACAGATGTGGTTGGAAGCTTATCTCAGGGTCAAATATGACTCCAAGGTTACAAATAGCCTGTTTCAACCTCAGGCATGTGCTAGGGAAAGAATAGAGTTGGAAATAGAGTTTGCAGCATGTCTTCAGTCTTCCCAATGTTTAGTATGTGGTAATCAGCAGGCTTCCTTGCTTATGGCATCAGGTCAAACATGGGTAAGGAAACCTGCTGATTACCACGTACCGCCCTGCCTCAGCTGATGAATCGGTGCTCCTCCATATTGAACACGGCTTGAAGGAAGCACTGAGGGTGGCAAGGCCGCAGAAGGTACTCTGGGTGGGGGACTTCATTGTCCGCCACCAAGTGGCTCGGTAGCACCACTACTGACCGAATAGGCCAAGTCCTAATTGACATAGCTGCTAGACTGGGTCTGTGACGGGTGGTGAGGGAACCAACAAGAGGAAAAAACTTGACCTCATCCTTGTCAACCTTGACCACCACACAGTTGTTGTGCAGACGAAGCCCTGCCTTCACACTCATGCCTCCATCATGATGTGTGGCACTACCACCGTGCTAAATGGGATAAATTTTGAACAGATCTAGCAACTCAAGACTGTGCATCCATGAGGCACAGTGGGCCATCAGCAGCAGCAGAATTGTACTCAAACACAATTTGTTACCTCATTTGTTATCCCCCACTCTACCATTACCATCAAGCCAGGGTATCAACCCTGGTTCAATGAAGTGTGCAGGAGGGCATGCCAGGAGCAGCACTAGGCATACCTAAAAATGAAGTGTCAACCTGGTGAAGCTATAACATAGCACTACGTGCAGGCCAAACAGCATAAGCAGCAAGTGATAGACAGGGCTAAGCGATCCCACAACCAATGGGTAAGATCTAAGCTCTGCAGTCCTGCCACATCCAGTCATGAATGGTGGCGGACAATTGAACAATTCACTGGAGGAGGAGGCTCCACAAACATCCTCATCCTCAATGATGGAGGAGCCCAGCACATCAGTGCAAAAGATAAGGCTGAAGCATTTGCTACAATCTTCAGCCAGAAGTGCTGAGTGGATGATCCATCTCGGCCTCCTCCGGAGGTCCCCAGCATCATAGTTGCCAGTCTTCAGCCAATTCGTTTCACTCCACGTGATATCAAGAAACAGCTGAAGGCACTGGATACTGCAAAGACTATAGTCCCTGAAAATATTCAGGCAATAGTACTGAAGACTTGTGCTCCAGAACTTGCCATGCCCCTAGCCAAGCTGTTGTACAGCTACAACACTTGCATCCACCCGGCTATGTGGAAAATTGCCCAGGTATGTCCTGTACACAAAAAGGAGGACAAATCCAACCCGGCTGTTAGGGGGAGTACAGTAAGAATTTATTGAAAGGGAATTCCTTAGAATCTCCAGGCAGCCCGTGCCATCAAGTACATTAACAGTTAAGGGTTACCAGATGAGCTTTGCACACCCTTAGGGCCTGCAATCACCAGAAAGATCCTGGGAACTAGGCTGGAGATGGAGGATGAAAACAATATAGATTAAGTGTGCTCTTCAACAGATAAGGAAAGTATAGATGGTCCCAGCTTAGATAGGGGGAGAAGGCTCTGTCTGGGTGAAGGGGGGGTGTGTGTACCTAGGATGTAAACCTATATGCTGACAAGATTGGAATCTGGATAATGTTCTTGTACATGATCAGTGATGTATAAATAAACTGTATACTTGTAATTTGGCAGAGTGCTACCTCAAACTGCTTTGAGGTGGTTCTCTCCTTGCAATTGCTCGAATAAACAATTGTAACTTGTACCTGAGCCTCCTGTGGTTCATTTGTCAAAGATACCACAACCCAGCCAATTACAGCCCCATCAGTCTACTCTCCATCATCAGAAAAGTAATGAAAAGGGTCATCAATAGTGCTATCAAGCGGCACTTGGATTCCACCAGGGCCACTCAGCTCCTGACCTCATTACAGCCTTTGTTCAAACATGGACAAAAGAGCTGAACACCCGAGGTGAGCTGAGAGTGACTGCCCTCAACATCAATGCAGCAATTGACAGTGTGTGACATCAAGGAGCCCGAGCAAAACTGGCATCAATGGGAATCAGCGGGAAAACTCTCCGCTGGCTGGAGTCATACCTAGTACAAAGGAAGATGGTTGTGGTTGTTGGAAGTCAGTCACCTCAGCTCCAGGACATTCCTCAGGGTAGTGTCCTTGCCCCAGCCATCTCCAGCTGCTTCATCAATGACCTTCCTTCCAACATAAGGTCAGAAGTGGGGATGTTTGCTGCTGATTGCACAATGTTCAGCGCCATTCGTGACTCCTCAGATACTGAAGCAGTCTTATGTCCAAATGCAGCAAAACCTGAACAATATCCAGGCTTGGGCTGAAAAATGGCAAGTAACATTTGCATCACACAAGTGTCAGGCAATGTCTATCTCGAACAAGAGATAATCCAACCATTGCCCCTTGATGTTCAATGGCATTACCATCACTGAATTGCCCACAATCAACATTCTGGGGGTTACCATTGACCAGAAACGGAATTGGACTAGCCATATAAATACTGTGGCTACAAGAGCGGGCCAGAGGCTAGAAATCGTGTGACAAGTAACCCACCTCCTGACTCCCCAAAGCCTGTCTACCATCTACGAGGTACAAGTCAGGAGTGTGATGGAATACTCCCCACTTGACTGGATGAGTGCAGCTCCCACAACACTCAAGAAGCTAGACACCAACCAGGACAAAGCAGTCCGCTTGATTGGCACCACATCCACAAACATTCACTCCCTCCACCACCGATGCACAGTAGCAGCAGTGTTTACCATCTACAAGATGCACCGCAGGAATTCACCAAGGCTCCTTCGACAGCATCTTCCAAACCCACGACTACTACCATCTACAAGGTCGAGGGCAGCAGATAGATGGAAACACCACCTCCTACAAGTTCCCCTCCAAGTCACTCACCATCCTGACTTGGAAATATATCGCCATTCCTTCACTGGGTCAAAATCCTGGAACCCATTTCCTAACAGGACTGTGGGTGTACCCACACCACATGGACTCCAGCAATTCAAGAAGGCAGCTCACCACCACCTTCTCAAGAGGAATTAGGGATGGGCAATAAATGCTGGCCCAGCCAGCGAAGCCCACATCCCGTGAATGAGTTTTTTAAAAAGTTGGACGAAATTTCTGCCCATCCTGTACTGGATGTCGAACAAGAAGTCTGTAAATTTAGAGACAATGGAGGGGTCAGGAGAGCTGGAGGTGAGGTAGAGCTACGTGTCCTAAGTCTATATGAAAACTGATGCTGTGTTTTTGGATGATGTCTGAGAGATGGGTTGTAGATGAGAATTAGGAGGGGGTCAAGGATAGATCCTTGGGGACACCAGAGGTAACAGTGTAGAAGTGGGAAGAGAAGCCATGTGACTCTGGCTGGTAGATAAGTGATAAAAGTGAGACTAGGTGAGTGCATCCCACCCAGCTCAACATTGGTGACAAGTCCATGTGTTTTTGCACCCTGTTGGGAGGTGAGGGTGGACGAGAGGGGGCAGAAGGGTTTAAGAATATGGTTTGCAGTAAAGAAACTGGTGGTTGTCTTTGAATCCTGGGATGATCCACGACTAGCAGATGTGGTACACGGGTAGGAACACGACTTGGATGTGGGCACAATGTGTGGACAAATAGTGATCATGATTCATTGTGATGAGGACCGTAAGTGACTTCAGGAAAGCATCTAAGGTCTAGAGTGAGAACGAAGAGGTTCAAGATAATTGCATTGGTCTTTCCTGTAACACGGACACTGGTCTCTCCTGTAACAACTGCATTCATTGATTTTTTTCTGTAATAATTGCATTGGTCCTTCCCGTAACGCTGCGCTCGTCCATTGACGCACTGATGAGACAAATTCGCACATTATTTGTAAACAATGAACAGGTTACGTCTTAACTAATTCAAAATTTACCATCAAAGGTGGCCGATCATAAATAAGTCATGATTTGCTAACATTGCAGATTTATCATTGTGACTCTGGGAACTGTTCTTTGAGCAGTGAACTCAGATAAACCTACATTTCAAAGCCAAGAGTTGGGACCTGCAAACGCATGGAAATTTATAAGGTAAATGTGAGCTCCAGAGATTGGGAGCTGGTTACAATCATTGACTTCCACAATCAGATCATTGGCGCTCCGTGCCCAGGAACGGGGGGTTTATGCCCAACAGGAAAAGGGAGTTTATTCCCAGCAGGGAGTGAGCGTTTATTCCCAGCAAGAACAGGGTTTATTCCCAGCAGGAATAGTGCTTATTCCCAGCAGGACCTGGCGTTTATTCCCAGCAGGAACAGGCGTTTATTCCCAGCAGGAATTGAGTGTTTATTCAGCAGAACCTGTGGGTTTATTTTTAGCGGGAATCAAGGATTTATTCCCAGTAGGAACAGTGGTTTATTCCAGCGGAAATAGTGTTTATTCCCAGCAGGAATGGGGAGGGGAGATTTCCCAGCAGGAACTGTTGGGGGAGGGGTGTTACTCCAAGCAGGGGCAGGGTTTATTCCCAGCAGGAACAAGGAATTCATTCCCAGCAGGAATACTTCCAGCATAAGTCTGTGGGTTTACTCCTGGCAGGAATAATGCTTATTCCCTGCAGGAGCAAGGGTTTATTCCGAGCAGGGATAGTGCTTATTCCCAGCAGGGATAGTGCTTATTCCCAGCAGGGATAGTGCTTATTTCCAGCAGGAATGAAGTGTTTATCCCCAGAGCGGACAGGAGGGTTAAATTCCCAGCAGGAATAGTGGTTATTCCCAGAAATGTGTGGGTTTATTCCTAGCAGGAGCAGGGGGTTTATTCCCAGAAGGAAAAGTGGGCTTATTCTGATCAGCAATTATATTGTTAGCTGATACAAGGCAAGGATTTGAGAAAATGCTCGGGAGTGTGTGTTGGGGTGGGGTGGGGTGAGGTGGGGTGGGAGTGTTGGCGGGAGTTGGTGGGAGGGTTGGGCATGGAGGGGTCTGTGGTGGTGTTCAGGGTATTTTGGCTCAGGGTCTGTGATTTTACCACCCAGGAAACACTCAGTTAAAGTTTTACCCCAGTAGTGCCTGTCTGCTAACATAAAGATCCCGCTGACAGCCCCAACTCAATGTGCCGAAACTCTCAGGTGTCCCCAGGCTCTCCACTGTTTATACTCGAGTTTATTTCCCAATTTACTGACCTCAGTTTGACCCTGAACCTCTTGCCATTGAGTTCTGGAGAGACAATTCCCTCCCATCCCTTTCCCTGCTATTCCCCCGTTCTGTCCCTGTGACCCTGCAACTTTAATTCCCTGAAGAGGCCATAAAATTTCCTTTTGAAATCATTGATTGTCTCTTTTTTTCAGTATTGTTGAAAGACACTTTGTCAAAGTTTTTTGCCTTGCACTCAACAGGACAATCGCAAGAATACCAAATGTCAATCGAGCGATTGTCCTGATGAGTGCAAGGCAAAAAGCTTCCACAAAATGTCTTTTTCCAGCAATATCCAAGTTCTGCACTCCAAAACGACTATTTTTTTCCCCTTTGGAACCAAGTCTGAGAGATTTTATGGGTTCCTCAGAGAATCCAATGCTCAACATCTGAACCCTGTGTCCTGGGATCTGAACAGAAATCTTAATCCTAAATTTAGCATGTTGGATCTCACCTCCGCTCCTTGCTTTGTGGAACAGTCTATGGGAGACATTAAACTAACGATAGGGGTCATGGGTATTAAAAACCAGCAATTTAGGCTGATTCTACAGAGCTTAAAATAGGGGTTGAAAAGAACCCAGAAGTTGCTCCATTTCAAGGGCTCTATTTACCTACGAAACATGGATCAGTGTGTAAGGAGAGCCTTCGTCATAATGGGTTTGAAGTCTAGTCGCTCATATTTGGGGACAATCATTTGGGCACAGGGAGATCCCATAAACAGCAGAGATAAATGACTTACCTGCTGATTGAGTCAAAGCCCCCACGTGTCCCTGCCAGGTCTCTACAGCAATCCAATGAATCTGATTCCCCGTTCTGTCCCTGAAACCCTGCAACTTTAATTCCCTGAAGTGGCCATCCAATTTCCTTTTGAAATCACTGATTGTCTCTGTTTCCACCACCCTCATAGGCAGCGAGTGCCAGGTCATTACCGCTCGCTGGGTCACAAAAACTCTTCCTCACATCCCCCTGCATCTCTTCCCCACACCCTTGACTCTGTGTCCCCTAGTCCTTCAGCGAATAGGAACAGCTTTTCTTTGTCTGCCTCATCTAAACCTATCATAATCTTGTACACCTCTATCAGATTTCTCCCCTCAATCTCCTCTTACGGGTGGTGGCCAGGGAAACATTGGACCTTTAGCATTCACCTAGCAGACAGTGAAACATCTCTGACAATGCAGAACTCCTTCTGGTACAGCACTGACTTGGCAGTTCAGGTTCTAGCATAAGCAGAAGCCACGACCTTCAAATGCATTGGCAAGTGTCTCCCCAGGGCCCAATTTCGTTCCCTGGGTCAAAGCATTACATGCTTCAGTAAGCCTCAGAATGACTAAATTACTCCTAGCCCCTCCACTCGTACTGTTGGCATTTGTAGCTCCTCCAATTCTGGACCCTTGAACATCCCTGATTTTAACCACTCCACCATTGGCAGCCTAGCCTTCAACTGCCTGGGTCCTAAGCTCTGGAATTCCCTCCCTAAACTTCTCCGCCTCACTCTCCTCCTTTAAGATGCTCCTTAAAACCCACCCCTTTGACTTTTGCCCAACAATTCTACTGTCCCCCGGGCTTCAGGATTTGATAATGCTCCTGTCCTACCACATTAGAAACATGGTATAAATACAAACTGTGATTGATGATAATGCCTAGTCACTGACTCCCCACTCCCCAGCTACAGGAAATCATCCCCCATTCACCCTGTCAAACCTGTAACAATATAAAATCTTTATTAAATCTCCCCTCAGCCTCCCTGCTCTAGTACAAACAGTCCCTGTATCTTCAGTTTATCCAGTAATTCCCCATTTCTGAATGACTCTACGCTGTCCACTCTCCGGAACTTTAATGTCCTTTCTGTACCGAGTGATTGAAATTGCACACAGAGTGACTGAGAGACTCGAGGTACACGCCCAGAGCACAGAGTCGCTGAGAGCACTGATGTCACCCAGTTGTGTTGTGGTATGCTGAGTTGTGGACTGAATGGTCTCCTGTCTGACTGCAGTTGCTGCTGCCCTTTGCCCTGGCCCTCGTGCTGAGATACGAGTTTGGATTGCCAGAAAGACCCCCGAATCCGACGAAGGTGTTCTTAAAGATCTTGCCGATCATCGTCCTTATCGCTGCGATTCAGCAGAACCAGCGTGGGAATGAATACTCTGTCAGATTGATGATAGGATTGGGCTTCTCTGCTGCAGGTGAGGCACTGACACAGTGACAGCTGCAAAAATGAACATTTCAGCCTGACTCCAACTCAAGAGGAACTTTGGCCAGTGGCCTGGAGAATTATTTCCAACATTCAAAGCGTGAGGGTACAGATTCATTATCCCCTCCTGTGATTTATGCTCCATTTCTCCTGTTCTACATCCCAACATCCCATTTGCTTTCCTCATCATCCATAGCCTGTGCCATTGGTTGAAGAAAGTCAGGTTCCATCCCTGTAGCCTTGATCAATGGGGGCAGGATTTTCACAAGGATCAAAGAATCATACAGCCCAAAAGGTGGGGAGTCAGTGACTAGGCATTATCATTTGGCCAGTTGTACCCACGCCAGCTCTTTGAAAGAGATTAGTCCACTCCTCACCCGCTTCTTTGCCACATCTTCGCCAGAGGATGAATTTAAAAGAACAGGTCACTGTGCCTGTTTTTTTTTCCTTTATTCTCTCATGGGATGTGTGTGTCGGTGACAAGCCCAGCATTCGTTGCCCATCCCTAATTGCCCTTGAGCTGAGTGCCTTGCTTGGCCATTTCCCAGGGCAGTTAAGAATCAACCATGTTGCTGTGGGTCTGGAGTCACATGTAGGCCAGACCAGGTAAGGACGGCAGATTTCCTTCCCTAGAGGATATTAGTGAACCAGATGGGTCTTTACAACAAATGACAATGGTTTCACGGTCACCATTACTGAAACCAGCCAAAGTTAGAGATATCAGGAGCTTCCTGCCCCTTTCTATTCAAACTGTTTATTTCTCAGTCTCATTAAGTTTCATCAGCCCCATTCAATTTATCCAGAGTCTTTAGTGTTTGGTTTGTCCTACATAATAATAAATCCCATGATTAATTTTAATGAAAAAATCCTTGAAGAGTCTGAGTCAAAATATGAACTCAGAATAGCTCCGATCAGAGGGTCGTGGATTCAAGCACCATTTCAGAGACTTGAGTAGATAAACCAGGCTGGCATTGCCAGTGCCCATATTAAGGGAAAGCTGTTCTGTTGAAACAGTCATGCTGAGGGAACGCTGTACCTACAGGGAGTCAGTACTGAGGGAGCGCTGCACTGTCAGAGGGTCAGTACTGAGGGAGTGCTGCACTGTCAGAGGGTCAGTACTGAGGGAGTGCTGCACTGTCAGAGGGTCAGTACTGAGGGAGTGCTGCACTGTCAAAGGGTCAGTACTGAGGGAGTGCTGCACTGTCAGAGGGTCAGCACTGAGGGAGTGCTGCACTGTCAAAGGGTCAGTAAGACCATAAGACCATAAGACATAGGAGCAGAAATTAGGCCATTCAGCCCATCGAGTCTGCTCCACCATTCAATCATGGCTGATAAGTTTCTCAACCCCATTCTCCCGCCTTCTCCCCATAACCTTTGATCCCCTTACCAATCAAGAACTGAGGGAGTGCTGCATTGTCAAGTCATTACTGAGGGAGCGCTGCACTGTCAGAGGGTCAGTACTGAGGGAGCGCTGCACTGTCAAAGGGTTAGTACTGAGGGAGTGCTGCATTGTCGCAGGGTCAGTACTGAGGGAGTGCTGCATTGTCAGAGGGTCAGTATTGAGGGAGCGCTGCACTGAGGGAGTGCTGCATTGTTGGAGGGTCAGTACTGAGGGAGCACTGCACTGTTGGAGGGTCAGTACTGAGGGAGTGCTGCACTGTCGGAGGGTCAGTACTGAGGGAGTGCTGCACTGTCGGAGGGTCAGTACTGAGGGAGTGCTGCATTGTCAGAGGGTTAGTACTGAGGGGGTGTTGCATTTTCGGAGGATGAGCACTGAGGGAGCGCTGCACTGTCAGAGGGTCAGTACTGAAGCAGTGCTGCACTGTCAGAGGTTCTGTCTTTCAGATGAGATGTTAAACTGAGGCCCTGTGTGTCTGCTCCGCTTTGTGTAAACAATCCCATGGCACTATTTCGAAGAAGAGCAGGGGGGTTTTCCCTGGTGTACTGGTCCATATTCATTCCTCAATTAACATCACGGTAAATGGATTCTCTGTTAATTATCACGTTGCACTTGTGGGAGCTTGCTGGGTGCAAATTGGTTGCTGTGTTGCTTACATTGTAGCAGTGACTACACTTTAAAAGTACTGCATTTGCTGTAAAAGCACTTTGAGGAGTCAGGTGGTTGTGAAAAGCACTATAAAACAGGACACAGCAGCCCCGCTTGACTGGCGCCCCATCCACAAACATTCATTCCCTCCACCACCGACGCACAGTAGCAACAGTGTGTACAAGATGCACTGCAGGAGTTCACCAAGGCTCCTTCAAGAACACCTTCCAAACCCACGACCACTACCATCTAGAAGGAAAAAGGGCAGCAGATAGATGGGAACACCACCACCTGCAAGTTCCCCTCCAAGCCCCTCACCAAATGACTTGGAAATATATCACCGTTCCTTCACTGTGGCTGAGTCAAAATCCTGGAGCTCCCTCCCTAACAGCACTGTGGGTGTACCTACACCACATGGACTGTAACAGCTCAAGAAGGCAGCTCACCACCACCTTCTCAAGGAGAACTGGGGATGGGCAATAAATGCTGGCCCAGCCAGCGAAGCCCACATCCTGTAAGAGAATTTAAAAAACGATAACTCAATGTCCTTTTTGTTTTGCACCTTGCAGGTGACGTATGCCAGCTGTACAAACAGGAATACTTCATCTTTGGTGTGATCTGTGTTGGGATTGCCTACTGTCTGTACGCTGCAGCCTTTGGGCTGAAGGACGATAACCTACTCCTGGCGGGTTTAGTTTGCTTTGGGGCTCTGGCTGTGTATCACTTCGGGTCTCCGAAACTGCATGGACTGGGCGCTGCTGCTGCGATTGCTTACACCCTGACAAGCCTCCTCATGCTCTGGCGGGCCATGGCTTGGTGGAGAACCTCCCAGAACAATAACAGCTCGGCTGCCCTCCTGGGGGCTGCCACACTTGCCGCATCGAACACTGTCTTTTCAACTCACATATTCCACTTCCAAGTCCCACACTCGGAGTTACTCGTGAGTTCCTCCTATTACATGGGACAGTTACTCCTCGCTGTGTCTGCTATTTAGGCCCCTTCATATAACGGAGAGAGAGAGAGAGAGAGAGAGAAAAACCCACATTTACTCATTTTAAATATTTTCTTAACTTAATCTTTCCCTCGTGTTCTATTGCCCAGCACCCTGCTCGCTCAAGGAATCCTCGCCAAAGGTTAATCAGGTCTGTTGCTGAATTATATTTCGCCAGCCAGTCACAATCAGTCTGAACTCAAGAGGCTGCAACAGTTTGCCTGGGCTTCCCATCATTCACACACACTCCCTGGCGATGTTGTGGCTTTCAGTGCTGCGTTGTTGCCCCCATCCAACGATTTGAACCTGTAGCTGGAATCCACAAATGCGAGGGGATGGTAACCCTCCCAATAACATAAAAATCCAACCCTGTCCGTGTCCTGAAGCTAAAGATTTTATAATCTGCCCGCCCAAAACTAGTGAAATGTTGAATTATATTTGGGAATAAATTTTGAGATGGAATAAAGCTTGGGAAGAGCCACCGTTTCATTCATGATAATAATTTAAAGAAAAATCCTTTTGGAATACTGTTTGTAGCCACATCCACACCCAAGTAATCCTGGACCCTCTGTCAGACCCTCACAACCTGCACCCTTAAGGCGATGGCCCCTTTCCCAACAGCCACTCTCTCCCTATAAACCTACGCAGGGTATTGAGGATAAAACCATCCCTGTGTTAACGAGAAACACACAATAATGTCGCTTGGTACGACAAAACTTGAATGCAGCTGCAAAGAGAGACACGTTGCCAAAGTTTTTCGTCTTGCACTCATCAGGACAAACACAAGAATGCCAAATTTCAAAGGAGCACTACAATTTACACTGCAGGAGGAAAGGATTTTGATTGGTTGACAAATCTACTCTGATTGGTTGAGGCCAAAAGCTTCAGCAATATGTCTTTCTGCTCAGCAATATTGATAATGTTCCGAAAGACAACAGCTTTCTATAAAATAATCAGTGGAGGCAATGCAAATTTCCCAGGGAGCTCTTAGGAAGGATCAGACTCTCTGAAGCTTTGAGAGTGCATTTCGCTGAGAAAGGGACTGGTAAGAAATGGGATGTTCACCCGTTTCCTAAATAGGGAAAGAGTGAGAAAATTCTGGAGCAGGCAACACTTTCTGGAGTCTTCAGCACGTTAAGGCTGTCCAGTGAATCAGCGAATAATTAGCCAAACACTCAAAATATCTAGAAAAATGCAGGGTTACAAGTTATTCAAACGTGGTCATTAGAACATGAGAAATAGGATCAGGAGTAGGCCATTCAGTAAGGTCATGGCTGATCTGATATGGCCTCAACTCCATTTCCCTGCCTGTCCTCCAGTAACCCTCAACCCCCTCATCAATCAAAAATCTGTCTAACTCAGCCTATTCAATGAGCCAGCCTCCACTGCTCTCTGGGGAAGAGAATTCCACAAACTAACTGCCCTCCCAGCAAAGAAATTCCTCCTCATCTCAATCTTATATGCCAGATCTCTTACTTTGAAACGAAAGGATAATTTTGTGAAGACAGATTTTTGGGGCATGTTTCAATTATCTGTCTGCAGAAAAGTGCAGATGTGTGAGGCATTTTCCATTCTGCGGCTTTATAACCTTGGAAGACACTTACACCTGACACATTACAACACCTGGTTTACTAACCTCCAATGTGCACAGTATCTGTGTATTTGGTATTGTCAAGTTAAATGGTGTATTTTCTGGTATGTCTGTGGACCATTTCGGATTGTGGTATACCATGTCCCACTCAGCTGTGCCTGCGTACAGCACCCTCAGCATGTCCCAAAACTGCATCCATCAAATTATCCTGCAGGCAGTCAGCCATAATCTAACTGGAATATACACTGAAACTACACAGGGACCTTTCCTGGAGATTGCCTTACATCAATTTGTGATCGCGCTGGCTGCAGTATAACTTTAACCCAATTCAAAGGTATGGTCGCCCTGGCTTAATGGATAGCACTCTCCCCTCAGAGTCAGGAGATTCATGCCCCACTACAGAGACTTGAGCCCATAATCCAGGTTAACACCAACAGTGCAGGACTAAGGAAGCAAAGAGAGAGTAGGAGAAGAGACTGGCAGCTAACTTAAAAGTGAGTCTCAAAGTCTTCTACAGGCATATAAATAGTAAAAGGGTGTTGAAAGGAGTTGGGCCAATTAGGGACCATAAAGGGGATTTACACTTGGAGGCAGGGGGCATACCTGAGATTACTTTGTATCTGTCTTTACCAAGGAAGATGATGCTGCCCAGGCCATTGTGAAAGAGGAGGTAATTGAGATACATGAAGGGTTTAAAATTGATAAGGAGTTGTTGGATAGGCTGGTGTACTTGAAGTTGATAAGGCTAAGGCCAGATGTGATGCATCTAAAGATACTAAGGGAAGTGAGAGTGGAAATTGCGGAGGCACTGGCCGTAATTTCTCAGTCTTCCTTAGACTCGAGTGGTCCCAGAGGACTGGAAAATTGCAAAGGTTACAACCTTGTTCAAAGAAAGGGTGTAAAGATAAGCCCAGCAACTACAGGCCAGTCAGTTTTACTTCGGTGGTGGGGAAGCTTCTAGAAATAATGGGCTGCAATTTACGTGCCAAAATTGGCAGTCCGCCTACCATATTCAAATAGATAATCAAAGGTTAATTGGGCTTGTGACCAAGCCAATCAAACCCAATAATACATAAAGCGCTCGGTGTGGGCCTTTGGGCAGGAGTGGGCAGCCCTGGTTTTTAAAAAAAATCTTCCTCAAAGGGTGGGAAGGTTGTATCGTTGTGGATCAGGGGCGGCCCCCACTAAAGTAGAAACCCCTCCCCCACTTCTTCCTACCCACCTGCTTCCCACCCTGCACCCACCCCCCTCCCTAACCCGCCCAAACCCTCCCTTCCCAAGACCCTGCATTTAACTCTCTCCGGGATCCGCTGGGCCACCTTCCTCCTCCTCTTGTAGTTCGGGCAGTGCCCACCAATGTGCCCACGGTAGTGCCAATTGGATTAGCCAACAGCTTCCAAAGGCGGACTTCCTCCCCGGTGAGGAGCGGAATTTCCACGCTGTTCCTGTTTAGACCCCCCCGCCACCACCGGTGGTGGGGACGGTGGTGAGCCATCTGCTGTCTCCCCTCCCCACCCCCAGAGTATTCATCCCAATAATTCGGGACAAAGTTAATAGTCATTTGGACAAATGTAGGTTAACTAAGGAGAGCCAGCATGGATTTCTTAAAGAAAACCAGGTTTGACTAACTTGGAGGTTGTTTTTCATGCAGTAACAGGCTTGATGAGGGCAATGCTGTTGATATGATGTACATGGACTTCCAAAAGACATTTGGTACAGTGCCACACAACAGATTTGTGCACAAAGTTATAGCTCATGGAATGAAAGGGACGGTAGCAACACAGACACAAAATTGGCTGAGTGACATGAAACAGTAGTGATCAATGGATGTTTTTCAGGCTGGAGGAAGGTTTGTAGTGGAGAGCCCCGGGGGGCAGTAGTGAGACCCTTGTTTTTTCTGATATATATTAATCACCTAGACCTTGGTGTACAGGGACCAATTTCAAAATTTGCAGATGATACAAAACTTGGGAGTATTGTAAACTTTGAGAAGGATAAAAAAAAAACTGAAAAGAAAGGAGAGCCCAGGAGAGGCTATTAAAGTCTCCAGAACACAAAATAGGACAGAGTGTTTGGAAAGGGCGAGGAATCTAACTTCAAGCACATCAGATAAAGGGACGACAATGAGAAAGGGGACGGGAAATACAGGACTGAGAGTGTTGTATCTGAATGAACGCAGTATTCGAAATAAGGTAAATGAGCTTGTGGCGCAGATTGAAATTGGCAGGTATGATGTGGTGGGCATTATGGGGACATGGCTGCAAGGGGATCAGGACTGGGAGCTAAATATCCAAGGATATACATCCTATCGAAAAGATAGGCAGGTTGGCAGAGGGGGTGGGGTTGCTTTGTTAGTAAGAAATGAAACTAAATCGATAGCAAGAAATGATGTAGGGGCAGATGATGTAGAATCTGTGTGGGTAGAATTGAGGAACCACAAAGGTAAAAAAACCTAATGGGAGTTATGTACAGGCCTCCGAACAGTAGTCAGGATGTGGGGCACAAGGTACACCAGGAGATAGAAAAGGTGTGTAAGAAAGGCAAGGTTACAGTGATCATGGGGGATTTCAATATGCAGGTAGACTGGGAAAATCAGGTTGGTAGTGGATCCCAAGAAAAGGAATTTGTGGAATGTCTACGAGATGGCTTTTTGGAGCAGTTTGTGGTGGAGCCCACTAGGGAACAGGCAATTCTAGATTTAGTGATGTGTAATGAGGCAGATTTGATAAGGGAGCTTAAGGTGAAGGAACCCTTAGGAGGAAGTGACCATAATATGATAGAATTTACCCTGCAATTTGAGAGGAAAAAGCTGGAATCAGATGTAACGGTATTACAGTTGAATAAAGGTAACTACAGAGGCATGAGGGAGGAGCTGGCCAGAATTGACTGGGAGATGAGCCTAGCAGGAAAGACAGTGGAACAGCAATGGCAGGAGTTTCTGGGAGTAATTTGGGAGACATAGCAAAAATTCATCCCTAGGAAGCAGAAGCATACTAAAGGGAGGATGAGGCAACCATGGCTGACAAGGGAAGTCAGGGACAGCATAAAAGCTAAAGAGAAAGCATACAATGCGGCAAAGAGCAGTGGGAAACCAGGGGATTGGGAAGCCTACAAAAGCCAACAGACGACAACTAAAAAAGAAATAAGGAGGGAGAAGATTAAATATGAGGGTAAACTAGCCAGTAATATAAAAGAAAGTTGCAAGAGTTTTTTTAGATATATAAAGGGTAAGAGAGAGGAAAAAGTGGACATTGGGCTGCTGGAAAATGGCGCTGGAGAAGTAGTAGTGGGGAACAAAGAAATGGCGGAGGAACTGAATAGGTACTTTGCGTCAGTCTTCACAGTGGAAGACATGAGTGACATCCCCAAAGTTCAAGAGAGTTGGGGGACAGAGGTGAGTATGGTGGCCATTACCGAGGAGAAGGTGCTAGGAAAACTGAAAGGTCTGAAGGTGGATAAATCACCTGGACCAGATGGATTACACCCCAGAGTTCTGAAGGAGATAGCTGAAGAGATAGTGGAGGCGTTAGTGGTGATCTTTCAGGAATCACTGGAGTCAGGGAGGGTCCCGGAGGACTGGGAAATCGCTAATGTAACCCCCCTGTTTAAGAAGGGAGTGAGGCAAAAGATGGGAAATTACAGGCCAATTCGCCTGACCTCAGTCATTGGTAAGAGCTTAGAGTCCGTTATTAAGGATGAGGTTTCAGAATACTTGGAAGTGCATGGTAAAATCGGGCAAAGTCAGCATGGTTTCATAAGGGGAGGTCATGCCTGACAAATCTGTTAGAATTCTTTGAGAAGGTAACGAGTAGGTTAGACAAAGGAGAGCCAATGGATGTTATCTACTTGGACTTCCAGAAGGCCTTTGACAAGGTGCCGCACAGGAGGCTGCTCAGTAAGATAAGAGCCCATGGTGTTAGAGGCAAGGTACTAGCATGGATAGAAGATTGGCTGTCTGGCAGGAGGCAGAGAGTGGGGATAAGGGGGTCCTTCTCAGGATGGCGGCCGGTGACTAGTGGAGTTCCGCAGGGGTCAGTGTTGGGACCACAACTTTTCACTTTATACATTAATGATCTAGATGAAGGAACTGAGGGCATCCTGGCTAAGTTTGCAGATGATACAAAGATAGGTGGAGGGACAGGTAGTATTGAGGAGGCGGGGAGGCTGCAGAAGGATTTGGACAGGTTAGGAGAATGGGCAAAGAAGTGGCAGATGGAATACAACGTGGGGAAGTGTGAGGTCATGCACTTTGGTAGAAAGAATAGAGGCATAGACTATTTTCTAAATGGGGAATTCAGAAATCTGGAGTGCAAAGGGTCTTGGGGGTCCTAGTCCAGGATTCTCTTAAGGTTAACTTGCAGGTTAACGCGATAGTTAGGAAGGCAAATGCAATGTTGGCATTTATTTCGAGAGGACTAGAATATAAAAGCAGGGATGTGCTGCTGAGGCTTTATAAGGCTCTGACCAGACCACATTTAGAATATTGTGAGCAATTTTGGGCCCCATATCTCAGGAAGGATGTGCTGGCCCTGGAGAGGGCCCAGAGGAGGTTCACGAGAATGATCCCAGGAATGAAAAGCTTAACATATGAGGAACGTTTGAGGACTCTGGGTCTATACTCGATGGAGTTTAGAAAGATGAGGGGAGATCAGAATACTGAAAGGCCTGGATAGAGTGGACGTGGGGAAGATGTTTCCATTAGTAGGAGAGACTAGGACCCGAGGGCACAGCCTCAGAGTAAAGGGAAGACCTTTTAGAACAGAGATGAGGAGAAACTTCTTTAGCCAGAGAGTGGTGAATCTATGGAATTCATTGCCACAGAAGGCTGTGGAGGCCAGGTCATTGAGTGTATTTAAGACCGAGATAGATAGGTTCTTGATTGGTAAGGGGATCAAAGGTTACGGGGAGAAGACGGGAGAATGAGGTTGAGAAACTTATCAGCCATGATTGAATGGTGGAGCAGACTCGATGGGCCGAATGGCTTAATTTCTGCTCCTATGTCTTATGGTAGGAGAACTTCAAAAGGTCATAAACAAGTTGGTGAAATGAATGGACAAGTGGCAAATAAGTTCAAAGCAGAGAAATGTGAGGTGATTCATTTTGGTTGGAAGAACATGGAGAGACAATATGAAGGGGACAACTCTATAGGGAATGCAGGAGCAGTGGGGTCTTATGTGCATAAATCATTGAAGGTGGCAGGACAGGTTGAGAGAGCAGTTAGTAAAGCATACAGTATCCTGGGCTTTATCAACAGGAGCATAGTGTACAAAAGCAGAGAATATGGACACTGGTTCAGTCTCAACTAGAGTGTTTAGAAGATTTACCAGACTAATGCCTGGAATGGGTGGGGTTGTCTTATGAGGAAAGGTTGGACAGACTAGGCTGGTATCTGCTGGAATTGAGAAGAGTAAGAGGAGACTTGATTGAAACCTTTAAGATCCTGAGGGGTCTTGACAGGGTGGATGTGGAGAGGATGTTTCCTCTTGTGGGAGAATCTGGAACTAGGGTCACTGTTTAAAAATAAGGGGTCGTTTATTAAAGACAGAGATGAGGAGGAATTTTTTCAATCAGAGGGTTGTGAGTCTTTGGAGCTCTCTTCCTGCAAAGGCGTTGGAAGCAGAGCCTTTCAACATTTTTAAGGCAGAGGTGGATAGATTCTCAGTAAGGAAGGGGGTGATAGGTTACCGGGGGTAGGTGGGATGCAGATTTGTGGTTACTATCAGATCAGCCATGTTCTTATTGAATGGCAGAGCAGGCTCAAGGGGCTGAATGGCCTACTCCTGATCCTCGTTCATATGTTCCTATTGCGTCCACTTCTGGGCACTGCCCTTCAGCAAAGATATGAAGTCATTGGGTACAGTGCAGAAAAGATTCATTAGGATGGTTCCAGGGATGAAGAACTTCAGTTATGAAATCATATTGGAAAAGTTTGGACTGTTTTCATTGGAGAACAGGAGGTTGACAGGATGTTTGACAGAGGTATTCAAAATCATGAAGGATCGAGAACGAGATGGGACAGATTGAATGGCCCCCTTCTGCACTAACAATTCTGTGATTCTGTCAGAGGGGCAGTACTGGGGGGGCAGTAGACCATTGGAGTGGCAGTACTGAGGGAGCAGTAGACTATTGAGAGGCAGTACTGAGGGAACAGTAGACTATTGGAGGGTCAGTAATGAAGGAGTAGACTATTGCAGGGGCAGTACTGAGGGGGCAGTAGACTTCTGGGGGGGGGGGGCAGTACTAAGAGCAGTAGACTACTGGAGGGGCAGTACTGAGGGAGCAGTAGACTATTGGAGGGGCAGTACTGAGGGGGCAGTAGACTATTGGAGGGGCAGTACTGAGGGAGGAGTAGACTATTGGAGGGGCAGTACTGAGGGAGCAGTAGACTATTGGAGGGGCAGTAATGAAGGAGTAGACTATTGGAGGGGCAGTACTGAGGGGGCAGTAGACTATTGGAGGGGCAGTACTGAGGGGGCAGTAGATTTCTGGGGGGGCAGTACTAAGAGCAGTAGACTACTGGAGGGGCAGTACTGAGGGAGCAGTAGACTATTGGAGGGGCAGTAATGAAGTAGTAGACTATTGGAGGGGCAGTAGTGAGGGAGCAGTGGACTTTTGGAGAGGCAGTAATGAAGGAGCAGACTATTGGAGGGGCAGTAATGAAGGAGCAGTAGACTATTGGAGGGGCAGTAGTGAGGGAGCAATAGACTACTGGAGGAGCAGTAATGAAGGAGTAGACTATTGGAGGGGCAGTACTGAGGGGGCAGTAGACTATTGGAGGGGCAGTACTGAGGGGGCAGTAGACTATTGGAGGGGCAGTACTGAGGGAGCAGTAGACTATTGGAGGGGCAGTAATGAAGGAGTAGACTATTGGAGGGGCAGTACTGAGGGGGCAGTAGACTATTGGAGGGGCAGTACTGAGGGAGCAGTAGACTATTGGAGGGGCAGTACTGAGGGAGCAGTAGACTATTGGAGGGGCAGTACTGAAGGAGCAGTAGACTATTGGAGGGGCAGTACTGAGGGGGCAGTAGACTATTGGAGGGGCAGTACTGAGGGAGCAGTAGACTATTGGAGGGGCAGTACTGAGGGAGCAGTAGACTATTGGAGGGGCAGTACTGAGGGAGCAGTAGACTATTGGAGGGGCAGTACTGAGGGAGCAGTAGACTATTGGAGGGGCAGTACTGAGGGGGCAGTAGACTATTGGAGGGGCAGTACTGAGGGAGCAGTAGACTATTGGAGGGGCAGTACTGAGGGAGCAGTAGACTATTGGAGGGGCAGTACTGAGGGGGCAGTAGACTATTGGAGGGGCAGTACTGAGGGAGCAGTAGACTATTGGAGGGGCAGTACTGAGGGAGCAGTAGACTATTGGAGGGGCAGTACTGAGGGAGCAGTAGACTATTGGAGGGGCAGTACTGAGGGAGCAGTAGACTATTGGAGGGGCAGTACTGAGGGGGCAGTAGACTATTGGAGGGGCAGTACTGAGGGAGCAGTAGACTATTGGAGGGGCAGTACTGAGGGAGCAGTAGACTATTGGAGGGGCAGTACTGAGGGGGCAGTAGACTATTGGAGGGGCAGTACTGAGGGAGCGCTGCAGTGCCAGAGGTGCCGGTTGACCACGTGACTCCCGAACTTTAAAGGAATCTGTCCTTTCCCGAATCAGACAGTAGATTTGTGTTAGACATACAGATTAAACAGCCAACTACAACCAGGAGGAATTAATCTGAAGTGTGAGTGATTTTCTAATTTAAAAACTGTCAAGGGAATGAATGCTCTCCGCCGCCACATCAACAGGGATTTGCGGAGAAGGTTTGACTTAATCCACTGTTAGTGAGTGCCACTGGCCAGAAGAGTTTAAAAATCAATAGAATTATTAACGTAAAACTGTAGGATTACAATCCAAGTTTGTTCTGAGAAATCATTTACAGATTGGTTCAAACATACACAGTCTAAATGCTTTTAATTAACTTTCAATCCTGACAATGATCACTTGTCTTTTACACACACACACACACACGCTGAATAGTCACTGAGTGGCTTTTGCATGACCTCCGCCCAGAACGTGGATGGTTTGATATTCTTTTACTGTCAGTGAGTTGAAAGTTCTCAGCAGTTTTAAACCTGTAAATGTTGAACAAACTTTCCCCCCCCCCAAGCTCCAAGTTATAAAACAGGAAGTGTAAAATGCATTTAATAGCTTCAATATCTCGTATTTTAATACAATTGAAAAGGTCGTTAATCTGTATCCAAATGCTATACATAAATAAATTCAGCATTTTCATCATTTCTTATAATGCTCATTAATGTTTCTAGATTATGAATAGATTCAAAGCAACGGCTGTAAAATAAATTCACTGATGTCAAAACCACATCATGGCCAGGAAATGAAAGGAGACTTTTTTTGTAAAGCGTGGGGATGAAAAAGTGATTTTAAAAATCAGCTCATTTCACAATGGAAATGCTGCAGGGAGTGGGGGGAGAAACACTGTGTGATCTTTGAAACTCAAACTCCCCAATCGGCGCCCTCCATCACACCGAGCTCAGTAAAGGTGTTTCGCACAGTCCAGTAAATTGTCAAGAGGGAAAAACAAACGGGCAGTTTATTAGAAACTGCTCGGTATCTGTGAAACATTTTACACTCTCGCTACCTTCCACGTGTGTTCAAACAACTTGTGTAGCAGCAAACAGGGTCGGTGTTGGAATCCATCACCCACCCAATCAACTTCTCTCATCTGGAGCATTGTTTTGAACTCAAGTTGCTGAAACACTTTATGGTCCCTTTTATCACAGCAAACACTGGCCTCCATCCCTCTCTTTCTGGTTTAACTTGCATGATATATGAGCCCGAAGATTGCCAGGTAAAGTCCTATAAATGATTAAAAATTTCTGCGCTCCCTCTAAATTTTACATTGAAGGGATTCCAATTGAAGGCCTCACTCAGAAGGCTGCATTTGAGACAAGCAGCGCTTGCCATCAACCTGTAACCAATGTGTAAAAGTATTACCAACTGTTACTGATTTGTAACCAACAGTGAGACACCGCCAACAGCCACTGACCTGTAACTAAATCACTATCAACTGCTACTGACCTGTAACCAACATGTAAAATCAGTGCCAACTGATACTGACCTGTAACCAAATCACTATCAACTGATACTGACCTGTAACCAAATCACTATCAACTGCTACTGACCTGTAACCAACATGTAAAATCAGTGCCAACTGCTACTGACCTGTAACCAATACATTGAGACACCATCAACTGCCTCTGACCTGTAACCTAAACACTACCAACTGCTAAAAGCAAAATACTGTGGATGTTGGAAATCTGAAACAAAAACAAAAATAGCTGGAAAAACTCAGCAGGTCTGACAGCATCTGCGGAGAGGAACACAGTTAACGTTTCGAGTCTGAATGACTCTTCATCAGTTCTGTCAGATGCTATCAGACCTGCTGAGTTTTTCCAGCTATTTTTGTTTTTGTTTCGCACTACCAACTGTTACTGATCTGTAACATATGCACTGAGACAATGCCAACTGCTACTGACCTGTAACCAATGCAGTGCGACACCGCCAACTGCCACTAGCCTGTAACCAATGCATTGAAAATCTGCTACTGACCTGTAACCAACACGTAAAAGCACTACCAACTGCTACTGACCTGTGACCGAGCAAGTTACTGAGTTCGGAAGAGAGCAATAAAGGGAGAGTGGGTAAGGGGTAAGAGAATAGGAGAGGATGAGAGGGGAAAATCTAACTCTGTATATAAAATTTCCATTTCCCTTAAACATCCTTTTCACTAAAATTCCCGTGTGTCTTTATCTTTGAGGAATTTCTTCTAACAGGAAATGTTCCAGCTCAGACACTTCTACAGTTTTACACTAATCTCATCCCAGCAAGCCCACATCCAGGGTCTGAAATCCTGCTCACCAGGGACACTTTTACTACTGGAGCGCACCTGGCATCATTTCACCTTAGGCAGCTGCCTCTCATTCCCTTTGGTTAAATATCTCCTGAGTTAAAGGTGTTGCTATATACATTCTGCTCCCGGCCTGTATTTTTACTTAATAAAGACAGGGATGGTTAAGGTCTGGAGTGTACTGTGTTACTTCCATACAGGTTCCCCATGTGCTTAGGACAGCTCTCCCTCCAGCTACAACCCAACATGTAGTGTTCAGCTCAACAGAGATGGATGGCAGTGTAATCAATTCTTCAATCACAACTTCAAAAGCCAATCCTTTTAACGCATGAGCTTATTGTTACCCAGCCAAGTTTAAAGTTTTATTAAGAACACAGTAAATCCACCTGAATCATTGGATTCTGGAAATTATTTTCAGACCTTGAGCCTCTCCACACTCACTGCAGACAATTTTGTCCAATTTGGGAGCCTTACACATACCATTAGCTCTGACTGAGCATAACCGTGGCAGCATCAGCACATTCCTGACGCCGAGTGGACAAAGCAAGAGGTTAGAAACAGTGAGCTTTATGCAAGTCAAGGCCACAGAATGTCATCATCTTCTGTAGCTTGTAGCACAAATAAGGTGGTTAACAAACTCTGCTGTCTAATCTTACTGCCACTTCAACGAGTTACAAATTGAGTGACCAATTGCTGAAATAGTCTGTTTTATTGCTTTCTAGAGGTTAGGCATTCAGATGTGAAACGGCTAAATTAGTTGACCACATGGCAGCTTTGTACAAATCCAGCCATTATCCTCACCCGCAATCTCCATTAAGTTGCCAAACAAGACTGACAGACAAGTTGGCTGTGATCTTCCATCAGAACCTGGAAAAAGGTAGAAATGTAATAGGTTTAAGTGAAAGGGGAGAGGGGTGGGTACAGGAACAAAAGGGAAGGTTTGTGATAGGGTGGAAGACAGGAGGCACAGACTAGAAGGGCCAAATGGCCTGTTTTCTGTGCTGTAGTGTTCTATGGTTCTATCCAAGGTAGGACATACACAGTAAATGGTAGGGCACTGAGGAGTGCAGAGGAACAAAGGGATCTGGGAGTTCAGATACATAATTCCCTGAAAGTGGCGTCACAGGTAGACAAGGTTGTAAAGAAAGCTTTTGGCATACTGGCCTTCATAAATCAAAGTATTGAGGATAGGAGTTGGGATGTTATGGTGAGGTTGTATAAGACATTGGTGAGGCCAACTTTGGAGTACTGTGTGCAGTTCTGGTCGCCTAACTACAGGAAGGATATCAGTAAGATTGAGAGAGTGCAGAGAAGATTTACTAGGATGTTGCCGGGTCTTAAGGAGTTGAGTTACAGGGAAAGATTAAACAGGTTAGGACTTTATTCCTTGCAGCGTAGAAGAATGAGGGGAGATTTGATAGAAGTTTACAAAATTATATGGGGTAGAGACAGAGTAAATACAAGTAGGCTCTTTCCACTTAGATTAGGAGAGATAAACACGAGAGGACATGGCTTTAGGGTGAAAGGGGAAAGGTTTAGGGGGAACTTCTTCACTCAGAGTGGTGAGAGTGTGGAATGTGCTGCCATCTGACGTGGTAAATGCGGGCTCACTCTTAAGTTTTAAGAATAAATTGGATAGATACATGGATGGGAGAGGTCTGGAGGGTTATGGACTAGGTGCAGGTCAATGGGCCTAGTGGGATAATATTTCGGCACAGACTAGAAGGGCCGAATGGCCTGTTTTCTGTGCTGTAGTGTTCTATGGTTCTAAAAGCCAAAAGGGAGTGGTAATGAGTCAAGTGATGAGAAACAAGACTGCCCCATTTACTTGCCCCAATCTACCCCCTTTCATTTGCTCAAAAATGATGACATTTCTAACTTTTCCCAGTTCTGATGAAAGGCCACAGACTCGAAACGTGAACTCTGTTTCTCTCTCCACAGACACTGCCAGGCCTGCTGCGTATTCTCAGCATTTTGAATACTGCTCCTGTGTTGACTGTGATCTTGACCTGTTTTGTCACTTCTGAATGACGTCAGGACAAATGAGTACCATCACCGAGCTGACAAGTACGCTACCCGAGTTTACCTGAACAGTTTGGCTTTTCAAGATCACACAGCAGTTTGTGCAGTGAAGTTAAAGCAGAAAAAGCCCATATAAAAAGTTCAAACAGTACAAAAAAATGCTCCATTATTTAATTAAAAGATACAATTCCTAATCTACCTTTAAAAAAAGTTCCATTTGTATTTGCAAAGAGTAAATGAATACATGCTGATGGTCAGACCCCATCTCTGGCTCTTCAAATAAAGCAGCATTGCCCTCAGAGCAGCTCCCTCTCTACAGCTCGTGTTGGATGAACAGTTCAGAGTGAATTGCAGCAACTCAGGAAAAGGCCATTGTTTCTCTATCGTACATCGGACAGGATGGTGAGGAATATTAGTCACTCGGATGGAACCAGTTGGTTACTAGTAAGCTGCACTAGGCAATTACTGATCTGGATTCCCCCGACCTATAGGGTTCCCTTTTGTAACGTATCTGCAAGAAAGCTTAAAACATTACATCTTTCTCGGACTAGTGATCTCCCACTGGGGAGTGCTGTTTGCTGAGAGTACAGTTCGGAAAGTCAGGCAAAGTCCTGAGAAATCCTCCCTCCCTCGCAGACTGGTTTAGACAAATGACCTTTTAATGCAACTCAAGGCAGACATCTGTAACACCTTCTATTCTGGGATTGTGCAAAAAAAAACACCAAAAAAAAAACACTTTCCTGGTGTGGAGCCAGAGAACAGGACACAGGCGCATTCTGCTCTGCGCTCCAAGGACACGGGAATAACTTCAGAATCCATTTCAAAAGGGAATATAAGTGGGATTCCCATGCCAACAAGGTTGTGGACCTGTTTAACACTGCAAGCTTTACACACGTTGGTTAGGGCAGACGTTTCTCGGGTCAGCGCTGCAGTGAGTTCTACATTTAGTGTAGGAGGGTTGGGGGAAGGTGGGGAGGGGTGTGATTGGGTGAATGCAGAATCGCCAGAGAGAAGCTGATGGTGGTTAGCGCTTTACATTTCTTTGGCAAAAGGTAAGGAATCGTCACTCCTGAACTGTGCAAGGAGCAGGTTTCCAAGTGCAGAGGATGACTAGAATTGTGCCTGGCAGGCAAAGCTTTGAGCTTCTGAAGAACACTTCGCAATATTGTGAGGGCATCGACTCATCATCCAACCAAGATTATGCTTTGTACTTTTTGCCACTTCTGGAGATTTGATGGAACAAAATCATCGAGAAAGCCATACCAAGAATCTGGGAGAGAACGAAACAGAGCAAAATCAACTGAGAGAAGCCACACCAAGTCAAGATTATACAATTAGAATTTACGTTTCTGCTATCAATGCCCATTTCTAACCCTCTCCCTACATCCCGGCACCACTGGAAACAGCATACAGCAAGGAGAAATCCCAACACCAGGAATACTCGTCAAGAGACAGAAAATCTGTCTGAGAAGCAAGGAACAATAGACACTTGCGAAATCATGATCAGGGTCTCTCAGTGTGCTGTCTGCAGGTTAACCAGAACATTTGGAATTTTCTAGAATAGCATAGGCTTCAGGAGATTTAATGTTTATAAAGATGAAATGAATAGACTGTGTCTGTGTGGACAGGTCATTTGAGCACAACAGGTTTGGGAACACGCGGGGACACGTATCCAAGCAGACGACTAGGTTAGATGTCAGGAGGTTTCATCTTTACACGAAGAGCTGTCAAATCTTGGAATAAGTGTCATAGAATGATACATCATAGAAGGTGACTATTTGGCCCATTGTGCCCATCTTTGAGAGACTATCCCATTCCCTCAAGCCCGATAGTTCTGCAAACTTTTGCTTTTCAGACAAATACCCGATTCCCTTTTCAAAGTTACCATTGAATCCGCCACCTAAAAAATGTTCACCTCCCACCTGGTTATTTTACTGATCATCTTAAATGGGTGTCCCTTTGGTTATCAACCCTAACAAGGCTGGAAACAGTTTTCTCCTGATTTACCCTATCAGAGCCCTTCATGATTTTGAACATGCCAATCAAATCTCCCCTTCAACCTCTCTGCTTCGAGAAGAACAAGGCCAGCTTCTCCAATCTCTGCACGTTGTGAAAGTTTCACATCCTGCTTTTCTTCGATCTCCCCTCAACCCTCTTCCATGAGACCTGCCCTCCTGCTCCCTTTACCCTATCCCTATGAAACTGCTGACAACCCAACTTCCCCTCCTAGCTCTCGTGCGAGCTGATATTGTTAATGATTCTCTCTCCTCAGGTACTCACCCTCTCCCTCTCCCCTTCAAAGCATCAACAACTCTCTCACCGAAAAAAACAAACCCTTGGCCCTTCCATCCTTGCAAACTACAGCCCCATCTCCAGCCTCCCGTTCCTGATGTTACTCCCTAAAATACACGGTCACACAGCGAGTGGTTCGGGTCTGGAATGCACTGTCTGGGAGTGCGGTGGAGGCAGGTTCAATCGAGGCATTCAAGAGGGCATTGGATGATTATTTGAATAGAAACAATGTGCAAAAGGTACAGGGAAAATGCAGGAGAATGGCACCAAGGCAGAATGCTCAATTGGAGAGCCAGTGCAGACACGATGGGCTGAATGGCCTCCTCCTGCGCTGTGACAATTCTGTGATCTTTCCCAAAAGTCCATGTTTGAAGCAGCTCCCCTCCCCCGCAAGCCCCCTGATCTTGTCCTCACCCCTGCCAGAGCCTTTTCCAACATCTCAAATGACCTTCTACATTTACATGTTGTTCTTTTGCTCTATTTAGACGTTGGAGGCCCTTCAATCTGAGACTCTCAGCCCCCTTTCCCTGCTCCTGCCCCCAGCCCCACCCAAAAGCTCCACTTCTGTCTGTCTACATTACTCCGTCACGCGTGTCAGAACTGCCCCTCTGTAGCACAGGCACCAGCTCAGGTAAACTTCCCCAATCGACGTACTGATGTCGACTGTAGAGGCTCCAAGTCAGGTGGAGATTACGCCTCATGGAGGTGCACCTAGGGGGATCTAACAGCTAAACCTACACAGTAAATGGTAGGGCACTGAGGAGTGCGGAGGAACAAAGGGATCTGGGAGTTCAGATATATAATTCCCTGAAAGTGGCGTCACAGGTAGACAAGGTTGTAAAGAAAGCTTTTGGCATACTGGCCTTCATAAATCAAAGTATTGAGTATAGGAGTTGGGATGTTATGGTGAGGTTGTATAAGACATTGGTGAGGCCAACTTTGGAGTACTGTGTGCAGTTCTGGTCGCCTAACTACAGGAAGGATATCAGTAAGATTGAGAGAGTGCAGAGAAGATTTACTAGGATGTTGCCGGGTCTTAAGGAGTTGAGTTACAGGGAAAGGTTAAACAGGTTAGGACTTTATTCCTTGGAGCGTAGAAGAATGAGGGGAGATATGATAGAAGTTTACGAAATTATGAGGGGTATAGACAGAGTAAATGCGAGTAGGCTCTTTCCACTTAGATTAGGGGAAATAAACACAAGAGGACATGGCTTTAGGGTGAAAGGGGAAAGGTTTAGGGGGAACATTAGGGGGAACTTCTTCATTCAGAGAGTGGTGAGAGTGTGGAATGAGCTACCATCTGACGTGGTAAATGCAGGCTCACTCTTAAGTTTTAAGAATAAATTAGATAGATACATGGATGGGAGAGGTCTGGAGGGTTATGGACTAGGTGCAGGTCAATGGGACTAGCGGAATAATATTTCGGCACAGACTAGAAGGGCCGAATGGCCTGTTTTCTGTGCTGTAGTGTTCTATGGTTCTATGGCCCTGAGCCAACGAGAGAGGGTCATTCTGGCTGTCTCAGGTCAGAGAGCAGGGCTGTGAGCTGCTGGCATTTACGGTTGTTATAAAAGTGGAAATTAAACCTCCCGATGGGGCTTTGAAAAACCGTGGCCCGGATCAGTTTAAGCGACGTAAGAATCAGCAAAGCTGCTGCCTTGCAGATTCAACCAAAGTAACAGAAAATACTTCACAAAGAGGGAGGGGAGGGGAGGAGGGAGGGGAGGGGAGAGGAGAGGAGGGGAGAGAAGGGGAGGGGAGGGGAGAGGAGAGGAGGGGAGAGGAGGGGAGGGGAGAGGAGGGGAGAGGAGGGGAGAGGAGGGGAGGGGAGAGGAGGGGAGGGGAGAGGAGGGGAGAGGGGGGAGAGGGGGGAGAGGAGGGGAGAGGGGGGAGAGGGGGGGAGGGGAGGGGAGAGGAGGGGAGGGGAGAGGAGGGGAGAGGAGGGGATGGGAGGGGAGGGGAGAGGAGAGGAGAGGAGGGGAGAGGAGGGGAGGGGAGATGAAGGGAGAGGAGGGGAGGGGAGAGGAGGGGAGAGGAGGGGAGGAGAGAGGAGGGGAGAGGAGGGGAGAGGAAGGGAGAGGAGGGGAGGGGAGAGGAGGGGAGGGGAGAGGAGGGGAGGGGAGAGGAGGGGAGAGGAGGGGAGGGGAGAGGAGGGGAGGGGAGAGGAGGGGAGGGGAGAGGAGGGGAGGGGAGAGGGGGTGAGGGGTGTGTGGTTTGCAGCTTTACCTGTATCACTACGATGGATATCACAATGGAGCCAATGACGGCCGTCTGCTTCTCAAGCAATGTCTCAATCTTATTGTAGCAACCCTAAAACAGGGAGAGGTACTGTTAGCATCCCTGCCTCACAGAATAATGACTAAACTTCACTCAGGGTACAGCATACTGCAATATCGAACACTTACCGGCACAAACCACTTGCTGGGACTATGTTTTCCACATTCTTTGCTGTATTCCTGACAGCAGGAGTCAGGGACAATATTACTGCCCAGGACTGCATCCCAATCAGTGGAGTTATCAACGCCACAGCACTCATACTGCGGGAAGGAGAGAGAGAGAGAGAGACATCATTGTAACAGTACTGAACTATGAGTGGGCAGAGAGAGAGAGACTGAGTGAGAGAGAAAGAAAGAAAGAAAGAGAGGGAGGTGCAGAGAGGGAAAGAGGGGGAGAGATGGGGGAGGCAGAGAGAAAGAGAGGGTGAGATAGAGAGAAAGAGAAAGAGAGAAAGGAGGGCAGAGCAAGAAGGAGAGAGGGGCAGAAAGGGAGACAGAGAGAGACAGGGGCAAACACGGAGAGAGGTGGGGCAGACAGGGAGACAGGACCACATGGGCCCCAGTTATGCCTGTCTCTTTATGGGGTGTGTGGAACATTCCTTGTTCCAGTCCTACTCCGGCCTCCTCCCACAACTCTTTCTCCGGTACATCGATGATTACTTCGGTGCTGCTTCATGCTCTCGTCTGGACCTGGAAAAATTTATTAATTTTGCTTCCAATTTCCATCCCTCCATCATTTTCACATGGTCCATCTCTGACACTTCCCTTCCCTTCCTTGACCTCTTTGTCTCAATTTCTGGTGATAGACTGTCCACCAATATCCATTACAAGCCTACCGACTCCCACATCTACCTCGACTACAGCTCCTCACACCCCGCTTCCTGTAAGGACTCCATCCCATTCTCTCAGTTCCTTCGCCTCGGTCGCATCCGTTCTGATGATGCCACTTTCAAAAACAGTTCCTCTGACATGTCTTCCTTAACCAAGGTTTTCCACCCACGATGGTTGACAGGGCCCTCAACCGTGTCCGGCCCATCTCCCGCACATCCGCCCTCATGCCTTCTCCTCCCTCCCAGAACCATGATAGGGTCCCCCTTGTCCTCACTTATCACCCCACCAGCCTCCGCATTCAAAGGATCATCCTCCGTCATTTCCGCCAACTCCAGCATGATGCTACCACCAAACACATCTTCCCTTCACCCCCCCGGCGGCATTCCGTAGGGATCATTCCCTCCAGGACACCCTGGTCCACTCCTCCATCACCCCCTACACCTCAACCCCCTCTCACGGCACCTTCCCATGCAACCGCAGAAGGTGCAACACCTGACCCTTTACATCCCCCCTCCTCACCGTCCAAGGGCCCAAACACTCCTTTCAAGTGAAGCAGCATTTCACTTACACTTCCCTCAATTTAGTCTACTGCATTCGTTGCTCCCAATGCGGTTTCCTCTACATTGGAGAGACCAAACGCAGACTGGGTGACCGCTTTGCAGAACACCTTCGGTCTGTCCGCAAGCATGACCCAGACCTCCCTGTCGCTTGCCATTTCAACACTCCACCCTGCTCTCATGCCCACATGTCCGTCCTTGGCCTGCTGCAATGTTCCAGTGAAGCCCAACGCAAACTGGAGGAACAGCACCTCATCTTCCGACTAGGAACTTTACAGCCTTCCGGACTGAATATTGAGTTCAACAACTTTAGATCATGAACTCTCTCCTCCATCCCCACTCCCTTTCCGATCCCCCTTTTTTCCAATAATTTATATAGATTTTTCTTTTCCCACCTATTTCCATTATTTTTAAATGTATTTCCATCCATTGTTTTATCTCTACCTTTTAGCCTATTTCGATCCCTTACCCCCACCCCACCCCCACTAGGGCTATCTGTACCTTGCTCGTCCTGCTTTCTACCCTTAACGTCACCTATTAGCACATTTCTTAGCTAATATCACCACCGTCAACACCTCTTTGTCCTTTTGTCTCTTTGTCCTTTTGTCAATGACATCTTTTGGTTATCTCCACCTATCACTGGCCCTCTATCCAGCTCTACCTGTCCCACCCCCCCTTAAACCAGCTTATATTTCACCTCTCTTCTATTTTTCCTTAGTTCTGTTGAAGAGTCATACGGACTCGAAATGTTAACTGTGTTCCTCTCCGCAGATACTGCCAGACTTGCTGAGTTTTTCCAAGTATTTTTATTTTTGTATTTGTTTAGAGAGAGAGGGGACTGACAGAGAGAGAGAGAGAGGCAGACAGAGAGAGAGGCAGACAGAGAGAGAGGCAGACAGAGAGAGAGGCAGACAGAGAGAGAGGCAGACAGAGAGAGAGGCAGACAGAGAGAGAGGCAGACAGAGAGAGAGGCAGACAGAGAGAGAGGCAGACAGAGAGAGAGGCAGACAGAGAGAATGGCAGACAGAGAGAATGGCAGACAGAGAGAGAGGCAGACAGAGAGAGAGGCAGACAGAGAGAGAGGCAGACAGAGAGAGAGGCAGACAGAGAGAGAGGCAGACAGAGAGAGAGGCAGACAGAGAGAGAGGCAGACAGAGAGAGAGGCAGACAGAGAGAGAGGCAGACAGAGAGAGTGACTGACAGAGAGAGTGACTGACAGAGAGAGTGACTGACAGAGAGAGTGACTGACAGAGAGAGTGACTGACAGAGAGAGTGACTGACAGAGAGAGTGACTGACAGAGAGAGTGACTGACAGAGAGAGTGACTGACAGAGAGAGTGACTGACAGAGAGAGTGACTGACAGAGAGAGTGACTGACAGAGAGAGTGACTGACAGAGAGAGTGACTGACAGAGAGAGTGACTGACAGAGAGAGTGACTGACAGAGAGAGTGACTGACAGAGAGAGTGACTGACAGAGAGAGTGACTGACAGAGAGAGTGACTGACAGAGAGAGTGACTGACAGAGAGAGTGACTGACAGAGAGAGTGACTGACAGAGAGAGTGACTGACAGAGAGAGTGACTGACAGAGAGAGTGACTGACAGAGAGAGTGACTGACAGAGAGAGTGACTGACAGAGAGAGTGACTGACAGAGAGAGTGACTGACAGAGAGAGTGACTGACAGAGAGAGTGACTGACAGAGAGTGGCAGACAAGCACAGAAAGACAATCAGAGAGAGAGAGAGGTGGGAAGATGGTACGAGGGGAAGACAAAGAGAGACAGCGGCAGACAGAGAAAGTCAGGGAGAGAGAGGGAGAGGCAAGGAGAGGCAGACAGAGAGAGGGAGAGGCAGACAGAGAGAGGGAGAGGCAGACAGAGAGAGGGAGAGGCAGACAGAGAGAGGGAGAGGCAGACAGAGAGAGGGAGAGGCAGACAGAGAGAGGGAGAGGCAGACAGAGAGAGGGAGAGGCAGACAGAGGGAGAGGCAGACAAGAGAGAGGGAGAGGCAGACAAGAGAGAGGGAGAGGCAGACAAGCGAGAGGGAGAGGCAGACAAGCGAGAGGGAGAGGCAGACAAGCGAGAGGGAGAGGCAGACAAGCGAGAGGGAGAGGCAGACAAGCGAGAGGGAGAGGCAGACAAGCGAGAGGGAGAGGCAGACAAGCGAGAGGGAGAGGCAGACAAGCGAGAGGGAGAGGCAGACAAGAGAGAGGGAGAGGCAGACAGAGAGAGGGAGAGGCAGACAGAGAGAGGGAGAGGCAGACAGAGAGAGGGAGAGGCAGACAGAGAGAGGGAGAGGCAGACAGAGAGAGGGAGAGGCAGACAGAGAGAGGGAGAGGCAGACAGAGAGAGGGAGAGGCAGACAGAGAGAGGGAGAGGCAGACAGAGGGAGAGGCAGACAGAGAGAGTGACTGACAGAGAGAGTGACTGACAGAGAGAGTGACTGACAGAGAGAGTGACTGACAGAGAGAGTGACTGACAGAGAGAGTGACTGACAGAGAGAGTGACTGACAGAGAGAGTGACTGACAGAGAGAGTGACTGACAGAGAGAGTGACTGACAGAGAGAGTGACTGACAGAGAGAGTGACTGACAGAGAGAGTGACTGACAGAGAGAGTGACTGACAGAGAGAGAGAGAGAGAGACTGACAGAGAGAGAGGGACTGACAGAGAAAGAGAGAGAGACTGACAGACACAGAGAGAGACTGACAGAGGGAAGCTGACATAGAGAGACTGACAGAGAGGGACTGACAGAGAAAGAGAGAGAGACTGACAGACACAGAGAGACTGATAGACACAGAGAGAGACTGACAGAGGGAAGCTGACATAGAGAGACTGACAGAGAGAGAGAGAGACTGACAGAGAGAGAGAGGCTGACAGAGAGAGAGAGAGAGGCTGACAGAGAGAGAGAGGGAGAGAGAGAGAGACTGACAGAGAGACAGAGATACTGTCGGAAAGAGACTGACAGAGAGAGAGACTGACAGAGAGAGAGGGAGAGACCGTCAGAGAGAGGGAGAGAGACTGACAGCGAGAGAGAGGCTGACAGAGAGGTGGAGGCTGACAGAGAGAGGTAGGCTGAGCCAGTCTCTTTGTCTCTGCCACTCTCCCTTCTCTGTCTGTCTCCCTCTGGGTCAGTCTCTCTCTGTCAGAGAGAGAGACTGAGAGAGAAAGAGACTGAGAGAGAGAGAGAGAAAGACTGAGAGAGAGAGATAGACAGAGGCTGACAGAGTGAGAGAGAGAGAGAGACAGAGACTGACAGACAATGAGAGAGAGACTGACAGAGAGATAGAGAGACTGACAGAGAGTGACAGAGACAGAGACAGAGAGAGAGAGAGAGAGAGAGAGAGAGACTGACAGAGAGCGAGAGAGAGAGGGGATCTGACAGAGAGAGAGAGAGACTGGCCCAGAGAGAGACTGACAGAGAGAGACTGACAAAGAGAGAGAGACTGGCAGAGAGAGAGAGAGAGAGAGAGAGAGAGAGAGACTGGGCCAGTCTCTCTCTCTCTCTGTCAGTCTCTCTCTCTCTCTCTTTGCCCGTTTCTCTCTCTCTCTGTCAGAGAGAGACTGCTGAGGATAGACTGGCAGAGGGAGCGAGAGACTGGCAGAGGGAGTGAGACTGGCAGAGGGAGCGAGAGACTGGCAGAGGGAGCGAGAGACTGGCAGAGGGAGCGAGACTGGCAGAGGGAGCGAGACTGGCAGAGGGAGCGAGACTGGCAGAGGGAGCGAGACTGGCAGAGGGAGCGAGACTGGCAGAGGGAGCGAGACTGGCAGAGGGAGCGAGACTGGCAGACAGACAGGGAGAAAGAGATACAGAGCGAGAGACACAGAGACATTACTGCAATGGTACTGAATAGTGGGAGGACAGAGGGGAGGGGGAGAGAGGCTGAGAGAGAGAGGGGCCAAAATAGAGCAAGAGAGGCAAAGAGGTGAATGGGATAGTGTACATGTGTGGGTGTCTGTGTGCGGCATTTGTCATGAAACTGACATATTTTTCATTATATTATTGTTTTTTATTGTAAAGTAGGTTTATGAATGTAGTGTAGATGGTTCTGTCTGTTTGATTTGATGGAATTAAAGTCAGATAGACGGCAAGCTTGAAATTATCAAAAGAATTTTGGGGCAAAGGCATTTGAAATGCTAATGAGTAAACATGGATGACGGCAGCTTGTAGGGTGTGAAGGGAATTTACATTTTTAGATAAGTGAAGAGTTGTTTGGGTTTCAAAGGGATAATAGGATGTTCACAGCTAACAAGGTAAGCAAGGAGAAGCAATGTGTTTATTTTTCCCAAAGGTACTGACCATATTGGCAACACAAAAGATTTTTATATTATGGGAAAAGTAAATTTCCAAAGACACATAGAACATTGGAATTTACAGATTAAAGAAATAAACACATATAAAGCGAATGGAAAGCTATGTTGGGGGCCATGTAAGATCTAAGAGTACCATGTAAAACAGCCTTGGGAAGCCTCCAGCCACTTTTGTGGAAGTCTGCTATGTCCAGTAACCAAGGGTGGAGGAAAGCTTTTGGAATTCCACTGTTGAGTGGGTGCTGTGGTAAACTTGCTGGCTTGATTGTTTAAATTTAAAATCTATTTTGGACTGTTGCCTTAAAAAAGGTATGTAGTTGGAAGTCAGGTTAATTAGAAATTTTTGGACTTGTTATAGTATTAAATAACTGTAAACTTATGTATGTGCTTGAAATATTTTCTTTTGTTAATACATGTTTTAATTTAGCTTTTGAAAATCTCTAAAGGTGTTAGTGGACTCATTACTTCTGAATTCAGTGCACAAATCTTCTCATAATAGATACAAATTGCAAAACCATTGTGATAGCGTGGCCAAGTTCCCCTTGTGGATTTGGTCAGCCTGCACACATCATCTGCCACATCATTACATTGTGTGTGGGCCCGTGTGTGAGAGAGAGTGAAGGTGTATGTGTCTGTATGTGTGAGGGTGTGTGTGTGTGTCAGAGGCTGGGTGAGGGTGTGTGTGAGAGTGAGTGTTTGAGTGAGAGAGGGACAGAGGGAGGGAGGGGAGTGGATTTGGGCAGGCTTTGTAAAGTCACAGACTCGGGGAGCAGGGGGGGGACTGACTGCAGGAAGATGATGGTCTGGTTGTTCTGTTAAAATCTAAATGTCACTTTTTCTTTGACTAGCTACAAAATCTATTAAATGTGAAATGTAAAACTGTTTAAAATGGATCAGAAACTGCACTTTAATGTAAAAATCCGACATTTTCTTGGGCATTATGCACCAGGTTAAGGAGTCAAGGTCAGGTATGGGCAAGGGTGTGTGAGGAGTCAGTAGGATGAAGACATTAGAGAGCCAGATCCAAGAAACTCTTTCACTGCAAACTGATACATACTTCTGTCTGAATGATGTTCCATGCATTAGTCAGGCCAACGTTCCCCTCTGATCCGTATAATCTCAGTCCCATCTTTAGATCCTCCCGTGCGTACTCTCCAACCTGTTAGAAAACAAGAGCACGTATTTCAGACAGAGACAGACAGAAAACAAGGCAGAATTCATTCTTCCAGAATTGATACATTCACTTCCATGCACACACAGCTTTCCTCATTAACCAGGTTATCATTAGCATCTCATTATGGGAATCACTGCATTGAATGCAATTCTCCAGAAACATGGAATTTGAAACAAAATCAAAATGAAATCTATGTAAATTAAATCTGCACCATTGTCATTTCCAGGCCCTTTGGGACTTTATTATGGTTGGATTTGCTGGGGTGGATGACTCAGTGGAGATGGGCCCTAGAACACTATAGGCCCATTCTGTATCCATACAGCTATTTAAAGATCATCCTAAGTTCAGGGTAGGAGCAAGGCTAAATGAATTTGTTCCAAATTGTGAGTGTTTCAAATTGCTATCAATGTGAAATCTCATCATTGGTCTAGTCAACCTTTGCTTTTATTGCCAGCTGAATCCCTGATATCTCCACAAGAAATTTTGATACCACATAGCTGCATTATACAACAGATTGAATCAACTGGCTTACAATTAACTGATGGGACTGCAACAAAGGGGAGGGTGCCGTAATGAGGGGAGAGTGCTGTAACGAAAGGAAAGTACCGTAACAAAGGGAGAGTGTCATTAGGAGGGGGCTGTGTGATAACGAGGGTAGATTTCCATAACGAAGGAAGAGTGCCATAATGCGGGGAGGGTGCAGTAATGAGGAGGGGGCACAGTAATGTGGGGAGGGTGCAGTAATGAAGAGGGGGTGCCTTAATGTGTGGAGGGTGCCTTAATATGGGGAGGGTACCTTAATGTGGGGAGGATGCTGTAATGAGGGGAGGATGGTGTAATGTGGGGAGGATGGTGTAATGCGGGGAGGATGGTGTAATGTGGGGAGGATGGTGTAATGCGGGGAGGATGGTGTAATGTGGGGAGGATGCTGTAATGTGGGGAGGATGCTGTAATGAGGGGAGGGTGCTGTAATGAGGGGAGGGTGCTGTAATGTGGGGAGGATGCTGTAATGAGGGGAGGGTGCTGTAATGAGGGGAGGGTGCTGTACTGAGGAGAGGGTGCTGTAATGAGGGGAGGATGCTGTAATGAGGAGAGGGTGCTGTACTGAGGAGAGGGTGCCTTAATGTGGGGAGGATGCTGTAATGAAGGGAGGGTGCTGTAACAAGGGGAGGGTGCCGTAACAAGGGGAGGGTTCTGTAATAAGGGGAGAGTGCCATGTTGAGGGGAGGTTGTAATGAGATTAACTTTTTTTAATCCACCACATTTGAGAGGTATTTCCTGGTATCGAATGCAATACATTTTAAGAATCATTTAAAATACAGCTATCGGTTTGCTGCCCAGTGTCTTTAAGAAACAAATGTTGGGGCCAGGATCAAATGTTAATTGAACTTTCCTTTTCCCCTATGGCCAGACTTGCCATCAATTAGACTTGTCCCAAGAGTCTTTAGACAGCAACAAGCTTCAGGTCTGGTTTCCTTAGTGATCAATTATTGATCAGCAGTGTCAAAGTGTCACCTCTAAATGAGCTTTCCTTCGAATAACCTCTTTAATTTAGCCATACCTCTGATCCTTTGGTTTTAATTCAGGATGGAGGGATGTGTCCAGTCATGTGGTGAGAATCTGCCTGAGGCTCATTAATGATATGTGAGAGGAGATTGGAGCAGCACAGGCATAGGGAATTCAAAACAAAAACAAAACAAAAACTGCTGGAAAAACTCAGCAGGTCTGACAGCATCTTTGGAGAGACAGAGAGAGTCAACATTTTGAGTCCTTATGACTCTTCTTCAGTGCACTCAACTGAAGAAGAGTCATAAGGACTCAAAACGTTAGCTCTGTCCTTCTCTCCACAGATGCTGTCAGACCTGCTGAGCTTTTCCAGCAATGTTTGTTCTTGTTTCAAATTTCCAGCATCTGCAGTATTTTGCTTTTACATAGGGGATTCAAGCCTGTTCAGTCTGGAAGAAGATGTCTATGAGTCTACGTCACTATCTAGGTGGTAATGGTCGTGGGTTTGGAAGGTGCTGTCTAAGGAGCCTTGGTGAATTCCTGCAGTGCATCTTGTAGATGGTACACACTGCTGCCACTGTGCATCGGTGGTGGAGGAAGTGAATGTTTGTGGATGTGATGCCAATCACGTGGGCTACTTTGTCCTGGATGGTATGAAGCTTCCTGAGTGTTGTGGGAGCTGCACTCATCCAGGCAAGTGGGGAGTATTCCATCACACTCCTGACTTGTGCCTTGAAAACGGTGATCAGACTTTGGGGAGTCAGGAGGTGAGTGACTCGCCGCAGGATTCCTAGCCTCTGACCTGCTCTTGTAGCCACAGTATTTATATGGCCAGTCCAGTTCAGTTTCTGGTCAATGGTAACCCCCAGGATGTTGATAGTGGGGATGCAGTGATGGTAATGCCATTGAATGTCAAGGGGTGGAGGTTGGATTCTCTCTTGTTGGAGGTGGTCATTGCTTGGCACTTGTGTGGTGTGAATGTCACTTGCCACTGTCCTGGAGCTGAGATGACTGACCTCCAACAACCACAACCATCTTCTTTTGTGCTATGTGTGACTCCAACCAGTGCAAAGTTTCCCCCTAATTCTCATTGACTCCAGTTTTGCTAGGGCTCCTTGATGCCACACTTGGTCAAATATGGCCTTGATAGACTCATAGACGTCTACAGCACAGAAGGAGGCAATTCTGCCCATTGTGTCCGCACCGGTCAACAAAGATCTGACTACACTAATCTAAGGACTCTGCCGTGTTGAGCCCTCGGTATCTGCCATCAGCTTCCCTTTTTTTTCTTAATCCCAACCTTTATGTCCCTTGACATCCAGGGTTCTCCGGACTTGGTCCCCCACTTTGTCTTTATGGGAACGTATTTGCCCTGTACTCTTACTATTTCCTCCTTGAATGCCTCCCACTGCTCTGACACAGTTTTATCTGCAAGTAGCTGCTCCCAGTCCACTTGTGCCAAATCACATCTCATCATAGTAAAATTAGCCTTTCCCCAGTTTAGAACTTTTATTCCTGGCGCAACCTTATCCTTTTCCATAACTATCCTAATTCTAACTGAGTTATGGTCACTATCTCCAAAATGCTCCCCTACTGATACGCCTTCCACCTGGCCGGGCTCATTTCCGAATATTAGGTCCAGAACTGCTCCCTCCCTTGTTGGATTTCCTACACACTGGCTAAAATAGTTCTCCTGGATGCAACTTAAGAATTTTGCTCCCTCCCTACCTTGCACACTAAAACTATCCCAGTTAATATTTGGGTTGTTAAAATTCCCTACTATTACTGCCCTATTATTCTTACACTTCTCTGAAATTTGATCACATATTTGATCCTCTATCTCTCCCTGAGTGTTTGGGGACCTATAGTACACACCCAAAAGTGTGCTTGCCTCTTTTGAGTTTTTTTACTTCTACCCATATGGCTTCAGTTGATGATCCTTCCAAGGTATCATCCCTCCTCACTGCTATAATTGATATAATAATATTGCAACCCCCCCCTCCTCTATCTCGTCTGAATACCCTATAACCAGGAATGCTGAGCTGCCAATCCTGTCCTTCTTTTAACCAAGTTTGGCCATAGCTATGATATCATACTCCCACATACCTATCTGTGCCCTCAGCGCATCTGTCTTCTTCCTTGGGCTCCTTGCATTAAAATATATTCCATTTAGCCTTGCTAAACTCACTTCTTTCTTAACTAGCCTATATTTTCTCTGCCTTCCAGACTCACTTACTAGAATTTTAACTTCTAGTTCCATCTCAGCTTCTCTCCCCTCTGAGCTACTTTTCAGGATCCCACCTCCTGCCAATTTAGTTTAAATCTACCCCAACAGCATTAGCAAACCTCCCCGCGAGGGTGTTGGTCCCATTCCTGTTCAGCTGTAACCCGTCCAACTTGTACAGGTCCCACCTCCCCCAGAGACTGTCCCATTGCCCAGGAATCTAAAGCCCTCTCCCCTGCACCATCTCTCCAGCCACGCATTAATCTGCTCTATCCTTCTGTTCCTATACTCACTAGTGCGTGGCACCGGGAGTAATCCGGAGATTACTACCTTTGAAGTCCTGCTTTTCAATTTCCTACCTAACTCCCTAAAGTCTGCTTGCAGGATCTCATTTCTCTTTCTTCCTATGTCATTGGTCCCAACATGGACCACAACCTCTGGTTGTTCACCCTCCCCCTTCAGGATGTCCTGCAGCCATTCTGTAACATCCTTGACCTTGGCACCCAGGAGGCAACATACCGTCCTGGAGTCACGTCTATGGCTGCAGAAGCACCTGTCTACTCCCCTCACTAACGAATCCCCTACCACTACTGCCCTTCCGCACTTCTTCACCCCACTGAGTGGCTGGACCACCCACAGTGACAAGGTGACAAGGCCTTTGCTCTGGTTGGCCTCCACAGAGGAACCATCACTCTCACCGTTTACCAAGGCCGAAAAACAAGTTTGCGAGTGAGATGCACTTTGGGGTTCTCTCACTTACCTGCCTGGTCCCCTTCTTCTGTCTGGCAGTCACCCATTCCCTCTCTGCTTGCACTTGCTTAACCTGCGGGGTGACCACGTCCTGAAATGTGCTATCCACGAACCTCTCAGCCTCGTGAATGCACCGTAGTGCCCCCAGCTGCCGCTCAAGCTCCAAAGCCCGGAGCTCGAGTTTCTCCAATCGGAGGCACTTCCTACACACGTGGTCATCCAGATGCCAGGAGCGTTTAGAGTTCCCCACATAACGCAGGGTGTGCAAATCGCTGGACTGAGCTCCCCAGATATATCTTAACTAAATAAAATATGGACTTTTTATTTTATTTTATCCTTACTCTTACTTGAGTATAGACTAAATGCTAGATCCTCTAGATAGACTAGATCCTCTAGATGCTGCTGACTGCCTGTCCCAGGGTCCTCCTCTCGCACTCTCCTCCAGGTGCTGCTGACTGCCTGTCCCAAGGCCCTGCTCTGATGTCAAGGGCAGTCACTCTTACCTCACCTCTGGAGTTCAGCTCTTTTGTCCATGTTTGAACCAAGGCTGTAATAAGGTCAGTAGCTGAGTGGCCCTGGCGGAACCCAAACTGGGCGTCAGTGAGCAGGTTATTGCTAAGCAAGTGCTGCTAAATAGCACTGTTGATGACCCCTTCCATTACTTTACTGATGATCCAGAGTAGACTGATGGGGCGGTAACTGGCCGGGTTGGATTTGTCCTGCTTTTTGTGTGCAGGACATACCTGGGCAATTTTCCACATAGCCGTTTAGATGCCAGTGTTGTAGCTGTACTGGAACAGCTTGGCTAGGGGCGCAGCAAGTTCTGGAGCACATGTCTTCAGTACTATTGCCTGAATATTGTCAGGACAAATAGCCTTTGCAGTATCCAGTGCCTTCAGCCATTTCACGTGGAGTGGATAGAGTTGGCTGAAGACTGGCATCTGTGCTGCTGGGGACCTCCGGAAGTGGCCAAGATGGATCATCCACTTGGCACTTCTGGCTGAAGATTGTGGCAAATGCTTCAGCCTTATCTTTTGCACTGATGTGCTGGGCTCCCCCATCATTGAGGGTGGGGGTATTTGTGGAGCTCCTCCTCCAGTGACTTGTTTAATTGTCCACCACCATTCACAACTGGATGTGGCAGGACTGCAGAGCTTAGATCTGATCCATTGGTTGTGGGATTGCTTAGTTCTGTCTATCACTTGCTGCTTATGCTGTTTGGCATGCAAATAGTACTGTGTTATAGCTTCACCAGGTTGACACCTCATTTTTAGGTATGCCTGATGCTGCTCCTGGCATGCGCTCCTGCACACTTCATTGAACAAGGGTTGATCCCCTGGCTTGATGGTAATGGTAGAGTGAGGGATATGCCGGGCCATGGGGTTACAGATTGTGTTCGAGTACAATTCTGCTGCTGCGGATGGCCCACAGTGCCTCATGGATGCCCAGTCTTGAATTGCTAGATCTGTTCGAAATCTATCCCATTTAGCAAGGTGCTAGTACCACACAACACGATGGAGGGTATCCTCAATGTGAAGGCGGGACTTCGTCTCCACAATGACCGTGCGGTGATCACTCCTACCAATACTGTCATGGACAGATGCATCTGCGGCAGGCAGGTTGGTGAGGGTGCGGTTAAGTATGCTTTTCTCTCTTGTTCGTTCCCTCACTACCTGCCGCAGACACAGTCTAGCAGTTATGGCCTTTAGGACTCGGCCAGCTCGGTCAGTAGTGGTGCTACTGAGCCACTCTTGGTGATGGACACTGAAGCCCCCCCACCCAGAGTACATTCTGCACCCTTGCCACCCTCAGTGCTTCCTCCATGAGGTGTTCAACAGAGCAGCACTGATTCATCAGCTGAGGGAGGGCGGTACATGGTAATCAGCAGGAGATTTCCTTGTCCATGTTTGACCTGATGCCATGAGACTTCATGGTGTCCGGAGTTGATGTTGAGGACTCCCAGAGCAACTTCCACCCGACTGTATACCACTGTGCTGCCACCTCTGCTGGGTCTGTCCTGCCGGTGGGACAGGACATTCCCAGGGATAGTGATGGTGGTGTCTGGGACATTATCTGTAAGGTATGATTCTGTGAGGATGACTATATCAGGCTGTAGCTTGACTAGTCTGTGAGACAGCTCTCCCAATTTTGGCACTAGCCCCCAGATGTTGGTAACTCTTTCAGAGTCAAACAATTAAACTAAATTAACAAAATGAGGGATAAAGTAAACACAGCCCCTAAGTTAGGTTAGCCGTAAAACCAAAGACAAAGTTTAAAGGAAACTTACAAACATCAAATCAAGATGTGATTAAGAGGGTCGATAAAGCACCCCAACCTCCGCGGTGCCCACCGGGCATGGAAGGCCTTGAGGATGCCGGCAGACACCACGTGCTCCCTCTCCAGGGACACCCGACCGCGAATGTAGACGCGGAAGAGGGGCAGACAGTCGGGTCGGACTCCCCCCTCGATCGCCCGCTGCCTGGACCTGTTAATGGCCAACTTGGCCAAGCCCTGGAGCAGGTTCACGAGGAGGTCCTCCTCCTTCCCAGCCCCCCCCTCCGCACCGGGTGCCAGATGTTGGTAAGGAGGACTTTGCAGGGTTGACAGGGCGGAGTTTTCTGTTATTGTTTCCGGTGCCTACATCGAGGCCGGGTGGTCCGTCCGGTTTCATTCCTCTTTTTGAGCTTTGTTGGTTTGTTAGGCCATTTCAGGGGGCAGTTAAGAGTCCACCACATTGCCGGAGTCACATGTAGGCTAGACCAGGTAAGGACGGCAGGTAGGATGGTTTCATGGTCACCATTAGCTTTTTAATTGCAGATTTCTATCAAATTCAAATTCCACCAATGCTGTCGCAGGATTGCAACCCGGGTCCCCAGAGCATTACCCTGGGTCTCTGGATTACTAGTCCAGTGACAATACCACTTGCCTGGATGAGTGCAGCTCCAATAACACTCAAGAAGCTCAACTGCATCAGAGACAAATCAGCCCACTTAATTATCACCCCATCGACAAACAATCACTCCCTCCACCACCGACGCACAGTAGCAGCAGTGTGTACCATCTACAAGGTGCACTCCAGCAACTCACCAAGGCTCCTCAAGCAGCACTTTCCAAACCCATGACCACTACCATCTAGAAGGACAAGGGCAGCAGACAGATGGGAACACCACCACCTGGAAGTTCCCCTCCAAGCCACACATTATCCTGACTTGGAAATATATCACCGTTCCTTCACTGTCGCTGGGTCAAAATCCTGGAACTCCCTCCCTAACAGCACTGTGGGTGTACCTACCCCACACGGACTGCAGCGGCTCAAGGCAGCAGTTCACTGCCACCTTCTCAAGGGGAATTAGGTTTGGGCAATAAATGCTGGCCCAGCCAGTGACTCCCACATCCCGTGAATGAATAAGAAAAATTAAATTCCACCAGCTGCCATCCCGGAGCATTAACCAGGGCCTCTGGATTACTCGTCTAGGGATGTTACCGCTACGTCACCATCTCCCCATATTTGCTCAAAGTTGCCTCGCCACTTTCAAACAAAGGAATCTTTGGAAATTAGACATGGAGGTTTATCCTAACAGTTAGGGCTGATCCCAGTGAAATCCTTGAACTAAAGTTCCGGCCAAATCTGTGTTTTGAAAGGCGCTGCAGGAAAAATCTTTCTCATCAGTTAAACAGTTTGTCAGCTTGTTCCAGCTGGTTTGTATGATTAGTAATAGCAGTGAGGAGAAGGTCAGAGGCTTTTAACAGGAGTGAGTGATCCTTCTTTAGAACCTGATTAGGCTCCACCATCTGCTGTATCAGATGGAATCAGTTCGAGCAAATCCAGATTACAGGGACAGATTGAAATAGCTTCAGTATGAACCCAGCAACTGGCTCTTGCACAAACACATGCTTTAAGGAAATGTTATAGCTATTTACATTTTGACAGGTATTTAAGTCGATGTGCTTTTCCACCAGTTTTGACTGAACCGTCACAATCCAAGCTCGCAGGTAGGAGAGTCATATCGGACTCGGAACGTTAACTGTTTCTCTGCTGGGTTTTTCCCAGCACTCTCTTTTTTTTATGGCAAATTATGTGAAAGGTTTGAATTTTTGTCCCAGCCAAAGTAAGACACTTGCTCGCCAATTCCACAGCCCCCTTTACTCAAATGTTTACATGGCTTGTAAATACTATGGGGTTCTTGCCCAAACCACGGCAACATCGTAGGCAGGAATGCTTATCTAACTGGATCACAGGTCACTCTGCATTGATTTCACACAAAACATTAGTAAGATACGTGATGACAGAAGCACAGGCAAAACAACAGAGTTCCGGGGGTTGGCTACAGAAACATCTCCACTTGTCGACTGTTGGCTGTCTGCAAAGGGAAGGGGGCACGGAGTTGGGGCTATCTGCCAAATGGAATGACATTGCGAATTTGGCGAGAGTGGGAATTTAGTGTAGAGGTGCTTTAAACCAAGAGGGAAGCAGTAAATATATAAATGACCAGAGCAATGAATTAGATATATCCACAACCCTTCTGACTCAGAGACGAGAGTGCTACCTCCTGAGCCCCAGCTGACACGTAAACAGGTGATTATAGAGTGCTGGAAATATAAGGCACCTGAAGAGCGACTGGGTAACGTTTCCAGTGTTGGACCTTCACCAACACCATAAATTCAAAGGCACACACACAGCTGCCTCAATGAGGCAGGACACTTAGGAAAGTGATGGAGAGGGGAGAGCAGGCAGGTGCAGTAATCTCTAGTTACCCGTTGACTAGTGGCTAAAACTGTACATTTCACTCTTCAGTTAGTGCAACTAAGCCTGTTGGTTTACAAGATATGAGAACTGGGTTTAGCCAACTGTTTCAGTTCATATAATCCAACCTTGCAGTTTTTTTTTTAAAACTGGAACGGGTTTTATTTACACAGCATTTCCATTGTAAACTGTTTACTTCAGAGGGACGAGGAGAGAGTGGCACCTCTGCCAGGCCTGCTGTGTTTGACAGGCTTGTAGGTGATGGTGAAGTCTCCAAGGTAATGGCCAGCCATTTCGGGCTTGATTTCAACCTGGCTCAAGGTTTTACCACACACCAACCATCCCAGGGAGCATAACCAAATCCCAAAGGTGAGTCGTGACAACCTCTGCTTTCTCCATTGTGGAGCTTCCTTTTTTGGCCTCTTCAGGAGGGACTGCTCTTTGTGGGACAGGCCTCTATTGACACCCCTGTGCTGGCAACACAACTGCATCAGAAACTCTTTCAGTTAGCATGTCCAACATTTGTAGTTATAGACAGTATACCAACACTTCTAGTTAGTGTATCTAGTGGGGAGTTCAGTTAATTCATTCCATTTTTTGTAGTTAATACATTTTATTTAAGTATTTTTGAAAAAAGAGACATGTCGAAGCTTTTCGTCTTGCACTCATCAAGACATTGCAAGAATACCGATATAAGGGGAAAACAACAATTTATACTGTATGTGAAGAGAGTGCGGTTAGCATAGTTAGTATTCCTGATTCCTGTAGTTAGTGTTCCACATATATTGGTATTACAGTTAGTACACCTGAGGTTCAGTTTTTACTTGCTGTATCCTAAATAGCAGCTCTTCTAATGAAGAGTCTACTGTAGAGTTAAGTTCCCTTTTCCTGTTAAACCTATGGCATATTTCTGTTTGGTGAACAGGATTCAAATTACTCCAATGATCAGAAGGCAACAAGTCACAAGGCCAAACACTTACCTCTGTCCTGTACACAAAGAACAGGATGATGAGTATCAGCTCCATGAAGAAAATGACCAGCAGGACAATGAAAAACTGGAACAGAAAGGAGAGGGCCCTTTACTCAACCAGCCAGGAATTGGGAATTCTGTAAATCAAACACTTCCCGAAACGCAAATCACCTTGCTGATACTTAGACAGGTTAAGAACAAACAGCATCTGCATTCACGTAGCATCTCACAGACCATCTCACAACACCCCACATCAATGGCATACTCATGAGGTGCAGTCAATGTCATTTCAGGGGCAAACTTCTGTGCACAGCAAGATCCCAGAAACAGCAATGAGATGCACGGCTACTTATTTCCTTTTCGGCGGTACTGGAGCAGGATGTGCTGCAGCAACTCACACCGGCATCTCCCACTGCGAAGGGCAAAAATGCTGAGGTCATCATCTCCCAAGCTTCCCTCCAAGTCACCATCCTGACCTGGAACGGTATCTCCATTCCTTCACTGTGGCTGGGTTAAAAACACTGGAACTCCCTCCCGTACAGAAATGTGGGTGTAGCCACGCCCCATGGACTGCAGCGGTTCAAAATGACAGCTCACCACTACCTACAAAAGGGCAATCCGAGACGGACAATAAATGCTGGCCTTGCCAAGGGACGCCTACATTCCAAGAAGACGACCGTAGGGAGAGAGAAGCGTATTGTCCGTCCTCAGAAAGGGATCGTTTTACTGCGCATAGTGCTTCTGACTCTGGGTAGAGTCAGAAATAGAATAAGGGATGCGTTACCATATTGGGATCATGTTACAGATCGCTGAGTCATGGGGAAGAAACGGAGCTGGTTTAAAGGCAATGTAAGGGTTTCCAGTAGAGAAAAAAAATAGCAAATAGACTCTAGGTTTTATAAATAGGGGCAGAGAGCACACAAGCAGAGAGATAATGCTAAACATTAGTTAGGACACACTTAGATTACTGTGTCCAGTTTTGGGGCCCCCGCTACAGATTGTCAAGGGTTTGGTGAGGGTGCACAGAATCATTGAGATAATCCTGTTCTCCTGTAGTTGTCAGGACAGGCTAGTGGGACTGGGTTTCTTTTCAATATAACAGAGAAGGTCAATTACCACGGAAGTCTTCCCTGAACATCGGTTAACCACTTTCTGTTTAAATATTAGCACAGAATGTGAAAGGGAGTTGCAAAGTGTACAAAGTTGGAAGTTTCATTGAAGTCACAAATTACGTATAGAAATAGAGGGTAAACGAGGTGTTGATAAACGTGAGGAAAGTAAAGTAATTAATGCCTGCAGAGAAAAGGTATGAAGAAACCTAAGGATCGAGAACGAGAAGGCACAGATTTAAACCAATTTGCAAAAGAAGCAAAAGCGATGTGAGGAAAAACGCTTCTACGCAGCAGGTGGTTAGGGTTTGGAATGCATTGCCTGAGGGTGCGGCAGAGGCAGGTTCAATCGAGGAATTCAAAAAGGGAGTTAGACTGTTACCTGAAAAGGAAGAACGTGGAGGGTTACAGGGAGAAGGCGGGAGAATAGCACTAAGTAAATTGCTCATTCGGAGAGCCAATGTAGACATGATGGGCTGAATGGCCTCCTTCTGCATTGTAACAATTCTGTGATTCTGTGACTGACAGTTGACAAATCCCCAGGACCTGATGGCCTACAGCCTAGGGTTCTAACAGAGACAGTGGGTGTGCTAGCTATGATTTTTCAAAATTCCTGGATTGTAGAGCGGTCCCAGTGGATTGAAAGTTAGCAAATTGCTATTTAAGAAAGGGGGAGCGGGAAAATAGGAACTACAGGTCAGTTAGCCTGGCATTGAGAAAATGCTATAATCTATTATTAAGGAAGTCTTAAAACAATGAACTTAGAAAATCATAGCATGATCAAAGACAGCATGGTTTTACAAATTGTAGCTAGTAGGGTAGATGAAGGGGAAGCAGTAGACGTAGTATACCTGGATTTTCAAAAGGCATTCGATAAGGTGTCACACAAAAGGTTAATACCTAAGATGAGGGCTCATGGAATTGGGGATAATATATTAGCACGGATAGAGGATTGGTTAACTGACAGGGAGCAGACAGTAGGGTTAAATGGGGCATTTTCAAGCTGGCAGACTGTAACTGGTGGAGCGCTGCAAGGATCAGTGCTGGGGCCTCAGCTATTTGCAATCTATATTAATGACAAATGAAGAGACAGAGGGTAATGTATCTATGTTTGCTGATGATGCAAGGTGGGTGGGAATGTAAGCTGTGAGAAGGACACAGAGGCTGCAAAGAGATATAGACAGGTTAAGTGAGAGGGCAACAGGATGGCAGATGGAGGGAAGTCTGAGGTTATTCACTTTCCTCATAAGAATAGAAAAGCAGCATTTTTCTTAAAATGGTAAAAAGCTTGTAAATGTAGATCTTCAGGGGACCTTGGGTGTGCTTGTACAAGGAGCACAAAACATGAGCATGCAGGTACAGCAAGTAATTCAGAAGTCCCATGGCATGTTGGCCTTTATTGCAAAGGGATCGGAGTACAAGGATACTTATATTCTTGCTTCAGTTTTATAGGGCTTTGCTGGAATACTGTGTGCAGTTTTGGTCTCCATATTTCAGAAAGGACACACTTGCATTGGAGGTGGTACAGCAAAGGTTCACTAAATTGGTCCCTGGGATGAGGGGGTTGTCCTACGGCCAGACGCTGAGTAAATTGGGTCCATATTCACTGGAGTTTAGAAGAATGAAAGGTGATCTCATTGAAACAGACAAGATTAAAAGGGGCTTGATAGGGTAGACGCTAAGAGGTGTTTCCCCTGGTCGGGGAATCTAGAACATGGGGGCACACTTTCAGGCTAAGGGGCTGAACATTTAGGACTGAGATGAGGAGAAATTTCTTCACTCAAAGGATTGTGAATCTTTGGAATTCTCTGCCCCAGAGGGTTGTGGATGCTCCGTCATTGAATATATTTAAAGATGAGATAGACAGATTTCTGGTCTCTCAGGAAATCAAGGGATATGGGGAGCAGGCGGGAAGTGATGTTGAGGTAGATGATCAGCCATGATCATATTGAATGGCAGAGCAGGCATGAGGGGCAGTGTGATCTACTCCTGCTCCTGTTTCATATGCTCTTAAAGTGAGACTACAGTTTTGTTCTAACCAACACTCTCTTTGGGACCCTGTACACCAACATCAACATTCACTCCCTCCACTACCGATGCACAGTGGCAGCAGTATGTACCATCTACAAGATGCACTGCAGCAACTCACAGAAACATAGAAAATAGAAGCAGCAGTAGGCCATTCAGCCCCTCAAGCCTGCTCTGCCATTCAATATGATCATAGCTGATCCTCTACCTCAACACCGTACTCTCCTCATACCCCTTCATGCCTTTAGAGTCCAGAAATCTATTTCCTTCTTAAATATATTCAGTGACTTGGCCTCCACAGCGTCTGTAGTTGAGAATTCCACAGGTTCACCAATCCTTGAGTGAAGAAGTTTCTCCTCATCTCAGTCCTAAACGGCCAACCCCATATCCTGAAACTGTGACCCCTTGTTTAGGCCCCCCTCACCCCAGCCAGAGGAAACATCATCCCTGCATCCAGTCTGTCCATGTCTGACAGAATTTTTTATGTTCCAATTAGATCCCCTCTCATTCTTCTAAACTCCAGTCAATACAGGCCTAGTCGGCCCAATCTCTCCTCATATGACAATCCTGCCATCCCAGGGATCAGTTTGTGAACCTTCGCTGCACTCCCTCTATGGCAAGTATATCCTTTCCTAGGTAAGGAGACCAAAACTGCACACAATACTCCAGGTGTGGTCTCACCAAGGCCCTGAACAGCTGCAGTAAGACATCCTTGCTCTTGTACTCGAGTCCTCTCGCAATGAAGGTCAACATACCATTTGCCTTCTTAACTGCTTGCTGTACCTGCATGCTTGCTTTCAGTGATTGGATTACAAGGACACCCAGGTCCCTTTGTACATCAACATTTCCCAATCTATCACCATATAATGCTCCGCCATTCTGTTTTCCTACCAAAGTGGATAACTTCACACTTGCCCACATTATATGCCAAGGCTCCTTGGACAACACCTTCCAAACCCGCAACTTCTACCACCCGCTGTTCTTTCCAGGTTTATTAATGACAATTGTGACCACAGATTAACTTAATTCATAAAAGGTTTGCTCCACTTGTGTCGAGGAGGCATCACCTCTGTGAAAGGTCTGGTCCTTGGCAAAGGTGTGCAGGAGTGCGATGTCAAACAGCAAGAACGCTGTGCACAATCCTACACTTGTACTTCCGCCACGAGTCAGCCACAATTCTATACACAATACACACATTACCAGCGGCTATGAAATATTGTCTCAGTCCCACGCACAGGATATTAATAGTCACTCACACTTAAAAGGAGGCACTTGCTTTCCTTGATGGCACCGAGGCATCCCAGAAATCCAACCACCATCACAATGGTCCCAATGGCAATGAGCAGGTTGGCAGCTGAGAGCGAAGGCAGGCTTGGCGCTAAGGTGGCGAAGCTGCCCTGTGTTGCTGACAGCCATATTCCCACTCCCAGGAGTCCACAGCCACAGAGCTAGAAGAGAGAAGTCAGAATAAATCATATGCAGAAGGAATAACGTTGGGTTGCTCAGTAAGTACAAGAAAATAAAAAAAATTTAAGCAGCTTTTCATGGCCACCCGGTAACCAAACCATGTCCAGGGTCACTGGTACAATGTAGAAAACACAGCAGCCAGTTGTGCACAGCAAGATCCCACAAACAGTAATGTGATAATGACCAGATAACCTGTTTTTTTGTGATGTTGATTGAGGGATCAATATTGGCATTGTCAGCAGGGGAAAACTCCCTGCTATAGCCATCAGAGTGGTGCCATGGGACCTCTTTTATGTCTGCCTGAGGGGGCAGACGGAGCCTCGGTTTCACTCTAATAGTGCCATGCTCCCTCAGCACTGGAGCATCAGCCGAGATTGCTGTGCTCAGGTCCAGGCGTGGGCCTCGAACCCCTGACTCAGAGCGCGGCTGGCAATAGTCGTCATAGCGGATCAGTTAATAAAGGGAGAGCAAGTGCCGCAGAACGCTTAGCTAGCCTCAAAGGCAGCAACGCTCACAACACCTCCTGATGCTGGTGATCAAGTGGATGAATGTCAGGCAAACGACAACAAACTATCATAAGCAAGGTAAAGAGATGAAACAGATTGATAGAGCAGGAATTTTTTAAATTCTTTCATGGGATATGCATGTCACAGGCTAGGTCTGCATTTATTGCCCATCCCTAATTGCCCTTGAGAAGGTGGTGGTGAGCCACCTCCTTGAACCACTGCTGTCTATGTGGTGTAGGTACAGGGAGTTCCAGGATTTTGACCCAGTGACAGCGAAGGAATGGCGATATATTTCCAAGTCAGGATTGTGAATGACTTGGAGGGGAACTTCCAGGTGGCGGTGTTCCCATGCATCTGATGCCCTTGTCCTTCTAGCTGGTAGTGGTCGTGGGTTTGCAAGGCGTTGTCGAAGGAGCCTTGCGAGTTGCTGCATCTCGTGGAGAGAGTGAATGTTCGTGGATGGGGTGCCAATCAAGCGGACTGCTTTGACCTGGATGGTGTCGAACTGCTTCAGTGTTGTTGGAGCTGCACTCATCCAGGCAAGTGGGGAGTATTCCATCACACTCCTGACTTATGCCTTGTAAATGGTGGACAGGCTTTGGGGAGTCAGGAGGTGAGTTACTTGTCGCAGAATTCCCAGCCTCTGATCTGCTCTTGTAGCCACAGTATTTATATGGCTAGTCCAGTTCTGTTTCTGGTCAATTGTAACCCCCAGGATGTTGATAGAGGGGGGATTGAGTGATGGTAATGCCATTGAATGTCAAGGGGAGATAGTTGGATTCTCTCCTGTTGGAGATGGTCATTGGCACGAATGTTACTCGCCACTTATCAGCCCAAGCCTGGACATTGTCCAGGACCTGCTGCCTATGGACATGGACCATGGACTGCTTCAGTATCTGAGGAGTTGCGAATGATGCTAAACATTGTGCAATCATCAGTGACCATCCCCACTTCTGACCTTATGATGGAGGGAAGGTCATTGATGAAGCAGCTAAAAATGACTGGGCCGAGGACACTACCCTGAGGAACTCCTGCAGTGATGTCCTGGAGCTGAGATGACTGACCTCCAACAACCACAACCATCTTTCTTTGTGCTAGGTATGACTCCAGCCAGCAGAGAGTTTTCTCCCTGGTTCCCACTGACTCCAGTTTTGCTAGGACTCCTTGATGCCACACTCTTTCCAATACTGCCTTGATGTCAAGGGCAGTCACTCTCTCCCCAACTCTGCACTTCAACTCTTTTGTCCATGTTTGGACCAACACTGTAATGAAGTCAGGAATCTCTGCCCCACAATAACATTCCAGCAATCCTCTGCAGAGTGAAACCTGTGTGCCATTTTCATTGAAACTTGGGTGAATGAAGATTTTAACACAAATTACATGACAGAATGGATTTTAGGCATGAATCGCTTTTCAAAAACTGAATTTGGGAAGATGGTGGCATAGTGGTAATGTCAGTGGACTAGTAATCCAGAGGCCCAGGCTAATGCTCTGGGGACACTAGTTCAAATCCCATCACAGCAGCTGGTGGAATTTAAATTCACAAAATAAATCCGAAATTGAAATCTGGTAATGGTAACCAGGAACTCTCATCGATTGCTGTAAAAATCCACCTGGATCACTGATGTCCATTAAATGTTTTTAAAATGTTTGACCATTTTAACTAAAATTCATTAAATTAGCATTTACCTTTTCATCCTCCGCTCATTTCAGGTTATTTAGTCCCAGTTAAATATTCACTATCTCGTTTAGATATTTAGTGGCTGTAGGGGCAATTGGAACAGTTGGAGCCCATTCAGACCCTCCAGCTATACCACCGTTCAGTTAGATCAGGATTGATCTGTATCCAACTCCGTTTATCCTTAACACAAAGCAACATCTTTACCCGGCCTGGCCTACATGTGACTCCAGGCCCACAGCAATGTGGTTGACTCTTGACTGTCCTCTGGAATGGCCTGTCAAGCCAGTTCAAGGGCAATTAGGGATGGGCCTTGCCAGCGATGCCCACATCCCATGGAAGGATAAAGAAAAATGTGTTTGTATCGTTTTGCCTTCAGTGACTATTTTCCACTGCTAGGGAATATTTAAATTGTAATCATTTTTATCATTCCGATGCAGAGCTTGACGGCATCATTGCGATTTGTACATTCACTTCATTTTAACTTTTCCCAATATTAAATAATTTTAATTTCAGGGTTATGTATCAACAAAGCACCCTAAAAGGTTAAAGAACATTAGATTAGGCAGAGAATTCTAAGCATTTCTCTCAGGTTGGAAAACATAGAACTGGAATTGTCTCCCCTGACCAAAAATAAATGTGGGTCAATTCCAAACTTCAGCACGGAGACACATAGATTTCTGTTGGCTAAGCGTGTTAAGGATAAACGGAGTTGGAGACAGATCAACCCAGATCTAACTGAACAGTGGAATAGCTGAAGGGGCTGAATGGGCTCCAATTCTTCCAATGACCCTAGAGCCACTGAATATATAAACGAGGCAGTGAATATTAAACTGGGACCAATAACCCGAAGCGAGCGGAAGATGAAAAGATAAATGCTAATTTAATGAGTTTTAGTTAAAATGGTTGAACATTTTAAGCAATTTTGGAAACATTTAACATGTGCTGCACGTTGCATCATTACGTTTAGTTACAGCACAGACACAGGCCGTTCTGCCCAACATTCATTCATGGAATATTAGCATCACTGGCCAGTGTTTATTGCCCATAGGAAACCCTGCCAGTCACTGTAAAGCCAGCAAAGAGGGTCAGATAAGAAGTGGTCCGCATCATAGAAATATTTAAATTGCCAACCTGCCCCCTGTATCGGGTGAGCTGCTGTCCCTCTGTCTTACTGAATCATAGGATGGTTACAGCACAGAAGGAGGCCATTTAGCCCATTGTGTACATTCCAGCTCCCTGTAAGAGCCACCAAGTTAATCTCACTCCCCTGCCTTTTCCCTGTAGATCTCCAATTTTTTTTTCCTTTAGCAAGCGATGGCTGTATCCAGAGAGTGGTGAATCTATGGAATTCATTGGTACAGAAGGCTGTGGAGGCCAGGTCATTGAGTGTATTTAAGACCGAGACAGATAGGTTCTTGATTGGTAAGGGGATCAAAGGTTACGGGGCGAAGGCGAGAGAATGGGGTTGAGAAAGTTATCAGCCATGATTGAATGGCAGAGCAGACTCGATGGGCCGAATGGCCTAACTTCTGCTCCTATGTCTTATGGTCTTATGTATCTGTCTCCGCTGCATGCTAAGGCAGTGCCTTATGCATCCTAGCAACTCGCTGCTTAAAAAAAGTTTTTCCTCTTATCGCTTATGCTTCTCTTGCCAGTCACCTTAAACCTGTGAACTCTGGTTCTTGATCTCTCTACCAATGGGAACAGTTTCTCCCTATCTACGTCGTCCAGCCCCCTCATGATTTTGAACACCTCTGTCAAATCTCCTCTCGGCCTTCTCTTCTCCAAAGAGGACAGCCTCAGCTTCTCCAATCTGCCCACCTCACTGACATCCCTCACCCGATACCATTCGTGGAAATCTTGTCTGCGCTCTCGCCTCCATTAAACCTGGAGAATGGACGGGTTGGGGTTGGAGTTGGGCCAGATGGGTTTTTTTTTCTTAAATTTCAACATCTCAACTGACCCCAAGGTTCCTGCCCTTTGTGGTTAAGATTTCCCTGTGTCTCTGGAGGTTTTTGAAAAGACAATCAAACTGCAGATTAGCTTTGAGAAATGGAAAATTCTGAGGGTACCCAGGTTGGCCAGAGTCAGGCCTCTAACCGGGGAAAGCCCACATTCGTCAGCTACTTAAAATGAGGTGAAACCCTTCAACATTATTACAGATGGCAAGGTTAATGATGCATTAACACATTCATTCACTTCTGGTAGAACTGGAGGCGTAAGTTACAAAGGAAGATCCCAGCAACAGGAAATGATGTCATCAGTGCTGGACTTTGGTCAGCAGTATTACCCACGCCCACTGAGTATATTATACAGCCACTGGATTGGTCACTGCATACACAGGTCCTCTCAACTGCTGTTTTGATTGGTTGGCATCAGAAGCGAATGGCAGACTCTTGCTCCTTCCCCTGGCCTTTCAGACAAGGGTCGGCATCTCGGGACTAATTCTATCCGCATGACGATTAAAACAACATTCACTTGCATTCGTACAGCAACTTTTATGTAGTAAAGCATCCCAAGGTCCCTCACAGGAACATTACCAGACAAACATAGATACCGAACCGTGTACAGAGATATTAGGACAAGACGGAGGTAGGTTTTAAGGTGAACATCTTAAAGGAGAAGAAAGAGAGAGGTAACGAGGCAGAGAGGATTCTACAGCTTAGGGCCCAGGCAGCTGGAGGCATGGCCAGGGGAAGGGGCAAGAGCCTGCCATTCGCTCCTGATGCCAATCAATCTAAACAGCAGTTGAGAGGACCTGTGTATGCAGTGACCAATCCAGTAGCTGTATAATATACTCTAGTGCGATGGAAGTGAGGGACGTGGGCAGTCCCAGAACTGGAGGAAAGTAGGGTTCTCAGAGGGTTCTAGGGCTGGAATATGAAGGACAATACTTCCCAACGCCTGGGACTGCCTCCTCACCGACAATCTGCTGACACAGTGAAATATACAGCCACACCACGAGCAGAATCCAAATAAACATAGTTCAGACACTTAATTCCTATTACAGTTAGAATACAAAATCCAATGAGAATCTATGGAGACAGAGCCATAGTCTCTGCTCTTGTGAATGGGAGTCTCCCACTGGCTCCCCCTGGATCCTCCCCGGATGGGAGCCTCCCACTGGCTCCCCCCGGATGGGAGTCTCCCACTGGCTCCCCCCGGATGGGAGCCTCCCACTGGCTCTCCCCCGGATGGGAGCCTCCCACTGGCTCTCCCCCGGATGGGAGCCTCCCACTGGCTCTCCCCCGGATGGGAGCCTCCCACTGGCTCCCCCCGGATGGGAGCCTCCCACTGGCTCCCCCCTGGATGGGAGCCTCCCACTGATTACTTACCAGGATAACAAACTCTCAGCGCAATGTTTATATTAAAATGAAATTCCCTCAAAATGCCACCTTTTCTTCTGTTCAGGTTTGTTTATAATTCTTAAATTGGTACAGTGTTGAATTGATCTATAAGATAAATTTAGCATTGGGAACAGCCTGACGCAGTTGGGAGCACCGTCAGCTGTGAGCTACATTGCCCGGCCTGTGTCTCCGAGCTGTGGAGGTCAGCCCAGGAGTTTTAAACGCTCAGTGAGAGATGACTGACATTGCTTCTCCCTTCATCATTTTGAAAGATAACAAGGTTTTAGTAAAAGTTCGACTAAATGCTTGGTTAAATGAGTGAAAGATTTAACTGAACTCTGATTACAAGCCATGCAATAACACACAAACCCCTGTGGGTGAAACAGTGGCAAAGCACAGAGATAAATTTACTTCATTAAATTACACGTGGGAGGCCCTTCACCCTTTCACAATCCAGCTTCAACACAATCAACATCAAAGAAAGACTCGCATTGGCATAGCGCCTTTCAGAACCTCAGGGTGTTCCAAAACTCCTTTTAGCCAATGAAGTTTTTTTTTTTGAAATGTAATCGCTGCTGAAATGTAGGAGATAACATATCTCCAGTCAGTGAACTCCTTGAGTGCTCCTGCAGTTTGCATCTTCACCCTTTCTTTAATGAGGATTCAGGGATCTGACCACATCCCTGTGCTCTTTGATTAGAAAGGAGCACAGTATTTAAGGATTAGTCAAACCAGATTCTTCTGCAGCATTGAGACAGCCGCAGACACACACTCAATTGGCAAATGGCTCTGCTCAGTGCAGAGTTCATCACCAACATCTCCCTACCCCTCACCCCTCAGAGGGTCAACTGCTAGGGTTATGGGGGATAGGGCGGGGAAGTATAGAGTGGAGGTGGAAGAATGAAAGTCATGATTTTATTCAGTGGCGGAACAGGCGTGAGGGGTTGTATGGCCTAATCCTGCTCCTATGTTCTTAATATTCCCTGGGTTTCTGGCCAGTGTAGAGTTTATCGTCATTCCCATTATGATCAGTAAAGCATATATTAACACTCGGAGACAACATGGACAGACTAACAGCCTCCATCAGCTGCACCTTTTTGTTTAATGCCGCTCTCCTTACTTTCGAGTGTGTTTCCCTGATTTTTTTCAGTGCTCAAGATCTCATTTTTCTAGTCAGAGTTGAATTTCTTTGGTCCTGTCCAGTTGTGAGTTCTTTTTTATGCATTCATGGGATGTGGGCTTCGCTGGCCCAGCCAGCATTTATTGCCCTTGAGAAGGTGGTGGTGAGCTGCCTTCTTGAACCGCTGCAGTCCATGTGGTGTAGGTACACCCACACAGTGCTGTTAGGGTGGGAGTTCCAGGATTTTGACCCAGTGACAGTGAAGGAACGGCGATATATTTCCAAGTCAGGATGGTGAATGGCTTGGAGGGGAACTTCCAGGTGGTGGTGTTCCCATCTATCTGCTGCCATTGTCCTTCTAGATGGTAGTGGTTGTGCATTTGGAAGGTGCTATCTAAGGAGCCTTGGTGAATTCCTGCAGTGCATCTTGTAGATGGTACACACTGCTGCTACTGTGCATCAGTGGTGGAGGGAGTGAATGTTTGTAGATATGGTGCCAATCGAGCAGACTGCTTTGTCCTGGATGGTGTCCAGCCTGAGTGTTGTGGGAGTTGCACTCATTCAGGCAAATGGAGAGTATCCCATCACACCCCTGACTTGTGCCTTGTAGATGGTGGACAGGCTTTGGGGAGTCAGGAGGTGGGTTACTCATCGCACGATTCCTAGCCTCTGACCTGCTCTTGTCGCCACAGTATTTATATGGCTAATCCAGTTCAGTTTCTGGTCAATGGTAATCCCCAGGATGTTGATAGTGGGGGATTCAGTGATGGTAATGCCTTTGAGCATCAAGGGCTGACTTTCCACTTGTCAGCCCAAGCCTGGATATTGTCCAGGTCTTGCTGCATTTGGACATGGGCTGCTTCAGTATCTGAGGAGTCGTCAATGGTGCTGAACATTGTGCAATCATCAGCGAACATCCTCACTCCTGGCCTTACAATGGAAGGAAGGTCATTAATGAAGCAGCTGAAGATGGTTGGGCCGAGGACACTATCCTGAGGAACTCCTGCAGTGATGTCCTGGAGCTGAGATGATTGACCTCCAACAACCACAACCATCTTCCTTTGTGCTAGATATGATTCCAACCGACGGAGAGTTTTCCCCTGATTCCCATTGACTCCAGTTTTGCTAGGGCTCCTTGATGCCACACTCTGTCAAATGCAGCCTTGATGTCAAGGGCAGTCACTCTCACCTCACCTCGGGAGTTCAGCTCTTTTGTCCATGTTTGAACCAAGGCTGTAATGAGGTCAGAAGCTGAGTGGCCCTGGTGGAACCCAAACTGGGCATCAGTGAGCAGGTTATTGCTAAGCACTTGATAGCACTGTTGATGACCCCTTCCATTACTTTACTGATGATGGAGAGTAGGCTGATGGGGTGGTAATTGGCTGGGTTGGATTTGTCCTGCTTTTTGTGTACAGGACATACCTGGGCAATTTTCCACATAGCTGGGTAGATGCCAGTGTTGTAACTACAGCAACAGCTTGGCCAGGGACACGGCAAGTTCTGGAGCACAAGTCTTCAGTACTATTGCCGGAATATTGTCAGGGCCCACAGTGTTTGCAGTATCCAGTGCCTTCAGCCATTTCTTGAAATCACGTGGAGTGAATCGAATTTGCTGAAGTCTGGCAACTGTGATGCTGGGGACCTCCGGAGGAGGCCGAGGTGGATCATCCACTCGGCACTTCTGGCTGAAGATTGTAGCAAATGCTACTAGGGTGACTACAGTTCTGTTATGGCTTCATCAGATTCAAGCTCTCGCTCTGTCCCAAGATTTGCCATCAGCCGTTAGCTGGTAGTACACATCGCAGAGCATTCCCACCAGTTCCACAACAGATTGCCGAGGTTGGCCAGTCAGGAACTGTCCCTCTGAATCCAAGTCTGTATCTGTGTTCAGGGTTTGCACAGATGTGCCCACGTTGTCAGTCACATTAAGATGAAAGACGATATCATCACTTGTGAAGCACGGCAGGATTTTTCAATATTGCATGAAAAACAGTCAAAGACACCAGATGTGGCGACAGGAGTGGGACACTCGCGCCTTAAACCTGACTGGACTGTTCTATCTGGGACTAGAACATGGAGATCATTTATTGCAAGTTTTGGAACTTTCAACTGTCCACATGTTGAACTCTGTGACTATCAGTAGAACCAGAAACAGAACACAGGTTTCACCTGGCAAGACCCACAATACTTATCAATACTGTAATATATGCACAGGCTTCCAGTCGGTTCTCTCTGCTATAACTTGCTCTGTGGAATGTTATAACAGGAAGCACCTTCATAAAACAGGTCACTGCTGAGCAGGTGTGAACTGCCATGGGACACATTAACACATGCACTTTAATTATAAACACCTACAATGGAATATAAAAATAAAAACAGGGTATCTAACTTTAAAATGAGGCATCAATTACCTTTGCATGCTCAGGTCTAGTTACCCCAGCCCACACTTAACCTGAGGACTACACTTGGATTTGACTTCTTGTGCATGGCCACAGGAGGTCAACTACTGTTCTCATTAAGGTTATAAAACCCTACGGTTTTGGGTTGGGGTGGGTGGCAGTCACAGTCAAACATCTGTTCTTATTTTTATATTTCACTATAGCTGTTTATAATTAAAGTGCCAGTGTCAATTGTCCCACTGCAACTTACACCCTCTCAACAGTGAGGTTCTTCCGATTGTAACTTTGAACAACACAGGGTGGGAGTGGGGGGGGGTCGTGGTTAGGGGTGGGCGTGCCATGAGCTGCAGTCGATGTGAAGGCTTCACGATTGGGTATCGTAACAGATCGTCTCTCTCTCTCCTCTCCACGACCCCTTCAATCCATTAATCCGGAAAAACAATGGTTCCCTCGAGTGTAATAGAAAGACTGAGAGGAAAAATGAACACACACATATTCGCCTCCTGCTCTGTCCAAGCAGCTTGATTGGGAGGGGGTGGGGTGGGGGAAGAGTATAGCGTTCAGGAAGAAAAAAGAGAAACATGACATAAATATTTTAGACTAGCTGAGTGGCTTACATAGACACTCCACCAATTGCAAATTACCTCTCTGTTAATGGTGGTTGATTCTCTTTCATTATGTTTATAGAAATAGAGAAAGCAGAATGATATCCAATATAGAACATGAAACTGGTAATATTCCTTTAACTGCTACTGTCACTCCACCTCCATGTAGAAAGGACAATTACACTGGCATCCCAATGCCCATCAGGAGCAGGATCAGCATTCAGTGTCCAACGCTTTCTGTTTTCTAAGGGTAATTTAGCTCCACAGCAGCACATTGCTGAGGCTTGTTCAACAAGGCATAAAAAGCCCCAGCACCTTTTGCTCAGTTGCGAGCTCCCACCTCTGGGTCACAAGGTTCCAGGTTCAAGACCCACTCCAGGGCTTGAACAGAAAAATCCAGGCGGACACTCCAGTGCAGTACTGGGGGAGTGCTGCACTGGCGGAGGTGCAGGGGGTTGAGATGTTAACCCGAGGCCCCCATGTGCCTGCTCAGGCAGATGTAAAAGATCCCAAGGCGCTATTTCAAAGAAGAGCAGGGGAGTTCTCCCTGGTGTCCTGGCAAATATTGATCCTTCAATCAACATTCACAAAAAGATTATCTGGTCATTATGATGTTGCTGTTTGTGGGAGCTTTCTGTGCACAAATTAACTGCAATGTTTCCTACATTACAGCAGTGACTGCACTTCCACTTTCATTGGCTGTATAGTGTTTTGAAGCATCCAGTGGTCGTGAAAGATGCCATATAAATGCAGGTTTTACTTTTTATATGGAGTCATCCTCTGATTTGCAATGAAATAACCAACAGAAGCTGGGCTATACCATACTGATCGATAGATGAACAAAGTTCAAAAGCCAGTGAGAACAGGACAGTGGGAGTAACAAGTGTGACTCCTGGAGGTAAATTCTCTTTAACACTGTATGGAAAACTGAGGAAATATACAAGAAAGCTCCTGGGAACCTGCCCAGAAACAAAGAATGAACCCAAGGGTCACCCCAAGATTTGGAGATGAGGGTAATTTGCTCCTTTGTCAAAGGTCTTCACTTTCAGATCCAGTAGTGGAGATGGAATGCGGAGAGTGAGAGTGTACTGTGTCTCTACACAGCAAGAACCCAATCACAACCGTGCAGGTTTGGAGAGGGGCACCTTTAGAGGGTGGATATTGACACATGATGGGACTGGCATTAGTCAATCTAGCAGTGCTCTTAACAACAACTTATATTGATAAAGCACCTTTAATGTAATGGAGAGTCCCCAGGTGCCTTTATCAGGAGCATTATAAAGCAAAGCATGACGCTGAACCCCAGAAGAAGATATTAGATCAGATGACCAAAAGCAAAGGGGTAAGTTTGAAGGAGGAAAGGAAGGTAGAGAGGCAGAGAGGTGTAGGAAGGGAATTCCAGAGCCCAGGGCCCTGGTAACTGAAGGTCATAGAGTCATAAAGTCATACAGTCTACAGCACAGACAAAGGCCCTTCGGTCCATCGAGTCTACGCCGGTCAAACAAGTGCCTAAATATTCTAATCCCATTTTCCAGCACTAAGCCCACGGCCTTGTATGCCATGGCATCGCAAGTGCACATCCAAATACTTCTTAAATGTTATGAGGGCTTCTGCCTCTACAACCCTTTCAGGCAGTGAGCTCCAGATTCCCACCACCCTCTGGGTGAAAAAATTGATATAGCAAATTTTGATATAGGTGTGGCCGTCAATGGTGAAGCGATTAAAATCAGGAACGCACAAGAGGCCAGGATTAGAGGAACGGAGATGTCTTGGAGGGTTGTGGGGCTGGAGGAGATTACAGAGATAGGGACAAAACTGAGAGGAAATTCAGAGGGAGATTGGGAAGATTCCTATCAGGAGAAGGTAGATGTGCATGTGGAATCATGTGATGAAAGTGTAATTTTGATGAATTGCCATCCATCGAGTTAAACTTTTATATCAAAAAGTTAATTTATAGTTTCAGGTGGACATGCAAGGCTGAAATAGATCTCTCCAGAGGACAAAGAGCTCATCTGCTCGAAGGTTCAGCAGGGGACCTGTGGCTGACGTCAGCGAGCGATTCCACAGGGTTCCACAGCCTGGTCTACCTTCTGTTTCTGGAAGCTGATGAGAGCTGGAAATCTCTGCACCGGCCAGGTAGACAGCAGTTCTCAGTCGGTAGGGATTTAATGCCTGACATCTCCAGCCACCGAAAGATTTACCAACATTGAACCTCGAGCGCTCAGCCTGTCCGACTGATACATTTTAATATTTGTCCATTACCTTTGCTGTGCCAAAATCCTAGGAAATTAGGACTAAAATGATATTTAAAATTGTATTATAATTAAAATTGCCAAGGTGAAGACACACGCAACCCAACACCGGTGCGAGTTGTTGCTGTCTCCAGGTGCTATATGCTGTTCCACTTCAACGAGCTTTCCCACTGATGTTGGCAACATGCCCGATCAAGGGGTTTGTGACGTGCGGGTACATTCCATCTGCTTGATCCGTGTGCAAAGTGCATCAGGACTGGGGTAGCCAATTTCCGCCCCCCCCACCCCCCCACTCCCTCCGCCAGTGTCACACACGTGACTAAATGGTTCTCGGCATCATAGCGATTGCAGGCCTTGTGTGGCCAGACTGACCTGGATGGCACAGGAGCCACTTTATCAACTTCAGGCTGTTTTTATTGCCACCTCCTCAATGTGGGCGCCACAACCTCAAACAACAGCTAGAAAACAGGATACTTGGAAGCGCTTTCTTTGATGCAGTGATTTGATAAACAAAGCATCGCCTGTGTGCCTACAATAAAAGATTGAGGGGTTTGGCAATTCCATTCTTTGAGGGCTATAGGGTCATGAACAATTAGCAAGCTCTAACCACAGACCAAAACACATTTTCCAGATTCCCACACTCGACCCCCTCCTCATATTGTTCTCTCTCTATTCTGTTCTTGCTATTTAACACATTGAAGAGAAAACTTCTTGAAATGGACGCTGACTCTCCCACCCCCCAGTCTCTGTGAGAATGATCCTCGAGTTGTGAACGGCGATGGGATTTGATTGACCTTTTAATGGAAGGGCTTAGAAGGCTGCAGAATATTCATCCAGATGTCAGCCCAATGAATGACCTTCCCCCTCCCAGGGATCAGCCCACTTGATTGTACTTGGACAGCTGGTCACTGATACTCTAACACAGACAGCGTGTCGACACCAGTTACAAATAATCGGCGACCTATACTTGGAAACCAAGTGTCAGGACATCTGTGTAGAGTTCCATGTTGATAAGCTGCAGATACAATTTGGGGGCAGCTTCATCAACTTGTCCAGTCACCTTCAATGATTCATGTATGTGAACCCCTGGCTCCCTCTGTCCACGTTACTCCTTCAAAATCACACCATTTAACATGCTGATTGAACAGAACTCAAGGGAATGCGAGCATAGTCCACGAAACCTGCCCTCATAATACAACCCTTGCTACTCAACTTGTCTGACCACCTTCCTTGGTCATCAGGTCCTGGAGTGGGACTTGAACCTGGAGCTTCTGACTCAGAGAGACAGGGACAATACCCACTGCGCCACAAGACCTCCTTACTGTGCCTCCTAACCGAGTACAAATGTGGCTTTGCAGGATCTGTTCAGAACAGGTAACGGGCCAAGACAAAACTGCATACAGCTTGGACCGATTTTAAAGCCAAATGGTACAGCCACATGGTGCAAAAGCGGAACACACACGCGCGCACGCACGCACGCACGCACGCACACACACGCGCACACGCACACACACACGCGCACACACAAACATCAGAACGTAGAACCTGCCAACTTCTCAACCCGTTTCATGATTCAGGAGTGAAAAGGCTTTTAGTTGGTTTATCCCATGGCACCTGGCAGGATGGCAGAGGCACACCAGTTTCACAGAATGCGATCGGTGCCAATTGCTCCAACCCGTTACTGGTGGCCAGGGCGTGCACTCGAGTGGAGGTGCAAGTGATGTTGACAGCATGAATCTGCCGATCGGCAGCCTGTTCTCCGCGCAGCACCTGTTGTGGGAGACACACATTGCCACCTTTTCTTCTCAGGGGAATGGGACTGTACCTGTGTCACAGAGTGCCCCAGTATGGAAAGAACACAGAGAGCGGACCAGGATGGGGAACTGTAGCTACAAAGGCACTGGAGATGTTTCCACTGGAGAAAGGAAAGTTAAGAGGTGATTTAACAGAGGGGCTTTAAAATTATAAAGAATTATGGTAAGATGAATTTGGAAAGACTGTTTCCTCTGGTTGGGGAGGTCATTGATTTAAAATAGTCACTGGGACTGTGAGGAGGTGGGGGGGTGGGGGGAGAGGAATTTCTTTACACAGAGGGTTATTGGACTACAGAGTGTTTCACCACAGGGAGTGGTCGAGGCAGAGACAATTATATCACTTAAGGGAAATTTAGGGCAAAAATTTAAAGTGGGGAAGATACAAGAGCTATGGGGAGAGGCCATGGGGTAATCGATTATTTCTGAGTTGCTCTATCAAAGAGCTTGGCACAGACACCATAGGGAAAAGGGCTCCTTTGGTCCTGTAATCACTATTTGATTTAAAGCCACCATAGCCATAGAGAGCTTTTACAAAGGGGAGAATGGTATTGCACTGTTCCCAATGTCACACCCATCCTGAGCAGGGCGGATTTCTGCAGTCACTGATTTAGGTTTCTAGCCTTGTGAAAAACCTCACCAATTCCAGCAACAATGGTCTCTTCAGTGACTTTGTGGGTAAGTGTGCTGCTGAGCTGTACACAACAACAGCTTAAATTAAAGGTGCTATAAAAATGTAACAAGCCAGCTCAAGGGGATTCACAGGAGTATTGTAAAGCAAAACATGACAAGGAGATGGTTAGATCAGCTGACCAAAAGCTTGGTCAAAGAGATAGGTTTTAAAGATTACCTCACTTTCCTCCTTTGAGACAGAGAGGAGAGGTTTAGGGAGGGTATTTCAGAGCTGAGGGCCAATGCCTACACATACCAACCTCTGAAACACTGCTCTCAACGTGCCACCTTTCACCATCTGCGCTGCTGACCGCTGACTCCAACAGCCAACCTGCCCAGGCACCCAAAAACCAGATCCCAACGCCGGACCCTCCCAGGCCCCAACGCCAGAGCCTCCCAGGCCCCAATGCCGGGTCCTCCCAGGCCCCAGCGCCAGAGCCTCCCAGGCCCCAACGCCAGAGCCTCCCAGGCCCCAATGCCAGGTCCTCCCAGACCCCAGCGCCGGACCCTCCCAGGCCCCAACACCAGAGCCACCCAGGCCCCAATGCCGGGTCCTCCCAGATCCCAACGCCGGACCCTCCCAGGCCCCAACGCCAGAGCCTCCCAGGCCCCAACGCCAGGTCCTCCCAGGCCCCAGCGCCGGACCCTCCCAGGCCCCAGCGCCGGACCCTCCCAGGCCCCAGCGCCGGACCCTCCCAGGCCCCAGCGCCGGACCCTCCCAGGCCCCAGCGCCAGGTCCTCCCAGGCCCCAGCGCCGGACCCTCCCAGGCCCCAACGCCAGAGCCTCCCAGGCCCCAATGCTGGGTCCTCCCAGATCCCAACGCCAGACCCTCCCAGACCCCATCGCCAGAGCCTCCCAGGCCCCAACGCCGGACCCCCCCAGGCCCCAACGCCGGGCCCTCCCAGGCCCTAACGCCGGGCCCTCCCAGGCCCCAACGCCGGACCCCCCCAGGCCCCAACGCCGGGCCCTCTCAGACCCCAACATTGGACCCTCCCGGACCCCAACACCAGACCCACCTTGTGGTCAAACAGCAGCACGATTGGAGAATCCTACCCTGCTGACCCCTCCACTCAGCACAGGAGCTGGTTCAGTGGTTGGGGCTGCTCAGGAGCTGTCCCCAACGATGAGGCAAATGCCTGAGGGATGAAATTATCAGCAGCTCCAGAGAAAGGGGAAGGTTCTGCTCCTCCACGTACCCACTCTATCCAGGTCAGTGAGCCAAAGCATATGCAGCGAGCAGTATATTTACAGGAATATGTACGCACAAAAAGATACCACAATCAATGAACTGATGTTGGTCAGGAGGAACGCCCTTCTGTTGCTCCTTCTCCCCGGTCTCTGACCCCTGTGGGACAGAATCTCTGCAATAAACTGTGATGTGTGTCCAGCCAACACTCTCAGCCATTCACACCTAAGCTGGGCAGGGGAGGGGGTAAAGCGAGGTGATCAGAGCGAGTGGGACAGAAATCCTGGAAGTGTCAACAAGGGGGGGGTAAAAGTCTATCACCAGCAGGAACCCACCACTGGAATGCACTGCATACCCACCACTGGAATGCACTGCATCAGACAGATGTTTCAATCCTGCAATTTTCATGAAGAGCAATTCTTCAGACTGCACAGCAGAAAGAAAGGATCTGCTTCATCCAGTTAAAGGTGGCTGCACTCAAAATGTGTCACACGAACCACAGCTGACCTGAATTACTGTTCCGGCCAGCACACACCATCCAGGCAGCTCATAAAGAGAGATTTTACACAGTCTTCCCTGGATCAGGGGCCAGGCAGCTGGTGGCAAACTGCTGAATGGACCATCCCACTGATCCTGCCAACAAGGCTGAACATCGATCGCTGTCACTTACTCTAAATGAATGCTTAAGCTGATTCCATTCGATTAGTACAGCCACACCAAATCACAAAGCACCCAAAATCTCAAGTAATTACAGCATTTATGGAAAAGTTATCCTGTTCTTAACTCAATACAGATGTTCCAAATCTTTCCCTTTGGCAGTTTAACAAAAGAGAGTGCAATTTCATCTTCATTCTACGGCTTGATTTAGAAACACAATGAATACGATCTTCAACGTTAATATTCATAAAACCAGCTGATAATGTCTACCACCTATACGCATGACATTGGCCAAGGTGAGAAAATCAGCATGAACTGAAAAATCAGGGTAACAGTAAACTGAAGAAGCACTTTAGTGAATGGGGTCCATCAAAATGCTGCATTACATCATGGGCAGAATTTCCTGCCTGTCGGGCTGGGTGGGCGGGGAGCCGATGCCCGCCGGAGAATCAGGCCCCGCCGCCATTTTACGTGGGCGGGCCAATTAAGGCCCACCCAGCGTGACGTCCGGCGGGAAGCGCTATGCGTTCCTTGTCCGGAGGGGGATTCCCCAAAAGTGAGAGTGCGCTCTTTCACGCATGCACACCACAGAGCGCATATCTCCCTGAGGCTAAGTGCTGCCTCAGGGAGATCGCTTACACTCTTAAAACTATGAAAAATAGAAGAAAAAAAAAATCCCTAACATGCCCCCCTCATGTGACAATGTGACATGAGATGGGACATGTTCATAATTTACAGAATAACTTAATTAAACTTTTTAAAACCCTGCATGAAACCTCATCCCGCCGCTGGATGAGGTTTCATGTTTTCTCTATTTGCCGCCGGGGCTCCTGGCCGACCCGCCAACCTTAAGGTTGGACGGGCAGGTCCTTTAATTGTTTAAATGACCCTGTCAACGGCCTCAATTGGCCATTGACAGGTTGGCGGTTCCGCAGCTGATTTTGCTGCGCCCCCGCCTTCCTGAAAATTCAAGTGGGGTGGGATGACGTCAGGGGTTCCGCCCAACATCATCCCGCATCATTTTACGCGTCGGTGAGCGGGCCCCGCCCCCACTCGCCAATGGCAAAATTCTGCCCCATGGATTATAATGGATAATGGCTGTTCTTTCTCACCACATGGACGGGACAACTTAGGTGTTTCTTTTTCGCTCAAGGTGGTGATGAGCCGCCTTCTTGAACCGCTGCAGTCCATGTGGTGTAGGTACACCCACAGTGCTGTTAGGGAGGAAGTTCCAGGATTTTGATTCAGTGACAGTGAAGGAACGGCCGATATATTTCTAAGTCAGGATGGTGAGTGACTTGGAGGGGAACTTCCAGGTGGTGGTGTTCCCATGCGTCTGCTGCCCTTGTCCTTCTAGATGGTAGCGGTCATGGGTTTAGAAGGTGTTGTCTAAGGAGCCTTGGTGAATTCCTGCAGTGCATCTTGTAGATGGTATACACTGCTGCCTACTGGGTGCTGGTAATGGAGGGAGTCGGTGTTTAGGGTGGTGGAGGAAGTGGGCGTTTACAGCAGGATTTTACGGAGGGGCTCACCCCACTCTCCCCGGGTAGAAAGGTCGATCAGCTCAAAGGCTGCCCGGCCATGGTATTACCCTGCGGGTGGCCTCAGGGAGCAGAGAGCAGGACTTCCGCCCCTCAGGGGAAGGACGCCCTACCCTCAAGAGCTTCCGGCCAAACAGGTTGACTGGACCCTCTTGCAGTCTCGGCAGCACCAGAACTCAGCTGTGGGCGCGGCTGGGACTGCAAACAGTCTCGTGGAGATCGAAGATGGACACCGGACCCAGGTACGTCCTGGACTTTTTGGGTGGGGAGGGATCAGGCACCCTAGGGAGGGAGGTGAGGGGGGAACGGTGGGGAGGGGCCAGGTTTTGGAGGCCAGGCCCAGGGAGGAACATAATAAAGGGTATGATCTTGGTGGGGGTGGGAGGGAATGCCCCTGATGCACACAGGGCAACCCCCAAAGGATGTACACCCCACCCTTCCTTCCTGCCTTTTCACCAACTTTGCTGAAAAAAAGTCTTCGCACTCTGACCCGCCTTCCGCCGCCCAGTGTATTATGGCAGCGGAGGAGGACTGAGGTCTTTAATTGCCCCTTAATTGGGCAGTTAAGGGACTCAATAGGCCTAAGGGTGGGTGGCCTGGTGGGCACCATACCCACCTCCATATCATGGATATGATTGGGGATGGGAGGGAAGGTGATGGGCTACCCCCCGTCATATTTAGTGAGGGGCCGCAAAATCCAGCCCTTAGGGGTGGTGGAGGGACTGGGTGCTTAGGGTGCACGGGTGTTTGAGTGGTGGATGGGCTGCCGATCAAGCGAACATAATGAAAGTTTCCATCTGGATTCAATGTGAAGAGAAAGACAGATTGTTGTAACTGAACTCACTTCCTTAAAAGAGTGAGATCTCAAACTGTCCTTCATCTCTGGCATCTGGTTTTAATCTGCTCTCCACCGGCTATACTGGGGATGTGAAATGAGCTGGGCAGTCTTAACTCAGGCCCAAGTGGGCGCTATGCGAAGTTCCAAAATCCCTCTCATTAAACATATGTTGACAAACTCTCTGGTCATGGAATTGAGAGTGAACAGGTGATTGTTACACTTTAACTGGAGAAACATCAAACAGGATAACTTAGCTGTGAAGGAGGGACTGAAGGCACCCACGGCCCACAATTCCCTGCTACTGGTGAGTGGACTGGCATCCCACCACGCTCCCAACTTCGGGCAATTTTCATGGAGGCAGTTTTGGGGGGAGATGGCGATGGCTATTTGGCACCTACTATGACTACTCTGCAGATGGCCACCCTGCTGAGGCTGAGAAAGAGCTGAGGGTTGGAAGAGGCTTTCCAGTGGTGGACCGGAGTGGTGGGGTGGGGGTGGGGCAGAGTGGGGGTGGGGGGTAGCCTCCATCCACCATCATCCATCGTGGCTGTAGGGCCATAGCTGTGGCTAGCTGACCAATTGAGGGGTATCCCCCCTCCAGAATGATGGCCTGGCAGCTGGGGCCTTCCTGATTTTAAACATTGGTATAACCCCCATCTTGAGGCATTCCCTCTCTGTACTCTCTGACCTACATCGGCAGCTCCTACCTCAGGAGCCATCCCTAATTGGACAAGGCTAACAAGGCCGGTTAATTGGCTGCCTCCTCAAAAATCGCCCTTTGGGTCCTGGTCCTGGTCCTGGTCCTGGTCCTGGTCCTGGTATGTGTTGGTTCCCAATGCACATCCCCCCCCCCTCAATGGCTGGATTGGGAACCTTGAACAAAAATCCAGCCCCAGCTCTCACATCCTCACTAATTATGATGATGATCGTTCCACTTCCTGTTATCCTATTTATTACAAATTGTTTGAAGTGATTCTGAGGAAACCTGTTTAGAAATGTATTTGGGTCATATTTGCATTTAATATTTATGGAGCTCGAGACCATCTAAAAATGACAAACTGCAGATCTCAACGCACCCGATGACTCTGGTCCACAAGAAATTTTCTACAAATTAAACATGCGATTAATGCTTAAACCATGATTTTCTGGGAGATCAGGCAAAATAACTCCGGAAAACCGCACTTTCAAAACTAAAACCGATCTGAGGGATCTTGGGCCAACTTTAATTTAGTAATTTTATTTGACCCTTTTCTTGAAACTGACCAGGCATCAATGCTTAAGATCATTATCAGTCCCTGAGTGATGACTGAGCCAATAACTGTGAGGAGCGGTTAATCCTCTCCCCAGTTAACAACCACCTTCATTGACATTTTCAGGAACGTATACATTGTTCCTACTTCAATTGTTCATTTAAATCAGACCCGAGATCAGCATGACGGTGGATTAAACTTTTAATCGTAGCAAAACAAAAAGGGTAAAATAGAGGGTGTCTGAAACTTTCATTGTAAAAGAGAGAGCAAAACAGAGACAAAGGAAAGACAGAATAACAGCAGAGTACGAAACAGCGAGGAAAGCTAATAGAAAGCACAACAGGTGGTGAGAGTGAGCGCAGAACAGTAACTAGAACAGCATGAATGTAAAATAGTAAGATGAAAACTGTGGGGGGGGGAGAATTAGAGGCAGAAAACAAAAAAATATGTAGGGTTAAAATAGTAAAGCCTGAATTTTCAACAGAGTTGAAAAATAGCAACCAGGACCAGACTTCAGGATCCCCACCCCCATTCCTGTGGTATTAGGGTCTGACATTGAAAGGGTTAATGTGAGACTGGGTACCGTACCGCCTCTAGGGTGTTGTAAAGGAACACATGACCCAAGTCTAGAGGACAGTCCTCTACTGGACAGAGACATGTGTAGAGGCAAGCATGGAGACAGCTCCTAGCTTAGACCTTATACTGTATATATGTATATAGTTACTATAATTAATGAACACTTACTGTTAAACTATACAAGACTAAGAACCACTTTGTGAGACCTACCAAAGGACACACAACATCTCACAGCAATTCCTGTTTCTGGCAATTTTTGCCAGTGCAAAATAAGGTTGCAGGTAACACACCCACACGTGACACCGCCCGCACCCCATCCACACAACTCTAGTAGAGTCAAGCCCCTTCAGTAAAAATGTATGGTCCATGGCACCTCAGAGTCATGGGCCACAGGGGAACCCCAGTCCCAAGTGGGGAGCCAGAAAAAAAAAATCACCTGTTCTTTGCAATTCTTTCATTGACAAGCTTTGAAATACAAAAAAAAGTATTCTTTCAGTTTGAATGGTAAGATGCTGTATTGTAAGATAGATATGTTCTTACTGTAGTGATTGGTTATAGGGTTCCATCTTGCAAAGGTAATTTAACCATTATATTTACCAGCATTGTGTAAGTGTTCAGATGCATAACAAGTACCAGTCCCACTTCAAAACTGAAGGAAACACTGCTTGAGAATTCTAAGTGTCATGACCTGAAGTGATTTAAACCCCCAGCCCTTTAAAAGTGAAAAAAAAAACTTTAGCAGCTTTCAGTCAGAGAAAAAAAAGAGACCTGCTCCTGGAATGCATTGATTGACAGGCCATCTGGTGTAGCTTAGTAAAAAAATCATAGCCATCTGTCTTTTGCAATTTCAATAGGCTTCACTATCTGTGAGCTGGAAGGGTTTGCTATGAAGCTGAGCCCATTTGAAAGCTCGACTGAGTTTCAAAAGCTTGAGAACCACTTATCTCAGCAAGGGGTGGTGTAAATAGCTTGACTGACAAGTTTTAAAAGATTATTAAAGGGTTAGCTGTCTTTGATGTGGTTAGTGAAATAGATGTTTGTTTGTTTTTGCAACAGATTCACCACATGATATTTAAATGATTTTGAATGGCTCTGTGCTTTTCTCACTGTGGTGTTTGAGTGGCAGCCGCATTTGAGGGTTAGAAGTTATCCTTTTTTAATGTTCACTTCAAACGTGTGCTAAGGTCTGCCCATAGCGGATAGTGGGTGACTGGCTACGGAGGACACATGGGGGACATGAATGGGGCATGGGAAATATAAGGGGGCGTGGGCTGTGGTAGGGGTGATGGTGAAGGGGGAGGGTTGGAGGGCCTGACATTCATCATTAAAACCGGGCTGACAGAGGTGGGCGTTCTACCCTGCTGGCCCCATCAGCTGCCCACCTCCATTGCCACCTTGGAGATGCAAGGCCTGACTCCATCCTGTCCCCTCCTCATAAAGGAGGGGGATCTGCCGGGTCAGGAGTTAAACTGACTCAACCTTCTTGCCTCCACCATGAAAATCTGGACCCAAGAATCAGTAAGAGAGAGAGAACAAAGGATCAATAATAAATGATAGAACGACTACTCTTATTTAAACTAAGCCACTCTTCATAAGTTAGCCACTATGGTATTTCACCCTTTCAATCCCAAACTTATTCTCAAAAACATTTTCACATCAACACATGGGAACACCACCACCTGGAAGTTCCCCTCCAAGCCACACGCCATCTGGACTTGGAAATAGATCGGCCGTTCCCTCACTGTCGCTGGGTCAAAATCCTGGAACACCCTCCCTAACAGCACTGTGGGTGTACCTACACCACATGGACGGCTAGTCAGAGGTCCAGGCTAATGCTTTGGAAATACAATTTCAAATCCCAATGATAGTGACCATGAAACTAATCGGATTGCAGTAGAAACCCAACTGTTTCACTAATGCCGGTTAAGGAAGGAATCTGCCGCCCTTACCCAGTCTACGTCTATGCATGACTCCAGATCCACAGCACCGCGGTTGGCTCTTAATGGCCCTCTGAAATGGTCTAGCAAACAACTCGGTTGTGCGAAATCGCTACAGAAACATAGACTGCGGCGGCTCACCACCACCCTTCTCAAGGGCAATTAGGGATGGGCAATAAACGCTGGCCCTAGCCAGTGACACTCGCATCCCATAAAAGAATAAAATGAACACAGCTGGTGCAAGGCACAAGCTGTGCTGTTGCCTTGGACCAGGCTTCATGCCTTTCGCTGCACTCGGGTATTTTGATAAAATAGCAAATGGAAAGGATAATCCGAAAGAAATATCGTTGGCCTCTTAAAGAAATGGCAAATCCCTGGTGAGTGATAAGCAGAGACATGGCAGCAATTGCCTCCATCAATAACACAAACCTTTAATCTGTGTCACAAAACATTGCGTTCCAACAGAAAAGCACAATATAAAACTAAAAATACAAGCACATGGCAAATGTTTTGCAAGGATGTCTCACAGTTTCGCCACCTGACCTGCACTGCAAGCTGAAAGGCTTTAGCTTCAATTCGACTGCATGGTTAAAAAAAAAAGCACCTGGATGAATGACAACATTAGCCAACTTTGTGACCACACAGCCACGGGTTTGAGTTGACTTAGGTAGCAGCAGATGAACACAGATGAACTGGATTTATAGAAAGAGTTACATACAGTCCTCCACATGGGAAAACAAGGAAACTGCCCCCATGGGAACTACAGGCCTGACTACAGTTAGCCTGACATCAGTCATCGGAAAAATGCTGGAACTCATTATGGCGCACGTGATCACTGGGCACTTCGAATATAATTAGGCAGAGTCAACATGGTTTTATGAAAAGAAAATCATATTTGGCAAATCGATTAAGAGTTTTTGATAGATAAGATAAAGGGGAACCAGTAGATGTAATGTATTTGAATTTTCAAAAGACATTCAATGATGTGCCATACAAGAGATTACTGCGAAAGGGCTCATGGGGTTGGGGTAATATATTGGCATGGATAGAGGATTGGTTAAAAGGCAGAAAACAGAGAGGAGGGATAAGTGAATCGTTTTCAGGACAAGGGTAATTAAGGATGGGCAATGAATGCTGGCCTAGCCAGCAATGCCCACATCCCATGAAAGAATATAAAACAAGATTGAAGTTATGTATGCCTGGCAATGAGCGACCCTCCCCTGCAAGTCCACAAGCAATCCCGGTAGGGTTTGCTTTTCAGGCTTCCTGTTTGGCAGGATCCCCGACCAGCACTGGATGAATACCAGTGGCAGCAGAACGAGGCCCCTATGTGATAATAAGGACTTCAATTAGCGGCCATCCACGAGCCTTCCCACCACGGTCTTAATTGGGTTAGAGGTGGGGAGGCAGAGAGGTCCCCACCCAGTAAAATGTACCCCCCCCCCCCAATCTAACTCATCTCAGGGGAGGGCATTAAATTCCACCCAAAGAGCCTGCAAAGAGATTACAGATAGGTTAAGTGCGTGGGCAAGAACATGGCAGATAGGGTGTAATGTGGGGATTTGAGAAACAGAATATTTTTGAAATGCTGAGAATCTTTTAAATGTTGGTGTTCAAAGGGATTTGGATGTCACTGTACAGAAAACCACAGGCAGTTAACAAGTGGGTACAGGAGGACAATGAGGAAGCCCAATGGGTTGTTAACATTCATTGCAAGGGGGCTGCTGTACAGGAGGGAGGGAAACTTATTGCAATTGTTCAGGCCTTTGGTGAGACCACACCTGGAGTATTTTTTTTTACAGTTTGCCTCTGAACCTGAGGAAAAATACACTTGGCGTAGAGGGGGATGGAATAAAGGTTCGCTAGATTAGGTACTGCGGTGAGGGGGTTGTCCTATGATGAGAGGCTGAGTAAAGTGAGTCTAACCTCTGTAGTTTGGAAGAACGAGAGGTGACCTCATTGCAACATTCAGGATTCCGAGAGGGCTCGACATTGCTGACAGGCTTCTTCTTCTGGCTGGAGAGACTAGAACTCTCGGTCATAGTCTCAGGGCTGAGATAGGCGAGGCCAGCATTTATTGTCCATCCCCAATTAGGTGAGCCATCTTCTTGAACCGCTGTGGTCCACGTGGTGTAGGGAGGTTGTTTGAGGCTGCTAGGGAGGGAGTTTCAGGGTTTTGACTCAGTAACAGTGAAGGAACGGCGATATATTTCCAAGTCAGAATGGCGTGTGACTTGGTGGTGCTGTTCCCATGTGTCCACTGCCCTTGTCCCTCTAGGTGGTAGAGGTCACAGGTTTGGAAGGTGCTGTTGAAGGAGCCCTGGTGAGTTGCTGCACTGCATCTTGTATATAATTTGGCATCCCATGTCTTAGTCTTAGTACTCCCTCAGCACTGACCCTCCAACACTGCAGTGCTCCCTCAGCAACGACTCTCCGACAATACAGCATTCCCTCAGTGCTGACCCTCTGACAGTGCAGCACTCCCTTCAGTACTGATACTCGGGCAGTGCGGCACTCCCTCAGTACTGATCTTCAAGCAGTGCGGCACTCTCTCAGTACTGATCCTTGGGCAGTGCGGCACTCCCTCAGTGCTGATCCTTGGGCAGTGCGGCACTCCCTCAGTGCCGATCCTCGGACAGTGCGGCACTTCCTCAGTACTGATCCTCGGACAGTGCGGCACTCCCTCAGTACTGATCCTCGGACAGTGCAGCACTCCCTCAGTACTGATCCTCGGGCAGTGCGGCACTCCCTCAGTACTGATTCTCGGACAGTGCGGCACTCCCTCAGTACTGATCCTCGGACAGTGCAGCACTCCCTCAGTACTGATCCTCAGACAGTGCGGCACTTCCTCAGTACTGATCCTCGGACAGTGCGGCACTCCCTCAGTACTGATCCTCGGACAGTGCGGCACTTCCTCAGTACTGATCCTCGGGCAGTGCAGCACTCCCTCAGTACTGATCCATGGGCAGAGCGACACTCCCTCAGTACTGATCCTCGGACAGTGCGGCACTACCTCAGTGCTGATCCTCGGGCAGTGCGGCACTCCCTCAGTACTGATCCTCGGACAGTGACGCACTCCCTCACTGCTGATCCTCGGGCAGTGCGGCACTCCCTCAGTACTGATCCTCGGACAGTGCGGCACTCCCTCAGTACTGATCCTCGGACAGTGCGGCACTCCCTCAGTACTGATCCTCGGGCAGTGCGGCACTCCCTCAGTACTGATCCTCGGACAGTGCGGCACTCCCTCAGTACTGATCCTCGGGCAGTGCGGCACTCCCTCAGCGCTGATCCTCGGGCAGCGCCGCACTCCCTCAGTACTGATCCTCGGGCAGTGCGGCACTCCCTCAGCGCTGATCCTCGGACAGTGCGGCACTTCCTCAGTGCTGATCCTCGGACAGTGCGGCACTTCCTCAGTGCTGATCCTCGGGCAGTGCAGCACTCCCTCAGTACTGATCCTCGGACAGTAAAGCACTCCCTCAGTGCTGATCCTCGGGCAGTGCAGCACTCCCTCAGTGCTGATCCTCGGGCAGTGCGGCACTCCCTCAGTGCTGATCCTCGGGCAGTGTGACACTCCCTCAGTATTGATCCTCGGGCAGTGCGGCACTCCCTCAGTACTGTACTGAGTGTGTCAACCTGGAGATTCTTGTTCAAGTCTCTACAGTGGGTCTCGAACCCAGACGTTTCTGACACAGCGGCGAGGGAGCTATCTACTGAACCATGCCCAACAACAACAAATCAGATGCCCCGAGTTCTCGGCTTTTAAAGCAAAGAGATTGATACTAGACTTCTGCTGATGTCAGCTTAGCTGCTTCTGACACAAAAGTGTCACATTTCCGTGACCTGGAAGTTCATTAATGAGTGGATGTGGAACCAACATTTCGGATACTGCATCTCAAAAACCTTGTAACAACTCTGAACACTGAAGTAATTGGAAGGGGAGGCTTAATATACAGTCCCAGCAGTAAACTAATGCATTGATTTATACTCAACCACGAACTTAATAAAGATGCAGCATCATTTTGTCATCCTGCAAGGTCATCTCCCATTCCATCTCCCCGCAGAGAATACAACAGGAGCAGGAATCAGTGTAAACTAAGCGAAAGGCCAGAGAGCAACCAGCAGCTTGTATTTACATCACATTTTAACGTAGAAAATTGACACGAGGGAAACGGATAGCACCCAATGAAGAACTTGGTTACCGAGGTGGGTATTTTGTTAATTCTTTCACGGGATGGGGTTAGGGTTGCCAACCCTCCTGGATTGGCCTGGAGTCTCCAGGAAGGGAAGGTCAATCTCCAGGACGCTGCCCATGTGCAACCCCTGGAGACGAGTCATCGGGGGCATTATAAAAGGTTTTTTTTTTGTTATTTTCTTTGCCCATTTCTCTTTACCAGATATAAAACTATTGAAAATTTGTCTGGCAGTCAAGCATCATCCATTTGGGTAATGAGTCTTTTTGCTTTCCAATTGGCGTAGGCAGGTAGCGCGTCACAAGGGTGGATGTGTTGGCCGACTGATGGCTGGAGCGTGGGGGCAAGACGTGTGATGAAACCTCCGGGAGTACATTGAACTGCAGTTGGCAACCCTGATGCAAGCCTCACTGGCAAGACCAGCATTTGTTTCCCGTCCCTAATTGCCCTTGAACTGAATGGTTTGCTAGGCCATTTCAGAGGGCAGTCCACATTGCTGTGGATCTGGAGTCACACATCGACCAGACCAGGTAAGGATGGCAGATTTTGGACAATTTTTGATAGTTTCATGGTCACCATTACTGAGGCTAGCTTTCAATTCTTAATTTGTATTAATTGACTAAATTTAAATCTCACCAGTGGCCGAGTTGGGACTTGAACTCGTGTCCCCAGGGCCTTAGGCTCTGGATTACTATACATTACAACTATGCCATCATCTCTCCAGTTGAAGGAGAGGGAGATGAATGCTATAAGATGGGAAAAACCAAGTCATCAGTGATGGGTGAGAGGAAGGGGGTGACACACAAGGCACGGGGGTCAGAGGAACAGCAAACACTGGCAAGGTTGTGGGGCTGGAGAGGATTCCAGAGATAGGGAAGGATGAGGGCCACAGGGGGACTTGAACATGAGGATGAGAATTTTAAAATCGAGGGAGAGCCGATGGAGGTCAGCGGGCACAGAGGGTGGCGGGCAAACGAGAATTAGGATACCGCAGCAGAGTTTAGCATGAGCTGAAGTCAGGGTCAAGGGCGTGGGGTTGGGAGTCAAGCGCCTCAGATCTTTTGTCCTGAGGTGTTCAACTGAATTATTGCATTTAATGTGTTTGGAGAGCAAGAAACAATTCTCAAAAGCAGCTTCACGTCTGCATATTGTGTTGAAGAGGATTAAGGGAATAGTCAAGCTAATTTGGACCCATTAATTCAGTTGGTCCGTGTGCCAAAGGCACGAGGACCTCGAAAATGATTAAAAGGAAGAACAGCATTACCTATAAAACATATTAAACAGGGCTGGGAAGATCAGGAAAACCAGCCCGAGAGGGATCTGAATTCAGCACAGGGCCAAAGGGTCTTCAGTTTGAACCGTAGCTAATTGAGAGTGGGTGGGGCATGTGCGGGAGGTGGGGGGGGTAATGTGTACTAATTAATATCTGAACATCATACCCCAGGAATCAGCACCCTGGACACAAGCACTGCACTACATGCGCACACGTACACACAAACACACACGTGTGCGCGCGCGCACACAAACACACACGCGTGCACGCGCACACACACGCGTGCACGCGCACACACAAACACACGTGTGCGCGCGCACACACAAACATGTGCGCGCACACACAAACACACACGTGTGCACGCACACACAAACACACGTGTGCACACAAACACGCACACACACAAGCACTTAGCTGAATCGCAGGAATGCAGCAATTATTTTCCCAGTGTTGCAGGTGGGAAATTCATTCAGCATGGCAGAAACGGAAGAGAAAAAGTTCTCTGGGACTCCACAGAAACAGTCGGCGAGCAGAAACCTGCCTTCCATCTTACCATGTTCCTTGTTGCACGAGCTGATCGAAAAGCTCTCTGCTGTCACAGCTGTGCCACATCAGAAGACTGATAAAACACAGCAACTGCTCTTCAAAACCTCTTCAAATAGAGGAAATTAAAATAGTGAAATATTTGAAGCATTCAGGGGAAACTCTACTCCGAGCAGCTGCGTCCAAATAACACAGAAAGGAATCAGATTGTTACATTTTTGAAGCTTTCGATTCTGACCTTAGGGCAGAGGGTGCAGAGCAGATTCTTCAGAATGACACTGGGATTAAAAGGGTTAAATTAGAAACTTGGCTTCTATTCCCGTGAGTTTACAGGATTAAGGGGTGATCTAATCGAGGCATTTAATATGATTAAAGGATTTAACAGGGGAGATACAGGGAAACTGTTTTCTCTGGTGGGGGCACGTCCAGAACAAGGGGACAACTTTAAACTTAAATTACAGCCAGGCCGTTCACATTAAGAACATAAGAAATAGGGGTGGGGGGTGAGGGGAGTAGGCCATTCTGCCCCACGAGCCTGCTCTGCCATTCAATACGATCCTCATGTGCGTATAATGCTGTGTTTGTATCCAGGGTGTGGATTCCTGGGGTGTATGATGCTCAGATATTAATGTACACACAAGCCCCCCGGACATGCTCCCTCACCCCCGCCATTACCCATTTTCAATTAGCCACTAGATTCAAACTGAAGACCCTTTGGCCCTGTGCTGAATTCAGACCCCTCTCGGCCTCAAGGGTCATGGAGGTCAGGCAGGGAAGTGGAGTTAAGGCCACATTAAGATCACGGCTCATCTGCTCACTGATGGAGCAGTCCTGATGGGCTGAATGGCCTGCTCCTGGCTCCTAGCCCTCACCGTCACTTTCCTGCCCACTCCCCGTATCCCTCGATTCTCTGAGACACCAAAAAGAAATCTCGCAAAGGCCGCGGAAATTTGAAACTCTCTCTCCCCTGAAAAAGCCCCTGATGCTGGGGAGTGGGGGCGGTGGGGGGGTCAACTGACGCTTTCAAGAATGAGATTGGTAGATTGTTGGGTCATCAAGGGATATGGAGCAAAGTGGGTCAAAGTTAAGGCACAGATCAGCCATGATCGGACTGCAAGGCCAACAGGCTCAATGAGGCACTAAATGGCCTCCTCCTGGTCTTCATCCTCCCTGCACTGAGCCACTTTTATATTATTTATTCTCGGGATGTGGCTGCATTGATTGGCCCTCCCTCGTCGAGTGCTAGAAGATTGAAGTACAGAAGTTCTATTTATAAAGCTTCAGCATTGCAGCTAGGAAATCAATTCAACAGGAGAGCAGGAAGCGCACAGACCAACACAAACCGGAGGCTGGAACACAAAGCGGAGAAAACAGGCTGAGCAATCCTGTCAGAGCCTGCCAGCGGGGGAGGGGGGCAGGTGACAGTGTTGGGGGTCGGGGTAGAAGAGTGAAGTGACGGAGTGATGGTGTTGAAGCCAGTGGGGGGGGCGTTGATTTTGAAACACATTAACACTCCGAGCTCCCTGTACTCTAAGTCTGGCCTCTTGAGCATCCCCGATTTTAGTCGCTCTGCCATCGGCGGCCGTATCTTCATCTGCCCGGGCCGGAAACTTGGAACTCCCTCCATTAAACCCCTCGGGGTCTCTCTCCTGCTCCTTCTTCTTCTTCTTTCGGGCACTCCTGAAAACTGACCATTTTGGCCAAACCTTTGGCCAACTGCTCCGATATCGCCTTATGTGGCTCGGTGTCAAATTTTGCTTTACGCCGTGAAGCACCTTGGGACATTTTATGATGATATAGGCGCTATTTAAATATAAGTTGTGACTATATGTTGTCCCCTGCGCTGGTTCAAGTTTAAGAACTTAACACTTCGACAGAACTGGATAATGCACAATCCAGGTCGAAACTGGAACGCGGCTGATCTTTCAGCTCCTTGAGCCTTTGTCTTTGGTGGACGTGCTATCGTTATGCACATGTTATGTGACGCTGCAGCTCTGGCCTCTTAAGTATTGCTGACAGCAGTGAATGAATGGTGAGAGGGGCACAGAAACACGGAGCTCCCAGAGAGGCCTCGGCTCAGCTTCTGCACTGCTAGTGAGGCTCTGACAGCAAGCCACAGTAACAAACCAGGAAGGAGGAAAGCCCACGCCTGGAGATCAAAAAAATAAAACCAACGAGATTTCATTAGGTTGATTTTTTTTAAATAAAAAATACCCAACCGTCGGGAGTAATGTGCACAGGGCAAGGGTCACATCACTGCCACAGGCCAATCAGTTCTCTCCTGGTAAAAGTAGGTCATTTGTTGGAAGGTAATTATTCCGGACGGTGACCTTATTTTATCCGCATCGCTGAAATCCATCTTAAGCTGCCAAGTAAGTTCCTTAAAAGGTGTTTGGGGAAAAAAAAACGCATTCCTAAATCAGATAGAAGCAGCGATAGCTCGATTAGGGGTTCAAAGTGTGCACTTGGTGCAGAGGAATCGGCAAATATTGCCCAACAGTTTTAAAAAAAACATTACAATTCAGTGAATCTCACTGTTATAAGTGCAGCTGGGAGACTGAATAAAAATCGGACTTATAAATAATCAAGTGTGACCCTCCTGGAACTATGCCATCAGTTCAGCAAATTAGCAGAGGAACCGTACACCACTGGCAGCAGGTTCAATCCCACTGCCCTGTTTGGACAAGGGTGTTAATTGTTTATTAATTGTGTTTAATTGTAAGCAGGTGGTGGGCATTCATTTGTTGAACAGACACTGACCGAAACTGTGGTCTTTGGGTTAGGAGGTACCTGCTTGTAATGTGTATCTCTGTAAATAAATTGCTATAAACACGTGGAAAGGTTGGCTCCACAGTCCTATCCTTCACCTAGCTGACTTTCTGGAGTATAACAAAGGGTGTAACATTTTATGGAGCCTTTCAATCTACAGGGAAGACCCAAATGTGCCTAACTGCAGCCTCGAGTCGACCCTTCCTGGCAGGGCTGGTGTGCAAAAGAAGAAATCGCGCTGTTGCCGAGGCGGGAGAGGAGGCTCCCTCGAGTTATGGGTTAGATGCAGTGTTGGAACAGGTGGATGGAGTTATACTCACGCTCGCAAAAGCTGCAGCAGGTGCAGGACTATGCGAAATAGCTCTTTCCAAGTGCTGGCAGGATCATCTTTTAATGGCCCTCAGTAATCATCGACTGAAATAAAAATCTGCAAACTTCAGATTTTAGCTGAAGTCATCAATCCGGCTGCAGGATTTAAGGGGATCATTTGTTACAGACTCAAGATCTTTAATGCTCTTTTGTTTTCTTTTGTTTGGATAGTTCCTTCTCTGCCCCTTTTAAGTTTCCTGTCTCACACAGCTAGTCACTTGTCAGCTTGGCTCGTTTGGGGCAGTGTCCCCGAGTCCCACTCTCGAACTTTCCCCTTATTCTTTGTTCTGGGAAATCCTGGATGTCCAGATTGGGAACTGGACAGCCACAATCGCACCTGCTAACATTCGATGACCAGACCAAGATTCATGTGTCAAAGCCACCTCTTTGTGTGCAAATCCTGACTTTACCAGAGCAATTCCTCATGCACCTGTAAGAGTGTCACAGCAAGCAGAGAAATCAAGTCTGGGCGGGGGGTGGGAATGAGTATAGAGAATAAAAGTTGGGTCAAAGAGATGGGCTTTGAAGAGATTTTTGAAGGAGAAGAGGGTGGAGTTTATGAAGGGAACAGGACTGAGGTATCCAGGCAGCTGATGGTGGGGGGGTTGGGGTGGGGGTGATGGGGTCTAAAGTCTCGAGCCGCAACCGAGTACTCTGGAGAAGGGATTTAGGGCTGGAGGAGAAGGGTTAGATAGGGTAGGGTAAAACCATTGAGCGGTTTATAGATAAGGTCCAGATTTTAAACTTAATGCACTGGGAGATGGAAACTAGAGTAGGTCAAGGAAGACTGGACTGACAAGCAAGTGGGGCTTGGTGTGGGGAGAGATGGGAGCTGAAGATTTCTGTTTACTTTCTGCAGGGTGAATGTGTGAGGTAGTGAGATCTCTGAAAACTGTCACTCCTGTCAGACGAAGGTGATGAGTTTAATTAGTGTCATTTCGTTCATCCATCTGTCAGATTTCTACTGGTCTTTCAGGGGATTCTCTTATTCATTCTTGGGATGTGGGCGTCACTGACAAGGCCAGCATTTGCTGCCCATTCCTAATTGGCTTTGAAACTAAGTGGCTGGCTAAGCCATTTCAGAGGTAATCACATTGCTGTGGGTCTGGAGTCACATGTAGGCCAGACCAGGCAAGGATGGCAGATTTCCTTCCCTGAAGGATGTTAGTGAACCCGATGATTTTTAAGACAATCTGGTAGTTTTGTGATCATTATTAATGAGATTAGTATTTCATTCCAGATTTATTAATTAATTGAATCAAAATTGGGATCTGAACTCATGTCTCTTGCCCATTAGTCCAGACCCTGGATTACTAATAACATTACCACTATGCTACTGTTCCCTCATTGATACAGATTATATTAAGAATTATCTTGAATCTTGCTGAAAAGAGAGACATGTTGCTGAAGCTCTTTGTCCTGCACTCATCAGGACAAACACAAGAATGCCAAATTTCAAATGATCACAATAATTTATACGACAAGAGAAAAAGGTGCTGATTGGTTGGCAAGTCAACTCTGATTTGCCCATTGCAATGCCTCAGCCAAACAACAGGGTTGTCCCCCAAACTCCAGAGAAATTCAAAAAAGGCACAAGGCTTGAACATATCCCTGTTATTTGCAGAGAACGAGCCCCTGTGTATAAATGTATGTTGCTTCTAGCAAGTGTAAATGAGCCATTTCATGAGCTCGACTTATTATCTTAAGTAGGTCGTTAGTGTAGCTATCAACGCACTCAGGGTTGTTTGAAATCACATTTGAAATTTGGCATTCTTGCTTTTGTCCTGATGAGTGCAGGACGAAAAGCTTCAGTAACATGTCTCCTGTTTAAGCAATATTCAGGTTCTGTACTACCGAACAATTGTAGGAATTATTTATGTTATTAAATTAATAAAACGAGAATCTAAACATTGCAGAGAGGAAGAACAAGGACAGTTAGAAAATATTTCAGCTGATTTAAATGATTCATTTGAACATGAACAGCGATGGAGTGAAGATGCTTGAAATGTGCAGTGTCTAGTTGTGACGTGCATGCCTCTTGTCCACCACCAGGTGACAGGACAAAAATATCACCACGCAAGTGACAATCAAGGACACACAAAATAACTGCAAATGACAGGACTACAACAGGCAAAATTCAGTATGGAGAAGAGTGAGGCCCTGTATACTGGAAATGAAAATGGAACTACATTTACTGAATGGTGCAGAGCCAGCTCAGGGATACGTGGGCACAGTGGGGTCAGTCAACGCACAATGACTCTCCGAGGGGCCGGGTAAGGTTGGAACAAAAACTGAGCCTCTCACAAGAGATTTTCAAGATTCCTGTGGGGCACAATGAGTGCTCTTGCACAGGCCCATCCCCCAAATATCAACATCATCGATAAACAAAGAGTGGCTCAAGCAGGGAGGTTTTTGAGACCGCAATAAGGATGCCTAATTCAACCGTTAAAGTGCAGGCATGCTCTCTTGCAGTCCCATCCCAGACACTTTGCTGCCTCGCTGGTGCCGGGCTGAGGGACATACCGTTTTGATAATGAAGACTGCGCCAAGGGAGGGAGAACAATCAGCTCAATGGGAACCAGTGATATAAGTACAGGATTTACGGGATTAGATAACAAAAAAAGACTTGCATTTACATAGCGCCCTTTCATGGCCACAAAGCAATTTACAGCCAATGACTTACACTTCTGAAGTGCAGTCACTATCGTAATGTTAGGAAATGCGGCAGCTAATTTGCGCACAGCAAGCTCCCACAAACAGCAATGTGATAATTGCCAGATCATCTATTTCTGTGATGTCGACCGAAGTTCCAAAGATTGGCCAGGGCACCGGGGAGAACTCCCCTGCTCTGCTTCAATCTCGGGCATACGTTCCCAGCTGCAGTAGAATCGGGGAAGGTTAAGAAAATCACTGCCTGGTTTAAAGAAGAAGAAGAGTGATCGCAGGGAGGGCACTGGAAGCGGTTCTGGGACAGATTGAAGCTATTCCACATGGATGAGCTGCATCTGAAGAGAGAGGATGCTGACATACTGGGAACCCAATTGAATATGGAAGTGACAAGGTTTCTGCACAAGGGGGTAAGAAAATGAAACCAAGTATGATGGAGAACGGAGAAAATAGATGAGAATAATATTCACGAAGAAAACAATTTAGCAAGAGAGAGATGCGGAGGAGTGGAACAAGATCAATCGAGATTATCATAAACAGAAAAATATGAGGAATCGGTGGCATAGTGGTAATGTCACTGGACTAGTAATCCAGAGGCCCAGGTTAATGCTTTGGGTACATGGGTTCAAATCCCTCCATGGTAGCTGGTGGAATTTAAATTCAACTAATAAGTCTTTGGAACTGAAAGCCAGTCTCAGTAATGGCGACCATGAAACTATTATCAATTGTCGTTAAAAACCCATCTGGTTCACTAATGTCCTTTAGGGAAGGAAATCTGCCGTCCTTAACCTGGTCTGGCCCACATGTGACCCCAGACCCACAGCAATGTGGTTGACTCTTAACTGCCCTCTGACATGGCCTAGCAAGCCACTCAGTTCAAGGGCAATTAGGGATGGGTAACAAATGCCAGTGACACCCACATCCCATGAAAGAATAAAGAAAAAGGCAAAAAAAGAGGCAAAGGTGCAGTGTTTAAAAAGCAAAGTGAAACAGTTAAAACACAAGTATTGTAATTACACAGAGGAGGGGAGGTTAAACTAGGCAACTCAGAACAGCTATTTGATAGAAAGATGCAGACATCATATCATAACTGAGTGAGAAAGGGAAGTAAATTGGTTATATTTAGGAGAGGCACAAAGATAAGAAAGGGTGAAAGTGACAATATTAGTTAAAGAGATAATTCTTACTGTGGAAGCGGTGAGGTGGGCAGGAAGGGCACAGTCCACCAGCCCATACTGACAGGGTTCCCGATATTATCTCAGTTTTAATAAAAGGGAGAGAGTTAATCCAGTTACTGGGTGGGTTATCTTCCGTGCGGTAGTAAACACCAGCTGGGCCAAATAGCCTGATGTATTTCTATCAATTTCATGAGATATTCTGCAGACAGTTTCAACACACCAAAATAATAAGTTGGACAGAAGTGACAGAGTACAGGGCGTGTGATGGAACAGTAGCGCTGAGCTAACCCCCAACAGTGTGAGCACAAATCAGTCAGGAGGGCAATGAGCATGACCAGGACAAAGCAGCCTGCTTGATCAACACCCCATCCATCACCTTCAACATTCACTCCCTCCATCACCGACGCACAGTAGCAGCAGTGTGCGTACCATCTACAAGATGCACTGCAGGAATTCACCAAGGCTCCTTCAACAGCATCTTCCAAACCCATGACATCTAACATCTAGAAGGACAAGGGCAGCAGATAGATGGGAACACCACCACCTGGAAGTTCCCCTCCAAGTCACTCACCATCCTGACTTGGAAATATATCGGCCGTTCCTTCACTGTCGCTGGGTCAAAACCTTGGAACTCCCTCCCACACAGCGCCGTGGATGTACCTACACCACATGGACAGCAGCGGCTCAATAAGGCAGCTCACCACCACCTTCTCAAGAGGCAGTTAGGGATGGGAAATAAATGCCTTGCCAGTCATACCCACATTCCAAGAATGAAGAAAACTGCTCTCCCTTTAGGGTAACAACTTGGAACAAAAGGAACCGAGCATTCACGTCAGACTGACCTCCGTGTGTGAGAGGAGACCAGCAGGGCACGTCCTCTCTGTTAGGAATCTTATTTGAAACCAAGATTTTGCATTCTGTGTCATTAAATCATTTAAAATACTTAGAGAAAGGAGGTTTATTAATTCATTCGCTGTGCATTCCAAATGTGAAATGGTATTATAGCCTTCACTGATTCTGTTCCTGACTCTGGAGGCAATGATGCAGTAAGCATGATGCTGATAGCTTCACCTTTGAGTGAGCAAAGTTACATCTTTGCTTTACCTCGCCTCACAGCTGGTCTCTGCCTTCAGTGGGGGGATTAAGAGCCGGGTGAATACTGGGCCACAGATGTTCAATATTCACTGGCCATGGGCAATAGTCCAGGAGAGTTTTGCGCCTCCTGTCCCTTTTATGCTAAGCTGTTGGAAGAGGAACAAACTGAAGCCACAGTCCTGTCGAGTGCAGATAAACCGTTCTGAATAAGTGGAGTATTCTTCCTGAGCTCTCTGCCCAAGGGCAGCTGATCCGACCCACAGCACTGCAAGCTCTACCATGGGTAAGACAAAGAGGCAGGTGCCAAATCCACTCCATCCACAATGGAGATCGAACACCGTTCTGTTGGCACCAATCTGATCCATACTGGCTATCCAACCAACTAAGCCATCCAGCCCCCCGCAAGGAGCCCAAGTTGCTGCGGCAACATACACTTTTACATGCATGTTGTCGTCTGAAGCTATGGATAGTGATGGTAGAGGCTCCAAACTTCTTTCCATCACATGGCTGACCAGGAATCTCTCCGCTCTTCCCACATGTCATTGGCGTGTGTTGGAAGGATTTACAGGCTGATACTCAACCTGTTTGGCTGTGTTACGAACGCACCTTCCTTGGCCATCAAGCCCTGAAGTAGCACTTGAACCTGGAGTTTCTAGACCAGAGGCAGGGAACACTTACCCAGCGCACCACAAGTGGAGCATTACTGCGACCAGAACCAGGACTGCAATCGGTATATTGTGGAGCTCTGGGGCGCTTTCCCATTCGTCAATGGGCAGTGGTGGGGGGAGGATGGGGCTGAATGACGAGTGAGAGAGAGAGAGAGAGAGAGAGAGCAATGGGCATGGTGGGAGGCAAATTTGGGAATGTCCACAGTGGGGCGGAGGGAGGTGAGCAGTGGGGATGTGGCTGCGATGGGGGTGGGGAGCAGTGGCGATGAATTGCTTGCTTTCAGCTGCTGTGCCCTGTTAGGTGCTTTCTGATTTCAGTAGCCGATTCTTCCAACTCAGATCTCATCACACCTCTAAACATCATGTTTGCAACAGCCTCAAGGCTCCAACATAAACAGAGACAGCCAAGGGTAAGGGCGTGAAAGGAAATATATAATTATGGAAGTCTCTACTCTAACCACAACATTCGGCATTGTGTAATTAAGCGGTATGAAACCAGTTACTCCCTAACATGTAACCACACCATTTCACTTGAGAGAATAATTCCTCATTGTGTTGTTCATTTAAAATGCTGAACTTCATTCGTCTGACTTTTGATTCAAATAAGATTCTGCCCTTTAAATAGAGGAAGGCGAGATTGAAGGTTACACAGAGACAAAGCTCTTTTAAGGAATCTGCAATGTGGTTTCAGTCAGACAGTTCAGTCAGAGCTTCCCCCCCCACCCCCCACCTTGTTCAGTGGGTTTCTAACTCTCCAGTTCTCCAGCTCTCATCTGCAGTCAACACAGCCATGGCACATGTGGATGCATCCTCAGCACGACCACCCCCCCGCCTCCACCCCTGCCAGCGCATCTGAAGACGGAGGGAAGAACAGGAAAATAACGCGGGTGGCCAGTCCGCTGCCTTCCTGCCCACCCCTGCCCTGTCCACCATATGACGGAGGGAGGGGAGGAAGGTGTCAGGCAGCCTGCCCATCCTCAAGTCGACCGGGGCCCTTAAGTGGACAATTAGCTGCTACCAGGGCCTCAATCCAGCTCCGCTGCAATTTTTGGGCCTGCGGGGACAGGTGGAAGGAAGATTAAAAAGCCAGCGTGGGCTGTTGTTGGGCAGGAACCTCCTTAGGAGGGGGCGGGTCCCCATGCCCACTGGGGGCAGACCCCCACCCCCCAAGATGGTACCCTGCCTTTATGCCTCGCCCCCACCCACCCCCCACCCCGCCCCGGCCTCTATAACATGACCCTCCCCTGCCCCCTCTCCACGCTCCCCCCCCCCACACCGCCGCCCCTCACTGGGGCTTTTGCAGCGATGCCCACCAAAAAGCCCCCAGATTTACCTTAAGTCTGCTGTACACCTTCACTTCCTCCTTTGGGCCTGGTTGCAGTCCCAACAGTGGCCACTACAATCTTCTGGCGCTGCTGGGTCTACAGAGCTGCTGGCCAATCAGCTTGGCCAGCAGCTCTGCAGGGTGGGGGGGCGAGGGGGCCTTCCTGTCCCTGAGGGACAGAAGTCCCACTCTGATCCAATTAGGGCTGCCCCCTCTATTTGGGGCAGCCAGGTTTCACATCGGCAAACTGACAATGGACTTTTAGCGGAGGTGAGGGGGGGGTAATCCATCCACCCCAATCCTTTAAAATCCACGAATAGGCACTTAACACCTCATTCAGAAATCTAGGGTGCATCCCCTTGGTCTCTGGCACTTTGACTTCCTTCAGCCTGACTAAATTGTCTACACTTTTCCTTTTATCCATTCTTCAATCCACTCTCAACTGTTTCAGAATTCATCTGCTAATTCACCACACATATGGCTGCATTCACCTCTTAACCAAACGCATAAGGCCTACCCAAGCCCACAGTGAACTGCTTTTGATGTGAATAACTTAACCCAGTGAGGGCCCTTCCGTCAAACTTGTGTTTAACTCCTTTGTCCATTCCCCATTTGGACTTCATGTCCCGCGGTGTCAGGAACGTAACTCTATATAAAAGCTGGGGGCAAAACCCAGTCACTTTCGCAGGACATACTCTTGTTGGGATCCGGAGCATGCACATGATCCCGGGTGGAACTGTAGAGACAGGCTACAAAAATATCAAAACGATCTGCAGATGTCACACCATCCATCCCGTGGTGCATGGGTATTTAAACAGCTTTGCTCTGCCTCTTTGCAATGAGCCATTTGTAAATTGCTAATTCCGCTAAAATTATAGGGCATTAAAATACAAAATTAACACCTTGGTACTGAAGAACAATAATTAAATAGGTTAACCTTCAGAAATGCAGCTTAGACAACCATACGAGCTAGGAGCAGGAGTAGGCCATTCGGCCCCTCGAGCCTGCTCCGCCATTCAATAAGATCTGATTTTAATTTAAGGCTGGTTTTACTGTGGCCTCAACTCCACGTTCCGATTACCCCAGACAGCCTTTGACTCCCTTGATAGTCAAGAATTTATCTACCTCTGCCTTAAAATTATTCAATGACCCCGCCCCGCTCTCCAGGGGAGAGAGTTCCAAAGATTCCACAAAAGAAAAAAATTCTTCTCCCCTCCATCTTAAATGGGAGACCCCTCATCTTTTTAAACTGTGCGCCCTAGTTCTGATCTCTCCCACAAGGGAAAACATCCTTTCAGCATCGAGCCTGTCAAGTCCCCTCAGGGTTTTATATGTTTCAATAAGATCACCTCTCACTCTCCTAAACTCCGAGGAATACAGGCCCAGCCTGGCCAACCTTCCCTTATAAGGTAGACCCCCACCCCCCCACCCCTCCACCTCCCACCCCTCCCCCCCAACCCCCCACCCCTCCCCCCCAACCCAGGTATCAGTCGTAACAGTGTAAAAGTATTAAATAAATCTTTACACAACAGCGTTCTGTCATGACAACATAAGAAGTAGGAGCGGGAGTAGACCACATAGCCCTTCAAGCCTGCACCACTGTTCAGTAAGATTGTGGCTGAATTTCTACCTCAGCTTCACTTTCTGGACTTACCCCCGATACCCCTCAGCACCCAAGAATCTACTGATCCCAATTTTGAATATATTAATCAACAAAGCATCCATCTGTCTCTCTCTCTCTCTCTCTCTAGGGCGGAGAATTCCAAACCTCTGAGAATTCCACAGCCCTTTTTGGGTGAAGAAGGTTTTCTTCGCCTCGGTCACAAACGGCCAATCCATTACCCTGAGGCTCGTTTGATACTGTCAAACCAGAGGAAACAGCTTTCCAGCATCTACCCTGTTTAAGCCCTCTTAGAATTTTATACATTTAACTGTGGAATGTTTCAACAGTGTAGTGGTAATGTCAGCAGACTAGTAATCCAGAGGCCCAGGCTAATACCCTGGGGATATGGGTTCAAATCCCACCACCGCAGCTGGTGGAATTTATCTTTGTATTGTCACCAAACTTGGATATATTACACTTGGTGCCTTTATTTAAATAACTGATATATGTGGAAGAAGTGTATCCTAAAAGATCAAGGCAGTTCTGCTGAATTTGTACAAGCTGTTGAGCAGGGAGTTAAAGGCATGGGAAGCACACTAAAGGCTAAGATTTTCAGATATATAGCAAAAGATTGTTTCTATGGATAGTGAATCAGTAACAAGGGGCACCGACTGAGGATTAGCGCCGGGAGAATGCAAGGGAAAGGTCAGAAAGTGATTTCACACGCCTATTAAAACAGGTTTTTTTTTAAAAAAACAAAAACAGAAATAGCTGGAAAAACTCAGCAGGTCTGGCAGCATCTGCAGAGAGGAACACAGTTAACGTTTCGAGTCCGAATGACCCTTCAACAGAACTAAGTAAAAATAGAAAAGAGGTGAAATATAAGCTGGTTTAAGGTGGGGTGGGACAAGTAGAGCCAGTGATAGGTGGAGATAACCAAAAGATGTCACAGACAAAAGGTCAAAGAGGTGTTGAAGGTGGTGATATTATCTAAGGAATGTGCTAATTAAGGGTAGAAAGCAGGACGAGCAAGGTACAGATAGCTCTAGTGGGGGCGGGGGTGGGGTGAAGGAATCGAAAAAGGCTAAAAGGTAGAGATAAAACAATGGATGGAAATACATTTAAAAATAATGGAAATAGGTGGGAAAAGAAAAATCTATATAAATTATTGGAAAAAAATAAGAGGGGGATCGGAAAGGGGGTGGGGATGGAGGAGAGTGTTCATGATCTAAAATTGTTGAACTCAATATTTAGTCTGGAAGGCTGTAAAGTGCATTCATGGGATGTGGGTGTTACTGGCTGGGCCAGCATTTATTGCCCATCCCTAACTGCCCTTGAGAAGGTGGTGCTGAGCTGCCTTCTTGAACCACTGCAGTCCATATGGTGTAGGTACACCCACGGTGCTGTTAGAGAGGGAGTTCCAGTATTTTAACCCAGAGACAGTGAAGGAACGGCGATATATTTCCAAGTCAGGATGGCGGGTGGCTTGGAGGGGAACTTCCAGGTGGTGGTGTTCCCATGTGTCTGCTGCCATTGTCCTTCTAGGTGGTAGTGGTCGTGGGTTTGGAAGGTGATTCACCTTGAGGGGCTAGAGAAGCTAAGTCTGGAACATCATCCAAAGAGCATTGGAGAAGGATTTGAAAAGGAAAGAATATAGAAAGCAACAGGGCAGGCAAAAAGGAGTGGGTTAGAGAACTCTAGCTGAAGAGTTAGTACTGACAGTGTGGGCCAAATGGCCTCCTCACGTGCTGTGGTTTCTATGATTCTGTGATTAAATGAACTGGTTGCTCAATCAGGAGTATACGCTTGTTCAATTATTCTGGAAATGTGGGTCAGACAATTGAAACATTAACATTTGGTTCCTAAGCAATGTTGCTACCCTTCCCACCCTGACTACAGTTTCCCTCTCCCCCTCCCACAAGCCCTCACCGCACCCCTGAATCAGAATCTCCCTCTCCCAACACCCCCAAGTCTCCCTTCCCTAAACTAGGCTCCGGGTGTTAGTGAGTGAAGCAGAGACTAAAGCCTGAATTTTCCCCACATCGAAAGTGTCAGAAATTGCATTTATGATGGAGCAGGAATGGGAACGAGTCGGGGTTTGTGCATGTGTGGCTTATGGAGGCACTTGGCCATTTAAATCATCAGCTGTCTCCACACAGTTCTGATTTTTGCATCCCTGTGGTGTGAAACGCGGTGTGTCCGGGTTAGACCAAGTAAGAACAGTCTCAACTTTGTGGATTCGTTTAGATAGCCAGGGTATCCCTTTGGAGATGTGAAGTACCTCTTTGGATCTGGTCCCAGTACACCTTTGGGGGGCTAGGTGGGGGTAAGGTGCCCTTTGGTGTAGGTCACGGTCCCTTTGGGATAGGCCTGGTACCCTTAGGAATTGTTAAAAGGAGGCACAGATGTATGTAAAAAGTGCATAGACTTATTACTGTCAAAGCTCATTGGAACTATCAACAGACCTGTCAAGGTCAATTGTCAAAACGGCCAGAAGCACCTGTCAAAGGGAGTTGTCAGAACTGTCAAGGGGACCTGCCAAGACCAGCTGTCAAAGGGAGCTGTTAAGGCACTTAAAAGTCCTGCCCTTTAAATTTTTGGGAAAAAAGATGCCTGGAGTGTTAAAAAAACATTGCTTGCTATGGGTACAGGGCCTTAGGTTGGCATGGAAGGTATTGGGGGGTCCATTGGGGGCGGGTACAGGAGCATAGATTGGCTTGGATGGGGCACAGAGTGTGTGCGTGGGGTGGTGGGGGAGGGGGTTGGGGGAGGAGAGGGATGATTTTTGTTATACTGTCTTTTCTCGAACTTTGGACAAAGTGCTGGAGGACAGAGGCCGACCTTCTGCCCAGCCCGTCTCTGCACCCGGCAATCTCTGCACCCGTTCTGGAGACAGCAGGGCCCAACTCCTGTTTCTCCCCCACCAGCCTGCACACCACCCCACCTCCCACAGCCTCCCGCCTCCCCAGTCACCACCACCCACCCTGGCCAAACAACCCCTAGAGCGAAAATTCCAACTTCCGTACCATTGTTTCCCAGGTCAGGTTCTGGAAACGTCCAGAATCCAAGCTCCCGACCTGGGAGTGAAAATCCAGGCCCAAGTCACGTTGAGGAAGAGGTTAGAGACGGTGCTGAAGGGAAGTGGATAATGTTTTGAGAGCAACACAGGTACATGGAATTCGGATAGACGCCAACACAGGCTGCATAGGCCAAGAGGCCAATTTTCCGTTTTGCAACTTCTACACATTTTAATGAGTTTGTCCATTTCAACATTACAGGTTTGAACCATTCTTGCAGTTAGAGTCATACAGTTATACAGCACAGAAACAGGCCCTTCAGCCCATTGCTTTACAGTAGATGCTCATACTTGGGTAAATAACCAAACTAGCAAAAAAATTACCTCAATCCTGTTGCCTGCAAGTCTCTCATCAAATGTTTTCAATTTTAATTGTTTTATTCCTTCCACACCTATAGTAAGCTCCATCACCTCTGCCTCCCTCCCCCTGAACCCAAAACTGTTCCAAATTTTATTTGTTCTTTGAAGGAATGTTGGTATCGCTGGCAAGGCCAGCATTTGTTGGCCATCGCTAATTGCCCTTGAACAGAGTGGCTTGCTCGGCCATTTCAAAGGCAAGTTAAAAGTTAACCACATTGCAGTGGGTCTGGAGTCACATGTAGGCCAGACCAGGTAAGGACGGCAGATTTCCTTCTCTAAAGGATCATTAATGACCCAGATGGGTTTTTGTGACGATCAGTGAGGGTTTCATGGTCACCGTTACTGAGACTAGCTTTCAATTCCAAATTTATTAACTGAATTCAAATTCCTCCAGCTGCCATGGTGGGATTTGAACCCATATCCCCAGAGCATTAGCCTGAGCCCCTGGATTGCTAGGACAGCGATGTTACCACTATGCCACCATCTCCCCCTGTGCCATATTAAATGGCCTATGTCTGTCTAATGCACAGTAGTTACAAGTGTACAGGGAGGGGAGACCAGAGGTTGTGGGACATAAATTAAATTCAGATAAACTGCTCCTGCTGATTATATAACAATATACATAGCTGAACACAACACAGATGATTCCAGAACCGAGTTTCTGTGGTAAGTCATGGGGTTTGGAGGTATAAGCAGTGGCTTGGCAGCTCATACAATTCAAGGAATTACTCAGGCACGTCACACAACCTGCGGCTGCTGCTTCTGCCAAGCCCCAAAGAGGTTGCCAAGTCTCCAGAATTGCCCCGGAGTCTCCAGGAATTAAAGATTCAACTCCAAAGCATATGGGATCTTGGGCTTCACAAACAGAGGCATCAAGTCCAAAAGCAGGGGAGTTACGCGGAACCTTTATAAAGCTCTGGTTAGGCCCCAACTAGAGTATTGTGTCCAGTTCTGGTCACCACACTTTAGGAAGGATGTGAGTGTCTTTGAGAGGATGCAGAGGAGATTTACCCGGAATGGTTCTGAGGATGTGGGATTTTAGCTACAAGATCAGGTTGGAGAAACTGTGGTTGTTCTCCTTGGAGCAAAGGAGATTGAGGGGGGGGATTTGACAGAGGCGTACAAGGTTATGACAGGTTTAGTTACGGTAGTCAAGGAAAAGCTGTTCCCATTAGCTGATCGCATAGGGACTAGGGGATTCAGATTTAAGGTTTTGGGCAAGAGATATGGGGGGTGGGGGGTGGTGGTGTTGAGATTAAAAGCTTTTTTACACAACAAGTGGTAATGACCTGGAACTCACTGCCCACGAGGGTGGTGGAATCCATGATAATCAATGATTTTAAAATGAAACTGGACGGGCACTTGAGGGGAAATAAACTTGCAGGGATAAGGGGACAGACCAGGGAATAGGACTGACTGGATTGCTCTAGAGAGCTGGCATGGACTCAATGAGCCGAATGGCCTCCTTCTGGGCCATAATGACTTTATGACTCTTGGACACTGCTGGGAACAATGCCTCAAGAGTAAATCACAGGAACAGTTGACAAAACTGTGTGTATTATTTTCTGTCTTTTTTGTACATTATTATTTATTCAAGATTGTAAAAAAAACGGTTATTTGAATGGGTGGAGTGGTTGGTGGTCAAGCGATAAACCCCCCCAGTAATGCATCCAAAGTTGCCAACCCCAGTTCCCGCTCTAAAATCCTGTTGCATATTTTTTGAAATGTATCAGCTGTGGGAGAAATGATCACCTGGTCCGAAATAACAAACATTATGGAGCATTCACACTGGGAGTGTGTTCTCTCCCAGATTCTGGTAATTAAATACTCTTCAATGTGTGAGCTGGAAATGGCTGTGTTCCCCCTGAGGGTCACTCAGAGATCAAGGCAGCAGAACTCAAACTGAATGCAACGCCGCTGCAAGTGTAAATGAGCCTAAGGTGACCTTGTTCAATTCCGCACTGCGTTGTCATTAGTGACTCCACTGCAAACAGCACACACCACAAAACGCGCAAAAAGCACATGCCAGGCACACACAGGCAGCATTGCCCAGGCGCACGCCAGACAGCACACACCAGTTACATGCAGACGGCACACGCCAGATAGCACATGCCAAGCCGCACACGCCAGGCAGCACACGCCAGCAGACACATGCAAAAAAAAATGGCAACAATGGCCCCAAAATTCATGCTTTGGGAAATCTCATGACAAATGCCAAGAATTGGATTTCTCCCCCCACAACCCCGGGTTGTAACTCAGGGCATGTCAGAGCTGATAACAACATGGTGAGGGCAACAGGGACCTCCTGAGCATTGGGTCCAATGGTCTATTAACCAATTATAGTTAGCAAGAGAGAAAGAAAAAAAATCACCAAGAAGGCAACCAGGTGAATTAGAGTCAAATTAGAAACAGAAAGAAAAATGAGAAAGAAAGAATGAGGGGAAGAGAAAGAATTAGAAAATTAACAAGGTAAATTATTTCTAAGAACAATTTCTTACCTGTGGGACTGAGAGCCCACGTTTCAATCATTCCCTTCCTGATCCCCTAAGGTTGACTTTCATGTCAAGGCCAATCACAACATTAACAGGGTCCTCACGACATGCAATACCAGCCCTAATTATCTTCTTGCCATAAATTGCCAGGTTTTTGAAGCAGTCATAATGGTGAACAGTAATTTCACCTGCATCCTCAGACCACTCCTCATCAGCCCAGTCTCCGCCACCCCCCCACCAATATTCAACAGAATAGACATTGCAGAATCCTACACCATCAACATCCTGGAGGTCACCATTGACCAGAAAACGAACTGGGGCGGCCATATAAACACTTGCGGCTACAAGAGCAAGTTGGGAGTTCTGTGGCGAGTGACTCACCTCCTGACTCCCCAAAGCCTGTCCACCACCTACAAGGCACAAGTCAGGAGTGTGATGGAATACTTCCCACTTGCCTGGATGAGTGCAGCTCCTACACCACTCAAGCTGGACACCATCCAGGACAAAGCAGCCTGCTTGACTGGTACCCCATCCACCACCTCCAACATTCACTCCCTCCACCACCGACGCACAGTGTGTACCATCTACAAGATGCACTGCAGCAACTCGCCAAGGTTCTTTCGACAGTACCTTCCAAACCTGTGACCTCTAACACCTAGAAGGACAAGGCCAGCAGATCGATGGGAACACCACCACCTGCAAGTTTCCCTCCAAGTCACTCACCACCCTGACTTGGAAATATATCGCCGTTCCTTCACTGTCGCTGGGTCAACACCCTGGAACTCCCTCCCTAACAGCACTGTGGGTGCACCTACACCACATGGACTGCAGCGGTTCAAGAAGGTGGCTCACCACCACCTTCTCAAGGGGCAATTAGGGATGGGCAATAAATGCAAGGGCAAAAGACTGTCTGGACGTCCTGTTTGAGACACTGTCTGGCGGTCATGTTTAAAAGACTGTCTGGGAAGGGTGAAAGACGGTCCCGGGGCTGTTTAAATATGGGGCCGGGACCTTCGACCCCCATGAGGCAACAGGGTGGGGTGAGTGACTTCCTGCCCGCCTCACCACAAGGTTCGCAGGGTTCCTCACGGATCATTAATTGGCTGAACAGCAGAAAACCGCACGTCTCTATTCAGCCGGCCCATCGCACAGCGGGAATGACTCCGACTTTTCCACCCGTCACCGGGGGGCTTAGCCTTTAGAACAGGAGATTCCGCCCTCTGACTCTGAGGGAGAAACTCTGTCCCTTTCAGGCTTCTCAAAGCTTTAAATTCTCAAGTGAAGATGGGCTGGAGCTGAGAGTTTTAATTCTTGTTTGCTTAAGGAACTGGTGATTGCTTGGTATGCACTGGTCAGTTGCAGGTCAGTCCTATTTTAAAGTGGCTCCAAGATGTAGGTCTAGGTGTCAGGATCAAATGTCTGGGTTTCCTCTGGGTTTTGTTTTTTTAAAAAAACACGTGATTGCTGAGGTTATTTTTACAGTTGAAGGATACAGACACGGTGACTCCTGCGCTGATAAATTATCCATATTGGAGGAGGCTAAAGCTTGATGGAGGCAATTTGCATATTAGCCTGCAACTCCAATGAAGCTCACTTATACACACACACACACAAAAAAAACTCAACTCTTCCAAGTAGATCTACTGAGGCATAATGCAATAATATTCAAATTTCACCAAAACTAAATGTAATGGAGCATTTCTGCAGCTGGAGGGTGGATCTCTGTTTACTCAATGAACAAGACAATTGATCTCTCAATTTTCATACTTGGAATGTTAATTTTAAGGTGATACCTCTCAGAAGTATTAACAGCACTGAGTTAATGTTACATGATTCAAAATGTCTGTGCTGTCCCATCTAACAGTGTTTGCCACTCCATCATTTAGTGTCAGGTACTAAGAATAATCTTGTATTAAAATCCAGGAGGGAACAACGCTGATAACTCTTAATGATTTGCCTGTGTTACATAATAAACCATTAAGATTAAAAAGCCGATTAACACCGAGACGAATCAACCCAAAGTCAGCCGAATGACCATTTATCTGAAAGGGTGCAAAACGTTACTTTTCACTTGGTGCCTTCAAACTCCTCTAATTTTGAAAGCACGGTAAAACATTTTGATCCAACGAGTGGATATTTCAGAACGCTGACAGGGTGAGATGGGGGTAAAGGCGGGGTGAAGCTTTCTCAGGAGCGTAAACACCAGCACTAACCAGTGGGGTCAAGTGTCCGGCTCCCTGCCTCCTGTTTCCTGGCCCCAGGTCTCACAGCACAGTGCGGCTCCAGCGACTCCCCTTCACTTCACACCTGAAGAGGATGGACTTGGAGGCGTTGCCCGTTCCCTGGCGCTGGTCGTTTGTCAGCCTCCCGAGCTTAGGAATTTTAAGGACGTGACGTGTGAAATATTAATCTGATGGCCCTAAATTGTGCACAGAGTTTTGACAGCAGAAATGGGAAGACTGCACATGTTTAGTTAGCGCTGAACACAGGTCCCCCGCACTCCTCTCTGAGCCTGTGAGAGGGCGACTGTAAGATTAGTCCAATGGGCATTCTACTCCAGGGGCACTAATGGGCCTCTGCACCCAGTAAATATGGCCAATTGCGGTCAATATTTTCACCAAATCAGTTACTGTGATGTGATAAACATTCATAAGGACATCCTCTTCCATCTGACAGCTTCCTGTGCATAAATGTTCCAATTAATATTTCTCAGAAACATATTTCCAAGCCTGGGGCCCTAACCCAGTGAGCAATAATTTGAGGTGGGAGGTGTGGGGGGGGCGGGTGGGGCTCGCTACAGGGAGCACCAGTGCACGTTGACATTATTACACAGATTTATTTGCTTCAACGCCACAAGTGAATTTGTGGAGTGAAATGGGATGCACAACGACATCCAAAACGATCCCACACCACAGGCACCTGCTTACTGAGAATAATGTGACAGTAAGCCTTGTGCGCCCGTGCCCGGATTGACTTTTAAAAGCTCACGGAGGAACAGGACACTTGCTAAGCCAAAGGCAACAGTGTCGAGAGATTCTAAAATAAAAGCAAAGTACAGCGCATGCTGGAAATCTGAAATAAAAAAAAAACAGGAAGTGCTGGAAAAGCTCAGCAGGTCTGGCAGCATCTGCGGAGACTGAAACAGAGTTAATGTTTCGGGTCCGCATGAAGAGCAATTAGAGAGCCGGCTGGTCAAACAGACTCCAGCTCCAGCCGTCACAGCTTAGGAATGATTCAGGGAGCCGAGATAAAGCTCAGCGACCGCTCACTGAGATGTTACCTGGGATGAATGAAAAAAAAAAGGTGGGGGAAAAGATTGGGTAAATTTAGGTTATAGTCCCTGGAGAGAAGCAGGTTAGGAGCGTTCAGCAAATCGCAATAAATGATTTGGCGAAAATATCGCCCACAATCAGCTCGTGTTCTGAAGGAGAGCCTTAGGGACTCGAAACGTTAACTCTGTTTCTCTCTCCACGGACGCTGCCAGGCCTGCTGAGTTTTTCCGGCACTTTCTGCTTTTATTCCTGCTGAAAAGTTGATGGATTGCTACAGGGCAGTTTTGTAGTGGGGGGTTTCAGTGTGCAGTGACTCATTCTGCTTTCACCTCTCCATCCGTTTCTTTATCTGTGGCTCCTACTCAATCTATAGTCAGCTGTTTGGCAGCTATTTTTGTATCGTGGTGTCATAAGATGTCATTAGAATACAATTAGCAGACCCGACAGGCAGCCATCAAACCCGACCATGCAACCCTGTCTAATCCAGGATTGCAGCCAATTCTCTGATACCATCAACCAGAAAAGCAGAACCTTAATCACACTTGAGTAAAAGTCCCACCCAGCAACAAATTTAAAAAAGCATTTCAGAGCACACGAGTAGAAAACATTCATCACCACCGAACTATCAAAATAATGCTGAAAGGAAATGAAGGGGTTAACACAGCATTCTCACAAACGAGGAGCTAACAAGTTTGTGTTTCTATAGCGCCTTTTTCTGACCTCGACATCCCCAAAGTGCTTTGCCGCCAATGAAGTACTTTTTTTTGAAGCGTGGTCGCCGTTGAAATGCAGGAAATGCGGTGGCCCGTTTGCGCAAAGCAAGATCCCATAATCAGCAAGTCGGTTTTTCAGTGTGGGTGGTCTTGCCATTGAACACACAAGGGAGACAGGTGCAAGCCTCTCCATCCTCCAGGCGACAATTAGTGCCAAACTGATGTGAATTCACCACAGTGGCTCTCACCGCTCTGGTGGCCAATCAGGGATGGCACAGCCAGCAGCCAATCAGGGTGTAGTTTTAGTGATGAGGACCAATGACATTCGTCTTCATACAGATTCACTACCGACATCTGACGGCTTTGTGCAATTAAACCAGAATCGCCGGACTCATTACAATGCGATCCAACTCTTCACCTGGTTCAGCCTATTTTAAAAAGAGCTACTTTTTAAAATTGCAATTTTTTTATTAAGCTGCTTCATCTTGAGGCTCCAGCTGCACTTTATTATTTGCTCCATTTCAGTCAAGTTTCATTCGATCTGCAAATCTTAATTTTAAAAAAAAGAATAATTGTGAGCTTGCAAAGCGGTCACTAAGCAATATTGCCCGAAGCTGGTTATAGCTGCACCTCTGAATGGTTGGCATTCCCACCCCAGTGGGATGAATCAGGCTCTCTGCTGTTTTATGGACGTTTATTTTTACACAGAACAATCCTAGTGCTTGAGTTTCAGGTTGTCAATTGCAGTTCAAAGTTAGATTCGGCGAATGCTTTAGTTGATCTCACCCTGCTAATAGGCACCAGTTCCACTGTGTTTCAGTTTACTTAGAAACGGTATGGAACTTGGCAACTGCCATGGATTTCAATGGTGACGGACTTATGGTAATAACCAACTCACTGAATTCAATGAGCGAAACTCCCCAGAGAATACAAAGAGCATTTCTTTTCTTTATTCTTTCACGGGATGTGGGCATTGCTGGCAAGGCCAGCATTTGTTACCCATCCCTAATTGCCCTCGAGCTGAGTGGGCTTGCCCCACCATTTCAGAGGGCACTTAAGAGTCGACTACATTGCCCTGGGTCTGGAGTCACATGTAGGCCAGACCAGGTAAGGACGGCAGATTTCCCAACCTAAAGGACATCAGTGAACCAGATGGGTTTTTTTTACAACAATCAATTACTGAAGTTACCATTACTGAAGCTAGCTTTATATTGCAGGTTTTATTAATTGAATTTAAATTCCGCCAGCTGCTGTGGTGGGATTTAAACCCATGTCCCCAGAGCATTAGCCTGGGCCTCTGGGCTTACTAGTCCAGTGACATTACCACTATGCCACTGTCTCCCCCATCACACCACAATGGAGTAAGCCACCTAATTCTTAATTTCATCTTTTCTTTTGCACCGCTCATGAATCCATACACCAGAGATACACCGTCACGGTTCGACAGGGAAATCCGGGTGTTGAACGAGAGGGATAATTATTGACGAGGGATTGGTAAATGCTTCTAGCTGAGAGATACGGTGACTGGGATTGGATACTCCCGGGAATGGGAGAGTATCTGATGTGAATGTTCAGCAGCCCCCTTCAGCTGAAAATCCGCTTCGTTGGCCTTCAATTAATTTGGGGTGATTTCGCTTCACTGAGTAAGGTCACTGGTTTCACTGGCTGCTGCCTCACAAACAAAAACGCAGATGAATAAATTTCCCCTCAAAAGTGAAAGTTAGGAAACAATTGGTTAAATAGAACAATCCCTCCCTGGATGAATGGGCCAAGTTCTGTTGACCCTCAAATCTCCTCCTTGTGATTCATTCCATCAAATGGATATTGTTTGAAGCAGGTCAGGGCTATAAAAGCTGTTTAAAAGGACTAAATTCAACAAAACATCGCTTCGACACATCTACCGCTGTTTTCACATTCTCAAAATCATCCAAGCAGTTTCTAATAATGATTAGAATTGTAAGATAATGCACCTTCCAGTATATTTCATTTGCTTGATGCTCTTTGAGGCAGAAGCTGCAGATCCTTGTTTTTAAAATTACAGGGAGAACGTTAAAGTGGCAGCAAATCACTGAACTGCAAACCTCAAAAGATGCCTCGCTTTGATTAACGCTCACAATGTAAATTAATTGTGTGGATTACATCAAAAAAAATCAAATCAATCAGACAGCACTGAGCTAAAATGAATATTCTCTTCGACCTGTACTAATCAGCTCGACAAGCTGTCACTGAGCATCGGGTGCCTCAGCGAGCGATCTCCAAGAATGGCAGCGAGACGCAGAAATAGGAAGCGTACTGTACGGTAGAAAAAAAAAACCCCCAAAAAAAATCCCTATCCCCAGGGCATGTGCCGTACCGCATCATACCCAACCTGAACACTTGCCCTGTCAAAGCTGTCCTGTCGTACATCTTCCCAAAGCTTCACCAGAGAAAACACTTTCGATGAGACAGACACTGTCTACGTGACCAGCAGGCAAAGTAAGGGGTTGGCAGGCAAATAAACAGGTATTTCTTGACTACGTACTGTTCATCCTTAAAATGAAACATTCTAAAGGGAAGCCGATATCACAAACAGGCTGCAGGTAGACTGGACATGGGGAACTCGCGCGCATAGTGGATATGTTAAAAATCCAGGGGGTCAGGATTAATGATCCAGAGACAGGAGTTTCAAATCCCACCACAGCAGAGGTAGTTAACTTGCGTTAATGAGTCTGGAATAAAAATTATAAAATCGTAACCATGTAGCTTTTTTAAAAGAGCCAGTGAAGATGATCCACACGTCCAGGGCAAGCTTAACATGGAGGTCTATGGTCGCCAATGCCCTCTCAGGGTATGGTACCTGAAGAGAGGGTGAGAACCATGTAGCTGCCAGATTGTTGTGAAAACCCATCCTGTGCACTAATGCCCTTTCGGGAAGGAAATCTGCCATCCTTCTCCGGTCTGGCCGACATGGGACACTAGGCCCACGGTAATGTGGTTGACTCTTCACTGCCCTCTGAAGTGGCCTCACATAGGTAATGGCGTTAAGGATGGGCAATATGAACACTGGCTTCGCCAGCGGCGCCCACATCCTGTGAATGAATAAAAAGCATTTATGCTGAACAGTGGGGGTAGTAACAGCCAATGGGAGGTTGTGGGCAGGAATCACATACATGGGGAGTAGGAATCCTTTCCTATCTGTAACACACTGAGGGTTCATTTCAATTCTGGGCTATTGTGGACCAGCCGCTCGTTTATATGTCTTGTGATTTTCATTTTCCATTTACTGACAGTGTTGGGTGACTGAATTGGCTGCTTTAAATCATCACCCGACATGAAAAATTAATGAACCAGTTAGGCTTTTATAACAATCTGACAGCTTTCAAGGTAATTTTCCTGGTGTCGACCCACAAATTACGAGATTTATTGAATTCAATTTCACAATTTGTCACGATGGGATTTGAACGTTTGTGCTGCTCACCCAGCCCCAGGACCAGTATAGGCTGCCCTACCCTTCAAATCCACAGATCCAAACCCTGGCATTCATCAAGCAGGAGAAAGCTTGCAAACACACTGTGATTGGATGTTCCTTTAGCCTATGAATAATTAAACATTACAAATGATTGGTCTTGAATGCAGCTGAAAAGAGAGACATGTTGCTGAAGTTTTTCACCTTGCACTCATCAGGACAAACACAAGAATGCTAGACTTCAAACAATCACAACGATTTGGACTCCAGGAGAAAAGGGTGCTGATTGGTCAGCAAGTCGACTCTGATTGGCTGAGGTGTTGCCATGGAGAAAGCAGCGGGGAGCTACAGACTCCCCAACCTCCCAGATAATTCAAAAAGGTTGAAAAGTTTGAATAGATTCGTTTTGTTTGCAGAGAATGGGTCCCTGCGTACGAACAGTATAAGTTACTGCGGGAACGATGAGGTTGGGGACCGTAGCCTTTATTATTTTTTTAAAACTCGCTAGATGCAACGCGCTAACCAATTATCACAACAGAGTTTGGAGGTGACGGACTGACTCTGAAATCCTGAAAGACATGATCCAGAAAGTAACTGCATAGCATATTTAAAGCAATGAAAATGTTGGGACATGCAGCTAGGAGGATGAGTGACAAGTAGGGGGAGGAAATGTTTAAGTTGGATCTGGTCTCATGGGACCACATTTGGATCACTCCATGTTACAGAAAGGACAGAAGATTATTGGAGGGAGTCCTGAGGAGGCCCGAGGTTGATTCCCGATAGAGGGGTGGGTTAGGAAGGAAGATTGATTAACCAGAAAGTGTGTGAGTGAGAGGCTGATAAAGGGCATTAAAATGTTGAGGGACTAGGAGAGTTTGCATCCAGGAACAGGCTGGATTAAGGATTTAGGACACAGATTAACATTATACAGGTCAAAGGAAAATCAGGGCCAGGATTTTCCGGTCAGTGAGTGGGAGGAGGGAGGAGGGGGCAGGGGCCCGCTTGCCGATGGGATGACGTCAGCGCACCCCATTTAAATTTTCAGGTAGGCGGGGGTTCAGCAGAATCAGCTGTGCATCCGCCGACCTGTCAATGGCCAATTGAAGCCATTAACAGAGTCATTAAACTAATTAATGGACCTGCCCGTCCAACCTTAAGGCTGGCGGGCATTAGAAAAAGCACGAAACCTCATCCACGGGTGGGATGAGGTTTTAAAAAATTTAATTAAAGTGTATTTAAAAGTTATGGACGTGTCCCAACTCATGTGACAGTTGTAGGGGTTGACCTCCAGGGAGGGCTTGTGGGGCAGTGGGTAGCGTCCCTACCCCTCACCCAGAAGCTCCAGGTTCAAATCCCACTCTTGGACTTGACACATGGAAGGTGTGTTCATAACATGGCCAAACAGGTTGTTTATCAGCCTGCAAATCCTTCCAATATGCCTGATGGCAGGCAGTAAGAATGGGGAGTTTCCTGGTCAGCCATACTGCAGAAGGTAATGGCAAACCACTGCAGTATTTTGCCAAGCAGAATCATGGACCAATCCAATGGAGGTTCATGGTCACCAATGCCCTCTTAGGGCATCGTACATGGAAAGTTGACCTTGGGTGGAAGAGCGACCTAATAATTTAAGGGGTTAATTTGAAATCTCTGCAGTAATTATTGTTTTGTTTAAGAATACCTTTAAGAATAGTCCTGTGATGTAAGATCATGCGATCTGTGTAAACCAATGTGTTGGCGGTGCGGGCTACCTCCACAGTCAGTGTTGAGATAGAGATGGAGCTGAAAGCACACGTGTAGTTGCTGGTGGCTGGTATTGTAAATAAACCTAATGTTTCCACTTAGAAAGTTGTCTGCAGATCAACTCTATTACAAACAGGTGACTCGGCCACACTACACCAAGCTCCATCAACGGAGGTCAAGAAAGATTTGAGATTGTTTGTTGGTGCGACCTTCCCCGAGAAACAATACAGACCAATTAGAAATGCTCCAGAGAAGAATGGACAGAATGACTCCAGGCCCCAGGGGCAGAAAACATTGTGACTGCTTTTTCTAGAGAAAAGATTGAGAGAGAGAGAGGCACAAACTACACCCTGTGGTGCTGGGTGCGGGGGGTGAGAGGGGGGGAGGTGCAGGGAGCATAACCTTAAAATTAGAGCTCAGTTGTTCAGGAGCGAAATCAGGAAGCACTTTTTCCACACGGAGTGAGAGAGAAATTTAGAATTCTCCTCCCGCACCCATGGTCGCCCCTCAAAAAGAACTGTAAATCACAGAATCACACAGTGCAGAAGAGGCCCTTCGGCCCATCGAGTCTGCACCGACACGTGAGAAACACCTGACCTACCTACCTAATCCCATTTACCAGCACTTGGCCCCATAGCCTTGAATGTTATGATGTGCCAAGTGCTCATCCAGGTACTTTTTAAAGGATGCGAGGCAACCTGCCTCCACCACCCTCCCAGGCAGCGCATTCCAGACCGTCACCACTCTCTGGGTAAAAAAGTTTTTCCTCACATCCCCCCTAAACCTCCTGCCCCTCACCTTGAACTTATGTCCCTTCGTGACTGACCCTTCAACTAAGGGGAACAGCTGCTCCCTATCCCCCCTGTCCATGTCCCTCATAACCTTGTACACCTCGATCAGGTCGCCCCTCAGCCTTCTCTGCTCCAACGAAAACAACCCAAGTCTATCCAACCTGTCTTCATAACTTAAATGTTTCATCCCAGGCAACATCCTGGTGAATCTCCTCTGCACCCCCTCCAGTGCAATCACATCCTTCGTATAATGTGGCGACCAGAACTGCTCAAGGTCAAATGAAATTGTCAAAACTAAGATTGATAGGTAACTGTTGAGGAAGGGTATCGAGAGATATGGTGAAAAAGTAGGTAAATAGAGTTGAGGTGCAGCTTGGTGATCTAATTGAATGGTGCAATAGGCTCAAGGGATTGAATGGCTTCCTCCTGTTCCTAAATGAAGGGAAATAAACAAGTCGTTTATCTTGATCAATGAGCCAGGACAACAAGGCACAATATGAAATGCACAAATCTTGAATAAGGTTACAGTTCTGAAAAGACATCCTTTCACTGGGTAGCAGGTATCAAACAGCCCCAGAGACTGGAGACAACTGCACCTTCAAAAAGGACCAGGTCACTGAGCGTTACAGAGACTGTCAGTGTCGTTTGAGTATTCTCTAGGACCGTATGAAAGGAAATTTAACGTTTCTTGAAATAAGGAATCACTGGGCAGGGCAGGAGGGAGCCCACATGTCAGAGTTTTAGGCTTGCATGTTAGTTTCCCATCAATAGAATGAATGGACTGAAAATTCCAGGCGGGTGAATATAGACATCACAGACACGATCATCACATGCAGTGAGAATGATAGTTCTGAATGTCCTTACATTGAGCTGAAGCTTGTTATGTTCAGTCAACCTCAATGGGCAACTTCTCAGCTGTTAATTGACACAAGTGTCCTCATCTCTCTCTCACTCTCAACTCAATCGATGGGGTCTCTAACCCCACACTGTTCAATACCCCGGGGTCTCTAACCCCACACTGCTCAATACCCCAGGGTCTCTAACCCCACACTGTTCAATACCCCGGGGTCTCTAACCCCATACTGCTCAATACCCAGGGGTCTCTAACCCCACACTGCTCAATACCCCGGGGCTCTAACCCCACACTGCTCAATACCCCGGGGTCTCTAACCCCACCTGCTCAATACCCCAGGGCTCTAACCCCACACTGCTCAATACCCCGGGGCTCTAACCCCACATTGTTCAATACCCCGAGGTCTCTAACCGCACATTGCTCAATACCCCGGGGTCTCTAACCGCACACCGCTCAATACCCCGGGGTCTCTAACCCCACACCGCTCAATACCCCGGGGTCTCTAACCCCACACTGCTCAATACCCCGGGGTCTGTAACCCCACACTGTTCAATACCCCGTGGTCTCTAACCCCACACTGTTCAATACCCCGGGTCTCTAACCCCACACTGCTCAATACCCCGGGGTCTCTAACCCCACACTGCTCAATACCCCGGGGTCTCTCACCCCAAACTGCTCAATACCTCGGGGTCTGTAACCCCACACGGCTCAATACCCCGGGGTCTCTAACCACACACTGTTCAATACCCCAGGGTCTCTAACCCCACACTGTTCAATACCCCGTGGTCTCTAACCCCACACTGTTCAATACCCCGGGTCTCTAACCCCACACTGCTCAATACCCCGGGGTCTCTAACCCCACACTGCTCAATACCCCGGGGTCTCTCACCCCAAACTGCTCAATACCTCGGGGTCTGTAACCCCACACTGCTCAATACCCCGTGGTCTCTAACCCCACACTGTTCAATACCCCGGGGTCTCTCACCCCACACTGTTCAATACCCCGGGGTCTCTCACCCAACACGGCTCAATACCCCGGGGTATCTAACCCCACACGGCTCAATACCCCGGGGTCTCTAACCACACACTGTTCAATACCCCAGGGTCTCTAACCCCACACTGCTCAATACCCCGTGGTCTCTAACCCCACACTGTTCAATACCCCGGGGTCTCTAACCCCACACTGTTCAATACCCCGGGGTCTCTAACCCCACACTGTTCAATACCCCGGGGTCTCTCACCCCACACGGCTCAATACCCCGGGGTCTCTAACCCCACACTGCTCAATACCCCAGGGTCTCTAACCCCACACTGTTCAATACCCCGTGGTCTCTAACCCCACACTGTTCAATACCCCGGGTCTCTAACCCCACACTGCTCAATACCCCGGGGTCTCTAACCCCACACTGCTCAATACCCCGGGGTCTCTCACCCCAAACTGCTCAATACCTCGGGGTCTGTAACCCCACACTGCTCAATACCCCGTGGTCTCTAACCCCACACTGTTCAATACCCCGGGGTCTCTCACCCCACACTGTTCAATACCCCGGGGTCTCTCACCCAACACGGCTCAATACCCCGGGGTATCTAACCCCACACGGCTCAATACCCCGGGGTCTCTAACCACACACTGTTCAATACCCCAGGGTCTCTAACCCCACACTGCTCAATACCCCGTGGTCTCTAACCCCACACTGTTCAATACCCCGGGGTCTCTAACCCCACACTGTTCAATACCCCGGGGTCTCTAACCCCACACTGTTCAATACCCCGGGGTGTCTCACCCCACACGGCTCAATACCCCGGGGTCTCTAACCCCACACTGCTCAATACCCCGGGGTCTCTAACGCCACACGGCTCAATACCCCCGGGTCTCTAACCCCACACTGTTCAATACCCCGAGGTCTCTAACCCCACACTGCTCAAGACCCCGGGGTCTCTAACCCCACACTGCTCAATACACCGGGGTCTCTAACCCCACACTGCTCAATACCCCGGGGTCTCTAACCCCATACTGCTCAATACCCCGGGGCTCTAACACCACACTGTTCAATACCCCGGGGTCTCTAACCCCACACTGTTCAATACCCCGGGGTCTCTCACCCCACACGGCTCAATCAATACAAGTCTTCTCGCCTGACATCAGCTGTAATTTCACATCTCTCATTTACGATATCTGTAACCTCATACCTCTCATTTTCAACAGTTAAAGATTAAGTGAAGCATTCAACATGCTGCTCTTTTCAAGTGAAGCGGTCACTTCGTCAGCTGGTATCCCCGTTCCAGCAGATGGGACAAATTAACTTTATGTTGGGGCCTCAGGTTTTGGGAATTTAGCAAGCGGCTGCCCTCCTGCTTTCATCACATCAAAAGGCTCCAGATTAAAACTATTTGCTTCTTGTCCAGTTTACACCCATGCTGCTTGCATTCTCTGCGAAGTTTAAGTTTGTGATGCTACCATCTGCATTGCACTTAGTGCCTTACTCTCTCTCATACCACACTTCAAGTGACTGACAGCAGTCAGTAAATACTTCAGTGTATTCACTTCATTGCCATTTAATTGAACAGCCAATGCTGAACGGGGATACACATTTTCACCGTGTAGATCCAGATATATATTCTACACGAGTTTGTGCCAGGATTGGATTACGGGCATTTTATGGGGAGCCTTTGCTCCTATATTATTTGTTGCAGACTCTAACTTCACAAAGCTGCATTCTCTTATTCTTCACACCACAGGCAACTCTCGTCCAGAAGCTGTAACACTATCCAAATATAGGGAGAGCAAATCATTGTACACGGAATTCAACGGATTGTGGAGCAGTTCACATGCAAAGCTATTTAGGACAACTGCAGTACACATGCCAAGTGATGAAAATGCTCTCATACCTCACAGAATCATGGAATTGTAATAGTACAGGAGGCCATTTGGCCCATCGTGTCTGCACTGGTTCTACAAATGAGCATGACGACCTAATGCCATTGCCCTGCCTTTTCCCCGTACCCCCGCACATTGTTTCTATTCAAATAATCATCTAATTCCCTCTTGAATGCCTCGATTGAACCTGCCTCCACCACACTTCCGTACAGTGCATTCCAGACCCGAACCACTCACTGTGAGAAAAAGTTTCTTCTCACATCACATTTCCTTCTTTTGAAAATCACTTTAAATCTGTGCCCTCTCGTTTTTGATCCTTTTACGAGTGGGAACAGCTTCTCCCTATCTATTCTACCCAGTGCCCTCATCAAATCTCCTCTTAGCCTTCTCCTCTCCAAGGAGAACAGTCCCAACCTCTCCAATCTATCCTCATAGCTGAAGTTTCTCATCCCTGGAACCATTCTTGTAAACCTCTTCTGCACTCTCTCCAATGTGTTCACATCCTTCCTGTAATGTGGTGCCCAGAATACTCCAGCTGAGGTCTAGCAAGAGTCTTATATAAATTCAGCATAAGCTCCCTTCTCGTGTACCCTACATCCCTATTAATAAAGCCCAGGATACTATATGCTTTACTAATTGCTCTCTCCACCTGTCCTGTCACCTTCAATATCTATGCACATATACACCCAGGTCTTTCTGCTCCTGCACCCCCTTCAAAATTTTACCCCTTATTTATATTGTCTGTCCATGTTCTTCCTACCAAAATGCATCACCTCACACTTCTCCGCATTGAACTTCATCTGCCACCTATCTGCCCACTCTACCGACTTGTCTATGTCCTCTTGAAGTTCCACACTGTCCTCCTCGCAGTTTGCAGCACTCCCAAGCTTTGTATCGTCCACAAACTTTGAAATTGTCCCCTGCACACCAAGATCTAGATCATCAATATATATCAGGAAAAGCAAGGGTCCCAATACTGACCCCTGGGGAACTCCACTACAAACCTTCCTCCAGCCCGAAAAATATCCATTGACCATTACTCTCTGCTTCCTATTTTTCAGCCAATTTTGCATCCACATTGCTACTGTCCCTTTTATTCCATGAGCAATAACATATCTCAAGTCTGTTGTGTGGCACTGTCTCAAATGCCTTTTGAAAGTCCATGTACACCACATCAACAGCATTACCCTCATCAACCTTTTCTGTTACCTCTTCAAAAAACTCCAGCAAGTTAGTTAAACACGATTTCCCCTTTAGAAATCCATACTGGCTCTTCCTTATCAACCCATGTTTTTCCATGTGACTACTAAATCCATCCTGAATAATTGTTTCTAAAATCTTGCCCACCACTGAAGTTAAACTGACTGGTCTGCACTTGCTGGGCTATTCTACAAAACTAGTAACTCTTCACTGAAAGACTATAAGCTTTTCATTTTGGTTAAGTTCTGGATTTTCTAATTCACAAAGTACAGATTTCTGGACCATTCAGCCCACCTAACTGATGCTTCAATGAAACTTGCAATTGCCCCATTGTAGAGTCTAGCTTCTGAATGATATCAGAGTCATAGGGCTCAATAACCTACCTAGAAGTTGCCCTTCTGTGTCAGGAGTGCTTCCCGATATCCAAGGAACATTGGAACATAGGAGCTGGAATCGGCCACTCGGCCCATTGAGCCTACTCTGCCCTTCAATTAGATCATGGCTGATCATCTACCTCAATGCTACTTTCCCACACAGCCCAATCAACGGGGTCTCCAACCCAACACAGCTCAATGGGGTCTCTCACCCCACACCTCTCAATACCCTTTGATGTCATTAGTATCCAGAAATCTATCGGCTTCTGCCTTGAACATGCTCAATGATTGAGCTCCGACAGCCCTCTGAGGTAGAGAATTCCAAAAATTCACCACTCTCCGAATGAAGAAATTCCTCCTCATCTCAGTCCTAAATGGCCCATTTCTTATTCTGAGATTATGCCTCCAGGTTTTTGACTCACCAGCCAGGGGAAACCATCCTATCCACATCCACCCTGTTGAGCCCTGTAAAAGTTTTGTAAATTACAATCAGATCGCCTCTCATTCTCCAAAACACTAGAGAATACAGGCCTAGTTTCCTCAATCTCTCCTCACAAGACAATCCCGCCATCCCAGGGATTAGTCTGGTGAACCTCTGTTGCACTCCCCCCATAGCCAGTATATCCACTCTGAGTTTGCCTTTTGCCAGAGTGTAGCTATGCTCTGGATTAATTTCAAATAGTGCTCATAAATAGTCCTTCTATTCCACTTGTTCTAAACCACTATAAAGGTCCACACTCACTTGCCTCCTTTCCTCTGGCATGGGCACGATGGGCCAAATGGCCTCCATACGTCTCACAAAAGTTTTATGAATTTCAAACTGAAGGAGTCACTGGGGATCTGCCTCATGTCTGTTCTACGCGTCATACACACAGTCTGGGTGGAACAGCAAGAATGCGGCACAGGATTTCTCATGTGAAAAAATGTCTAATGTGGCAAGGACTTAACGGGCAGGATCCAAAGGCAAATTAGGAAAGCAGTGAAGCGATTTGGCTGTGCGTTTGGCTGCGCCATCGGTGAGATATGTTTATGAAGACAGGAGGCAGTCTCGCGGGGAGGGTTCAGAGAACTGTAGAGTTCCCAGAGGAGCTGGTTGAAGGAGGATGAACGAGAGGGAGCACTGCGAAGTTAACTAGAGTCAAAACAGTGCTCCTGAGAGGCAGCTGAAGCCATCAAAGTATTGGAAAACTGAGATGAGGACTTTGAAGTTACAAACTAGGGACAGAAAGCAAGACAGGATGTGACAGATAAGAGTTCGAGACAGTTAGAATTAGAGGAGAAAGAGCAGATAACGTTTGTCAGATATCCATGGGTGCCTTGATCTGGGTGTAAAAGATGGGGATGGAGGAAGTAGGCTGGGAGACTACAGGCAGTCTGCAGCACAGAAGAGGAAGTTGGAGCTCTTTAGGATATTACTGGACTTGGCTGCAGGTGCATGCTTGACATGGTCAAGTAAAGCCCCTACTATAAAGCCATACGGCCATTAGAAGGACCATTCGGCTCATTGAGTCTGTGCCAGCCCTTTGTCAGGGAAATCCAAAACCAATGGCATTGTCACGCTCTCTCCCCATGACCATAAATCCAAAACAATCCCACTCGGTTCTGGGCACCGGACCTCAGGAAGGATATATTGGCCTTAAGAGGGGCTGCAGTGCAAATTCACCAGGATGACAACGGGGCTAAAAGGGTAAAATTATGAGAACAGGTTGCATAAACTAGATTTGTCTTTCATTGCGTATAGAAGATTAAGTAGTGATATAATTGAGGTGCTTGTGATGAATAAGCATTCTATAGGGTAGTTAGACTAAAACTATTTCCTCTAGCTGGTCAGGGAGCCCAGAACAAGGGGGCAAAACTTTAAAATTAGACCGGGGCACTTCATGGGTGAGGTCAGGAAACACTTCATTGGAACTAATTCCTCAAAAAGCTCTCGAGGGTGGGGGCGGTGGGTCAACTGAAAATGCATTGGTGGTTCTTGGTGATGGGAAAACAACAGTCCAGGAGAAAATATAATTGGCATTTGGAAAAATATGGGTTAATAAGTGAAAGCTAGGGCAAATTTGTTAAGTGTAAATCATGCTAACTTCACTGAGTTCACGGAAGCAGCAATGGATGAGGGTAGTGCGGGTGGTGCTCAGATGGACTTTCAAAACGCGTTAGATAAAGTACCACATAATAAACTAGTCAGCAAAATTGAAGCCCATGGGATTAAGGGGAAGAAGTGGCTGTGTGGATATTAGGTTGACTAAGGGCCAGAGAGCAGGACAGTAGTCGTGAATGGTTGTTTTTCAGACAGTGGTGCTCCCCCCCCAGGGACAACATTAGGACCACTGCTCTTTTAGATATATTAGTGAGCTAGACTTGGAGATACAGGGCATCATTTGAAAGGTCGGAAATAGGACAAAATTCTAAAACATAGTAAACAGCGAGGAGGATGGTAACAGTCTTCAGGAGGACACAGACAGAGACATGGCAGATGAAATTTAATACAGGGAAGTACGAAGTGATACATTTGGTAGGAAGAATGAGGGGAGGCAATACAAACCAAATGGTATAATTTTAAAGGGTGGGCAGGAACAGAGAGCTAAGGTTGTAAGTACACAAATCTACAAAGGTGGCAGAACAATAGGAACATAGAACAGGAGGAGGCCATTTAGCCCATTGAGGCTTCATCATTGAATCAACTAAAATGATAAACAGAAGGAGGCCATTCAGCCCATCATTTCTGTCCAATTGAAAAAGAGCTATCCAGTCTAATCCCACTTTGCAGCTCCTGATCTGTAGCTCTCCAGGTTATCGTACTTCAAGTGCCTATCCAAGTGTTGTTTTTAAATGTGACGAGGATTTCTGCTTCTACCACCCTTTCAGACAGCGAGTTCCAGACCCCAACTACCCTCTGGGTGAAAAAAGTTCCCCTCAAATCCCTTCTAATCTTTCCATCAATTACTTTAAATCTACATCCCCTGGTTAATGATCTCTCTGCCAAGGGAAGTCCTTCCTATCCACTCTGTCAATTTTATACACCTCAATTAAATCAGCCCCAGCCTTCTCTGTTCTTCTGCTTTAGAAGATTAAGAGGCGACTTGATTGAAACATATAAGATCCTGAGGGGACTTGACAGGGTGGATGTGGAAAGGATGTTTCCTCTTGTGGGAGAATCCAGAACCAGGGCTCGCTGTTTAAAAATAAGGGGTCGCTCATTTAAGATAAAGACAAGGAGAAATATTGTCTCCCAAAGGATCGTGAGTCTTTGGAGCCCTCTCCCTCAAAGGGCAGTTGAAGCAGAGTCTTTGAATATTTTATGGCAGAGGTTGATAAACAAGGGGGTGAAAGGTTATCGAGGGTAGGCGGGAATGTGGAGTTGAGGTTACAATCGGATCAGCCATGATCTTATTGAATGGCAGAGCAGGCTCGAGGGGCCGAGTGGCCTACTCCTGCTCCTAATTTGTATGTTCCAAAGAGAACAATCCCAGCCTATCCATTCATAACCAAAATTCTCCATTCCTGGCAATATCCTCGTGAATATCCTCTGTATCTTCTCTGGAGCGATCACATCCTTGCTGTCACATAGCGACAAGAACCATATGCAGAACACTAGCTGTGGCCTAGCTGGGTTTTTTTTTTGCACAGTTCTAGCATAACCTCCCTGCTGTTTTATTCTGTGTTTTGGCTAATAAAAGAATGCATCCATCCACCTACCCTCAACCACCTCATCTACCTCCCCCTGCTCCCTTCAGGGATCTGTGGACATGCACTCTAAGGTCCCTCAGTTCCTCTATACTTCTCAGTATCCTACCATTCATTGTGCATTCCCTGCCCTTGTTTGCCCTCAAATACATTACCTCGCACGTCTCTGGTTTGAATTCCATTTGTCTCTTTTCTGCCCATCTGACCAGTCCATTGATACCTTCCTGCAGTCTACAGCTTTCTTTCTCACCGTCAACCACACGGCCAATTTTTGTATCATCTGCAAACTCCTTGATCATGCCCCTAAGTTTAAGTGTAAACCATTGACTTATACCCACAAAAAAAGCGAGGGGGCCTAGTACTGAGTCCTGCAGAACCCCACTGGAAACAGTCTTCCAGTCACAAAAAACACAACCCATACCCTTTGCTTCCTGCCCTTGAGCTGGGGAAGGCCCAGCAGGAGTTCTGTGCACCACACTTTAGGAAGGATGTCAAGCTTTAGAGAGGGTAGGGGAGATGTACTAGAATGGTACCAGAGATGAAGAATTTCAATCACATGAACATGTAAATTAGGAGTAGGCCACTCAGCACCCCCAGCCTGCTCTGCCATCCAATAAGATCATGACTGATCTGCTTGCAGTCTCCCACCTACCCCGATAACCTTTCACCCCCTTGTTTATCAAGAACCTATCTACCTCTGCCTTAAAGAAACTGGGGTTGTTTTTATTAGAGCAGAGAAGATTAAGGGGAGATTTAATAGAGGCATTCAAAATCTTGATTGGCACTGATATACAGGGAGAAACTGTTTCCAGTTCACAAAATCAAAAAAGGAGGCCATTCGACCCATCGTGTCTGCACCGGCCCTCCAAACGAGCATTATGACCTAGTGCCATTGCTCTGCCTTTTCCCCCGTGACCCTGCACATTGTTTCTATTCAAATAATCATCTAATGCCCTCCTGAATGCCTCGATTGAACCTGCCTCCACCACTGTTGCAGAAGGGTCGGTCACCATGGACGCAGATTTAAATTAGTTGGCTAAAGAACCAGAGGCGATATGAGGAAAAAGAATTTTTAAACAAAGAGTTGCCACAAGTATTCTAATTCATACCAAGTCCCATTCGCCCATCATCCCTGTGTTTTCGCCGACCTGCACAGGCTCCCGGTTAAGCAACGCACAATTTTACAATTCTCATCCTTGTTTTCAAATCCCTCCACGGCCTCGCCTCTCCCCATATCTCTAATCACATCCAGCCCTACAACTCTCCGAGGTCTCTGCGCTCCTCTAATTCTGGCCTCTTGGAGAATCCCTGCTTTTAATCACTTCATCATTGGTGTCCATGCCATCAGCTGCTCGAGTCCTAAGCTCTGGAATTCCCTCCCTAAACCTCTCCGCCACTCTATCTCCCTTTAATCTGTTTCTTGAAACCTACCTTTCAACAAGCTTTTGGTCACCTGCCCTAATATCTCCTCCAGTAGCTTGGTGTCAAATTTTGTTTGATAATCCACCTGTGAAGTGCCTTGGGAGGTTATAATATGTTAAATGGCTCTACATAAATATAAATTGTTGTTGTTAAGACCTGGAACACACAGCCTGAAAGGCCAGTGGAAGTAGATTCAATAATAAGTTTCAAAAGAGAATTGGATAAATACCAGAAAGGAAAACTTGCAGGGGAATTGGGACTAATTGGATAGCTCTTTCAAATAGCCAGAATAGGCAAAATTGACTAAATGAGCTCTTGCTGCACTAGATAATATTACAATTCTATGATACATTATAGTTCAGTAATGGCACTAAATCATATGGAACCAGTACAGTAAATGGAGTTAAGACACAGATCAGCCATAGAATAGTCTTGGAAGGGCTCAATGGCTTCTTCCTGTTCCTAAAGCACATGCCACTCTCTCCCTATAGCCCTGAGTCAATCCCAAACCAATCCCACTGCCTTGCTCTCTCCCCCAGCCTTGTATCAATCCCAAACTAATCCCACTGCCCTGCTCTCTCCCCATAGCCCTGTATCAATCCCAAACTAATCCCACTGCCCCGCTCTCTCCCCATAGCCCTGTATCAATCCCAAACTAATCCCACTGCCCCACTCTCTCCACAGCCCTGTATAAATTCCAAATCAATTCCACTGTCCCGCTCTCTCCATGGCCCTGTATCAATCCCAAACTAATCCCACTGCCCCACTCTCTCCTCGTAGCCCTGCATCAATCCCAAACTAATCCTATAGCCCCACTCTCTCCCCATAGCCCTGTATCAATCCCAAACTAATCCCACTGCCCCACTCTCTCCCCATAGCCCTGCATCAATCCCAAACTAATCCCACTGCCCTGCTCTCTCCCCCAGCCCTGTATCAATCCAAACTAATCCCGCTCTCTCCCCATATCCCTGTATCAATCCCAAACTAATCCCACTGCCCTACTCTCTCCCCATAGCCCTGTATTAATCCCAAACCAATCCCATTGCCCACTCTTCCCATAGCCCTGTATCAATCCCAAACTAATCCCACTGCCCCGCTATCTCCCCATAGCCCTGTATTAATCCCAAACCAATCCCATTGCCTGCTCTTCCCATAGCCCTGTATCAATCCCAAAGTAATCCCACTGTTCCGCTCTCTCCCTATAGCCCTGTATCAATCCCCAAACTAATCCCACTGCCCTGCTCTCTCCCCAAAGCCCTGCATCAATCCCCAAACTAATCCCACTGCCCCACTCTCTCTCCATAGCCCTGCATCAATCCCCAAATTGATCCCACTGCTCTCTGCCCATAGCCCTGCATCAATCCCCAAACTGATCCCACTGCTCTCTGCCCATAGCCCTGCATGGGGCTCTGTCTCAACCAGTCCTCATGGCAAAATGTTCCCTGTTCCAAAGAAAGTTTCTGCTCATTTCTCTCCTCATTACCTTACTGAAAATTTTGAATTGGTGGCCATTCATCAGTGATTTCTCAGTGCCAGGAAACGCTCTCTCCCTGTTCACTCAAACAATACTCTTCATCATTTTATAAGGCTCTACCGAGTCTTCCCTCAGCTCCAGTGGTCTTAGTCAACTGAATAAAATCCAGGATTTCAATCAGACCCTGAGCTACCAGCTCACAGTAACTCAGGTGTCATAGTCACAAAATATGCCGTAAACCTTCCACAGGTTATGAAAGGTAATTAGGATTCAGTAGTTAGAGATAAGGTCAAATGGAAATCTGAACTGAAACTTAACCACTGCTGAGTAAAGCGGGCAAGGCAATTGCGTGAGTGAGCTTCTGAGGTGGCACAGCCAATCGTTCATTATGGAACACAAAATGTTCAATCACAGTGATCTCTGAAATCCTGTCCATTGCTGTCATAGAATGAAAAAAAATCAGCAAAATTCATAAAATTATATAAAATGGCAGAAACATTGGATGGACCAGCATTAGGAAAAGACAGATTGACAACAACTATTGTAAAAATATTCGCTAGACTAAGGAATATTAAGATATAAACTCAGGCTTAAATAGACTAACTGCAGTCTGGACTAAGTCACATGCTAGTGGTATAAACTACAGAGCGGTATTTCTCTGTTATCTGATTAATTATTCTGTCCTTGCTAACAATGCCTGTGTCCCCATTAACAATGCCGTTTTGCAATCTGAGACTATCTCCTTTTTCTAAACACTATACAGCAGCTGACCTCTCCTCTAATTACCATATATCCAGTTCAATGTCCGTTTTACAGGGAACCTGATAGACAGATTAGGGCAAAGTGACCAAGACACAGCCCTGACTGAGGATTCAGGATGCGGAGAGCTGCTGTGACAGGGAGCTCAAAGACATTTAACCTTCAGGAGGATAAATACGCATCTGATGAATAAGGGACGATTCTGTGCAAGAAATTCTAAAAGGAAAAATATGCACCCAGTGCACCATACAGTGCACCAACATAGTGACACCAAATCCTAACAGTATACTGCACCGTATCCTACATTACAACACCGACGACCAATTGATTACCAAAAGGACATGGGAATACTGCTACCTCTTAGTTCTCCAGAAAATGGACCAATCAGCATGGGAATACACAAGAACTAGGAGGAGAGGGCCATTCAGCCCCTCAAGCCTGCTCTGCCATTCAATAAGATCACGGTTGATCTGACTGTGGCCTTAAGTCCACTTTCCTGTCTGACAACCCCCCTCCCCCATAACCCTTGGCTCCCTTGTCAATCAAAAGTCGATCTAACTCAGCCTCGAATATGTTCCAGCCTCCACTGCTTTCTAGGGAAGAGAATTCCACAGACTAATGGCCCTCAGAGATAAAAAAAAATCTCCTCATCTCAGTCTTAAATGGGAGACCCCTTATTCTTAAACTGGGTCCCCCTAGTTCTAGTCTTCCCCACAAGGGGAAACGCCCTCTCGATATCCACCCTGTCAAGTCCCCTCAAGATCTTATATATTTCATAGGACTGCACATGAGAACTGCAAGTGTTCAGAAAGTGGGCGTATTGGCAAGCTGAGAAGGAAGTCAGTCGAACGTCTAACTTATGTCACATTCTCAAGCAGCCACATGAATAACTGTCACAGGCTTTTTTCATCCTCATAGCCAGAGTGATGTGTAATTACAGTAAAGTTGGAGCATGCTATTATACTACTGCCTGCTGATCCCAGGCCAAGTGACTACACAACGGAATGCACAGCTGATTGTGCATCTCCACAGGTTACACTGAGTGTAGTGATGAGGCAGTACACTGTCCGGCTGTACACTGACTGATGTAACAAGCAGCGACGTTCAAAGGACTCGTACGACATGTCGAGGACGACGACAGGGCAGAAATTCTGCACTAACGTTCACCCCGCAGTTTATATCCCTGGAGCATTTTGTGGGTTATTAAATGGGGGGCTCTTTGCCACGTAAACGCTCCCTGGCTGCAAAGACTCCTGACGAGAGACTGTGACAACCCTCAGCTCCTGCTACTCAGGATTCCGGCTGCTCGGAGCTGTACGTGCTGTTTCCAATGCAGCGCAGACCCAGAACTTCACTGCACTGCTGTCAAAGGGCAGAGAATAACAGCCTTAGGTGATGGGGCTGAACATAATGCATCTAAGTTTGCTGACAATGCAAAGATAAGTGGGACAGTAAGCAGTGAGCTATGGACAGGTTGTGAATGGGCAAGAGCATGGCAGGTAGGATACAATGTGGAGAAATAAGAGATTAGCCACTCTGGAAGGTAAAATTGAAAAGCAGAATATTTTTTCAATGGTGAGGGGATGAGAAATGTTGATATTCAGAGAGACCTGGGTGTCCTTGAACTCGAATCACGAAAAGTTAACATGCAGGTAAGAATTAAGGAAGCAAATGGCATGTTAGCCTTTATTACAAAGGAATTGGAGTGTATGGGTAAAGAAATCTGAATAAAATTACATTGGGCTTTGGGGGGGGTGGGGGACAATCTGGAGAACTGTGCACAGTTTTGGTCTCTTTACCTAACGAAGGGTATATTTGCCTTAGACGGAGTGCATTCCTATGACAGATCAGGCTACATTCCTTGGAGTTTAGAAGAATGAGAGGTGATCGCCTATAAACATATAAAGCCCTTAAGGGGCTTGAAAGGGTAGAGAAAATGTTCCCCTGGCCGGAGAGTCTAGAACATGGGGTCACAAGGGGGCAATCATTTGGGACTGAGACAAGGAGAAATTTCTTCTCTCAAAGGGCTGTGAATCTTTTGGAATTATCTACCCCAGAGAGCTGCCATTGAGTATGCTCATAGATTTCTAAACGCTAAAGGAATCAAAGGATATGGAAATGGGACAGGAATGTAGATAGAAGGTAAAAGATAAGCCACGATCTGACTGAATGGAGAAGCAGGTTCAAGGGGCTGAATGGTCTCCCCCTGCTCCTGTTTCTTATGTTTCTATGTAAGTAAGGAGGCCTCTCTGTGCCAAATACGAGACTTAAATTACACTCAACTTTGGAGCATGACTAACGTCAGCTAACTTTAATACCAGGGATAAGGGAACAACCGAGGTAATCGCACCATCTCCAGCCACTTTCAGTGATTTGTGCGTTGGTCTTTGCATTCATTGGTGACACATTCAACTCTCCACATGCAGTCAGTCAACCCCGGAGAGGAAAAAAATCGATCACTTACCCAAAATATTAGGTTGAAAAGAAACATCAAGTACTTCAGACAACACAAACAGCCTCTTGCCATGCTGCACTTCTGGAATTCTAGAAGGAAAACAAATGACAGGTCGAGGTAAAACACCACATACTTGCTGCCTTTAGGTGCCGTATATTTGTCACTCTTTACACCAGCTCCTGCCGGGCCTTTCGTGCGGGCACCGGAGTTGCCATAAAAAGCCCCAGCTGTAAATCCACGGCCAAACTGCTGGCCAGAGGTGGACGCTCTACCAAAGTCCGAGTCTCTGCTCTCCACAGATGGGCTCCGACGGATTGAAGATTCCTCACTGCTTGATTTCTCCATATTCTCCCTCTTCACAGTTCTCACATTCAATGTCAAACATGTCTCAGTATTTGGGACAGGATGAAGAATGGCAGGTGACAGGCAGACTGTGGAGTGGGGGGGGATGGGTCACTCAGAGCTGCGAGCTCCACAGTGGGTATCCCTTCTGAAGCGCTCTCCCTCCATTTACAGAGACGTACCGGGGTAGCAATCCGCTCACACAGCCCAACTGCAACAATCAGCAGCTCATGCAACACATGATCAAGCAATTCTCCTTCTGCTGAGCTACGTGAAGCACAGCTGATCTCATAGGTCCTGGAATTCCTGTCCGGGCAGTTAAACTCTACAGTGGTTCATCTTCTCCATGCTCCCAGGGCTATGTACAGTGCATTTCGGGCACTGCAGCTTTACAGACTCTCTGCACCGCTCACATGCTCCTTCTACCTCTAGTCAGCAATCAGCTGTTCAATTCCTCTCTCTCTCTCTCCCCCGCCGATTCTGCTGCACTGCTGTTAAATAACCGGCAGCTGCTGCTGGAGCTTGGATATTCACAGAGCAACCACTGACCCAACCGCAAGGACTAACCCCTTACTCCCCCTATCAGGGGCACACCCACTTTCTGGCAGGTCATCCAATCAAAAAAAGACCCCCCCCCCACCCACAGGGACGAGCGGTTTAATCTCTTCTCTGTGGCTGTACAAGTGCATCCCTGCTGCTGCCAAATAGCACTCAGCTAGCAGAGAGAATAAGGATTACATGGATACAATAATATGAGGGAAGAGAGTGTGTGCACGTGAGTACTCCTGGCATCCAAACTCAGACCATTCCTCAGGTCGATCCAATCCAACACCGACTGACAGGTTGTTCAGGGTTAATGCAGAAGTGAATCCATTGGCAGAATATTAAAATTTGCCCACGTGCTCGATTTTAATAAATTCAAGCAAAGCATACGTAGACGACAGGTACCAGGGAATTACTGAAGATTTACGAAGAGTATCAGGGCTTCTTAAAAATGCTCAATCGCTCGAGTCGGAACAGCCAATGTGAGAAGGAATTCCCAGAGATTTAGGTGACCTTCAATATATTAAGCTTTTTTGTTTTTTTTTTGACAAATTCTTCACTAACTTTGGGAAACTTTAGCCAGTTTCACTTTTGTGATCTTAAACAAGGAACAAAATTCTGACCATGCACAAATTAGCTGGTGGCGCTTGTCCTCACATCAGGAAGAAGGGACTGGGGAAAGGTGGGGATGCCTGCCAGACAGTTTTCCCATTATTCTATCCCCCCCCGCCCGCCCCCCCAAAAACAATCCCAACCTGGAAACAGGAAACTGGATGTCTCACTGGTGCACTTCAGGAGTGAAAACATCAAAACAGAGCTCGGCACATGCATCCAGGGCAGAAAAAACTCATTCTGAGAGCCACATTCTCAGCCCAAACATATTCAGAAATGTCCCACTACACCTCTTTGAAACTTCCATTTATAAGTTCTGCAACAATACAGGAGAGCACCCTTTTTTTAAAGTGTGGGGAAAACACCACATTCATCCATGCTGTCATTTATTGAAAAGGTGTTTGATTCAGCCTTATCAATAAAAATAGAAACTGAGAATATCCGGTTTTATTGTGGTTATTAACCTTGTTTTCTTTTAGCGCAACAATCTCAAACTCCAATGCTGCAGAGAATAAGCACTGAAACAGGCCCCGTAGAGCAAAGCCTGGGTTAACATTTGTGAGGCTGACAGAGACATCTTCAAATCAATGATTCAAAGGCACTGTGTCAATGGGGCAAAGAACTGTATAGTGCTGTCATTATTCACACCTTACACTCCTCTATCCTGGTAACTTTAGACCTGTATAGCTCAGTACGGTCTCTATCGCAGTGACTTTAGACCTGTATAGCTCAGTACGGTCTCTATCCCAGTGACTTTAGACCTGTATAGCTCAGTACGGTCTCTATCCCAGTGACTTTAGACCAGTATAGCTCAGTACGGTCTCTATCCCAGTGACTTTAGACCTGTATAGCTCAGTACGGTCTCTATCCCAGTGACTTTAGACCTGTATAGCTCAGTACGGTCTCTATCCCAATGACTTTAGACCTGTATAGCTCAGTACAGTCTCTATCCCAGTGACTTTAGACCTGTATAGCTCAGTACGGTCTCTATCCCAGTGACTTTAGACCTGTATAGCTCAGTACGGTCTCTATCCCAGTGACTTTAGACCTGTCTCGCTCAGTACGGTCTCTATCCCAGTGACTTTAGGCCTGTGTAGTTTAGTGCTGCTTTCATATTTACAGTCACTTGGTAGTACAGAACTTAAATATCACTGTAAAGAGAGACATGTTACTGAAGTTTTTCATCTTGCACTCATCAGGACAGACACAAGAATACCAAATTTCAAACAATCACAGCAATTTATACTACAGGAGAAAGGGTTGCTGATTGGTTGGAAAGTCAACTCTGACTGGCCAAGGCACTGCCATGGAGAAAGCAATGAGGAACGAGAGGCTCCCCAAGCTCCTGGGTAACTCAAGAAAGGTGCAAGGCTTGGACATATTCCTTTTGTTTGCAGAGAACAGGTCCCTGCGTATCCATGTATTTCACTTTCTCATTAGCAGCAATAAATGCTGCCAGCAATGCCCACGTCCCAAGAATGAATAAAAAAATACATTGTCAAAATCCCACCAGGGCAGTTTAAGAATTTGAAGTGAGTTTAAATAAAAAGGTGGTCTCAGTATAAAAGCGACCACGAAGCTGTTGAATTGCTGTAAAAATCCAACTAATTTGCGAATGTCTTTTTGGGAAGGAAATCAACTGAGCTCAGCCAACATGGGCCTATATGTGACTCCAGTCCCTCACATGTGGTTAACTTTTAATAGTCCACTGAAGTAGCTTGGCATGCTCCCACCACCTTCTCAAGGGCAATTGAGGATGGGCAATAAATGCCACCCCAGCCAGCGACACCCACGACCCGAGAATGGATCAAAAAAGTAATTAGTCAGAACTAATTAACAAACCAAGTGAACAGTGAGCACAATATGATTGAATTTGATAACAGATTTGAAAGTTGAGGGGCGAGGAGGAGCTGTGGTCACACACCAGGGTTTTAAATTTAAGTGAGACAAGCTTCAAAGGCCTGAGAAATGAATGAACCGCAATAAATTGGGGTGAGCTGTTAATGAGCAAACCTACAGAGAAAGGGTGGGAACCCTTCAAAAGAATATTTGGTTCAGCACATCCTTAAAAGACAAAAAGTTCCACTTGTGCAGTGAAGTGGCCTGGGCCAGTAAATAAAGTAATGAGGTAAAAGTGGTAACCCCGCAGATTGAGAGAGAGCAATAACACACAGCAAAGAGAAGGGAAAAGGTGTATGAACTAAAATTCACACGCTTAGGTGTGTGTGCGCGCATGCATGCGTGTGCACACACATCATATCACATATTATATACTTTATATAAATTTTATATCTTAAAAAAAGAAAAGCAGGGGCTACATTAGATAACTCTGAAATAGGTAGAGGGGTGCTGATGCACAATATAATCTGATAATTGCAATACACACAGCACGTCCTGCTCATTAGACTGACGGCTGTCTGCAGACAGCGATAACTGCACTTTTCATTGGTCGGACACATCAGCAGGAAACCAATATCACGAGCGGCCAGCCCCACGTAAAGCTAACCTGCACCTCTTAACACTGCAGCAAGAAGGGGCGCTGGGAGTCACGGTTTATGAGAACCTTTCCTGGGAAGCAGTGAGGAATCACGCAGCCGGGGAAAGAGCAGACTGCAAGGCTTTTGGATGCTGGGCTGGAGGCCTTTGCGGTAGGGGTGGAAAGAAGGAGAGATGTCCTGTATCGGAGAGGCAGCAGGTCCTCTAGGGGCACACTCAGCAGCCAGTGGAAGCAGATAACCGTGGAGGTCAAAGCCAGGAATCAAGCCCCGAGGACCTGAATGCAGTGGCACAAGAACTTGCCCTCTAACAGCACTGTGTGGGTGTACCTACACCACATGGACTGCAGCGGTTCAAGGCGGCAGCTCACCACCACCTTCTCAAGGGCAATACTGGTCTAGCCAGCAACACTCACATCTCATGAAAGAAAAAAACTTTTTTTTTAATGTTCAATGCCTCACATGAGCCTCCAAGGTCAATGAATGCATTTTCAAAAGCCACGTTCCACTAACTGCACCACTAGGATCAGCCATTGCCCAGGTCACCACACCCCTGATGTCAGCTGTCCCTCGATTCGAGGATGATGTCTATTCAGGGTCATGAGTTCCTGCCATGGATTTTCATGTGACTAAACAGGCCGATTTTCGACCCACAGATCTTTGGGTACATGGGGTAGGACGTCTCGCAAGATAGTGAGATCCTGATTGCAGGGTTTACTTCCTTTTGTTTCCTTCTCTGTTGCTACTCTGCCTCATGATTAAGGTGTTGCGTTGTGACTCAAAGCATGATGCAGCTTGATGGACAAGTTGTCGCTGTTCTGAATGAATGGTAGCAAGCTCCTCCCGGTCATTAATGTCAAAGCTGCCACGCTTGAAGGAGAGCTTCAGAGTGTCTTGGAAGCATTTTCTTTGTCCTCCGCTGCAGCATTGACCATTTAAGAGTTGAGGAAACAGAGCCTGTCAGTGGAGATGGTTTTTGCCATCTGGACAGCATTCAGTGCATCGGAGTTAATTCTGCAGGAGTTTTGCCTGATGCTCATGGAGCTGACTTCAAGGAGGACACTAGTGTTTGTTCGATGGTCCTCCCATCGAATCCAGAGGATGCGGAGGAGACTTGCTGATGGAATCTCTCTAGCGCTATTACGTGTTGTTGATTCACAGTCCAGGTCTCACTGCAGTGCAGGAGTGTAGTGACAACAGCTGCTCTGTCCACGAGGGGGCAGAATGTTTCGCTGAGCGGGCAGGCATGACATCCCGACATCATCGCGCACTCGCACGATATTTCGGTCGGCGGGCGCGTGCAGCAGCTCTGTACCTCAGAGAGCTTTCCCAACGGGTACCCACGCGTATGCGCGAAGTTCGCCCTCGCCCTCCTCCCATCCCCCCTACCCCCACACAGGCAGCGCTCAAGCACGCGTTTCATGCTGGGGTGAGCCTTAATTGGCCGGTCAGTGTGAAATCACGCTCCGGCCCCGAGTGCAGGCGGTGGCGGACTTCCCGATCGCCCCCGCCCGTCCCCGCTCAACGAGGGCAGAAATTCTGCCCTAGGATTTTCGTTGACTTGCAGAGGTCTTTGTTGTCCATCACTCGCTGCTGTAGTTGTCGATGGCTGGACTGGTGCAGCACGTTCAGTGTTGAATCTCCTCGTCAATGGTGGTCTTTTGAGAGAGGTGGCTGCCAAAGGATGGGAAGTGGTCATCATTTCCAGAGTGTCTCTCCTTCAACATATATGGGAGGTGGAATATTTGGCTGACCAGGTGTGGGTTGATACATGAAGTTTGTTTTGCCAACATTTCAGGATTAGCCAAGTTTCCCGTGTGCAGAACCAGCCCATCCGGTTCACTCATGTCCCTTTAGGGAAGGAAACCTGCCATCCTTAACTGGCCTGGCCTACATGTGACTCAGATCCACAGCAATCTGGTTGGCTCTTAAGTGCCCTCTGAACAAGGGCAATTAAGGATGGGCAACAAATGCTGGCCTAGCCAGCAATGCCAACATCCCATGAACGAATTGTTAAAAATTGAAGAGACTGAAGGCAGCATTCCAGCAGCTCAAGGCTGACGCCAAAAGATAATTCCGGAAGATAAAGGGCATGTGGTGAGGAGAGAAAGCTCAAGAGATGCAACAACGTACTGACCACCATGACATGCAAAGCTTTTTTGAAGCCACCAGGGGTGCTATGTATAGATCAAGGTCAAATAGACAAAACCCCCTCCGTTCCTAGGATGGTATTTCACTTCTTAAGGATGGCAATGCCATTATAACAATACTGGGAAGAGCCTTTGAATAGCTCCCCAACCAGGAATCCACATGAGTAGCTAATGCTCTCCATGCTATCCCCAGTACGCTGTGGTAGAACCCATGGGTGAACCACCATCAATGAGAGAGCTGCATCAAGCAATCAAACCACATCCACATTACTCATCTAACAACAATCTCTCTCAATCAGGCTCATACTTGACATTCGTATGCTTCACCTCATACTCACGCACTTAACCTCACACTCTCATCTCGCAGCTGGCACACACTGCCAGCTATTCAACCATGACAGCCACGTCACTCAGGCTGTGTGACACTCTGACACATTGCATATTCAAAACCCCATGGGGGAAGACAGCCTTGGTCATCAGGAGAATGGCCATTGCTGTGGCAAAGCTGAAACCTTCGATGATGTCCTCATTCCTAACCCCCCTCCTCACATCTCACTCACCCCTCATTCCACACATTCTTCTGATTTACAAGGTGCAGATGATGTAAGCTGACACCACTCACTTTCCCTCACTCGCGGCACCAGGACCTCATCCCTTGCGTCTTTCTCCCTTCAGATATCCAAGTGTTACCAGCTGGCCAGGCAGCGGAAGAACAGCAAGGAGACAGTGATGATGAAGCTAACCCACCACTCCACTTAACACACTCGGCCAGCAGCTCAGTTACAGGCACTGCACATATCTTAGAGGATGGGTTGGGGCAGGATCTGTACCCACTGAGACACTGGGCACAAGTGCACTCCAGCCAGGGCAGAGGGCATGAATTGTGTAGGTGCCAGCTCACCGGAGGGCAAGGTCACACACGGGCAGAGGGCTTAGATACGAACTTTGATGGGGTAACCTGCAACCAAGGTCAGGAAGCACGGAGGAATCCAGGCCTACAAACAATGCTAGTGAGGCTGCGTGCTTGCACTGTCTGCTTACCTCTGGCCATCAGAATGAAATGCATTTAACTCTCAATGAGTTGAGAGCCTCACTGAATCCCTGACACATCAGCGGGCAGCAAACTGTGAGATGTTGTAAATATCTCCAGCTCCGGCCTGGAAGGGATTAGACACTAAGTTCATCACCATAGCTACCTTTGCAACCGCTGGCAATGCCATCCTCGCCCTTCTCGGAGGTTGCAGTTGTGAGGGTGTCCTTTCTGGAGTGCAAAGGGACTTGGGAGTCCTAGTCCAGGATTCTCTTAAGGTTAACTTGCAGGTTGAGTCGTAGTTAGGAAGGCAAATGCAATGTTGGCATTTATTTCGAGAGGACTAGAATATAAAAGCAGGAATGTGCTGCTGAGGCTTTATAAGGCTCTGGTCAGACCACATTTAGAATATTGTGAGCAATTTTGGGCCCCGTATCTCAGGAAGGATGTGCTGGCCCTGGAGAGGGTCCAGAGGAGGTTCACGAGAATGATCCCAGGAATGAAAGGCTTAACATATGAGGAACTTTTGAGGACTCTGGGTCTATATTCGATGGAGTTTAGAAGGATGAGGGGGGGATCTGATTGAAACTTACAGAATACTGAAAGGCCTGGATAGAGTGGACGTGGGGAAGATGTTTCCATTAGTAGGAGAGACTAGGACCCGAGGGCACAGCCTCAGAGTAAAGGGGAGACTTTTTAGGGCAGAGATGAGGAGAAACTTCTTTAGCCAGAGAGTGGTGAATCTATGGAATTCATTGCCACAGAAGGCTGTGGAGGCCAGGTCATTGAGTGTATTTAAGACCGAGATAGATAGGTTCTTGATTGGTAAAGGGATCAAAGATTACGGGGAGAAGGCGGGAGAATGGCGTTGAGAAACTTATCAGCCATGATTGAATGACGGAGCAGACTTGATGGGCCGAATGGCCTAATTTCTGCTCCTATGTCTTATGGTCTTACTGAGGCACAGACGTCTCACACATTGTTCCTTGTTGAGGTTCAAGTAGGAGAATTGTTCCTTCAGCACCTTCGATATGGTCTCCTGATGAGAGCCCTTCTCCCCCTCCTCCCTCTTCCAGCAGCTTATCCAGCTCTGTGCGACCTCTATTCATTCTCCAAGTTAGGCTGTATTCCAAGGGGAATGCTTATTATTGCACCCACGTCTAGGAGCAACTGGGTTGTACAGAAGCCTTGAAATCATCAAAAGCTCCTTCAGCTCCTGCCACACCACTCCCTGTAAGCCTCGTCAACTTGATAGCACCAAGCACTGGAAGAGTGGTAGCAACAGCCAGAAGAAATCAAAGCAACTAACCCGTAATTAGTTAAACATCCATTTAAATAGCGCTGGAACCCCTGGGGGTCCTTGCTGCCGCTGAATGTGTGTTCAGCTGTGTGACATTAGAGTGTGGAGCTCCAAAATGGCAGAACTGGAATTAAATCAGTATCGTACCCTGATTGATGTCTTGATCAACCCACTCTGCATATTTTCAGTGTGTGCCCACTGCCCTCACCAATTTGGCACTTGGCATGATTCACCACAGATACCATTTTGGAGCTCTAGGGCCACTTGCAACGCCCAAAAAATGGGAACCAATGAGCCTAATTTCTCTCACACAAGAATGGTATGGGGTAATGTGAATCAATTAAAGTCAGATGCAGGCGAGGCTATTATGGATAATAAAAGAAATAACAACCTTGTTAAATAAATACTTTCTATCCATTGTCATTGTAAAGGCAGAGGAGCACAAAGAAGCCAAAGATGAGTCAAGAGGAGAAAACTATTAAATTCAATATGCTTAAAAATGGCAATGGGACTTAAGATAGGCAAATTTCCACAATGTTATGGTTTCCACCCAGAATATTAAAAGGTGAGGGGATGGTTAGTCATAATTTTGCAGAACTCTGTACACTCAGTAATTGTGTTCTTAGCCTGGAAAATTGCAAACGTCACTTCATTATTTAAGAAAGGGAGGAACAATGGGAGAAGCCAGGAAAATACAGAGCTGTAGGTTTAGCATCAGTTACGGGGAATCTATCATCAGGGACACAGTTACTGGAAACCTGGATGTATAGAAGGTCATGAAGGCATGGATTTCTGAAGAATAGGTATTGTCTGACTAATCTAGTCCAAAATGTTTGAGGAGGTTACTGAGGTTAGGCGGGTATCCATGTATCCTGTCTACACGGACTTCCAGAAAACACAGGATGAGGTTCCACACAAGAGAATATTGGCAAAAATAAAAGCACGTGGAATTGAAGCTGGCCTTGTGACAGGGGTTAGTCATTGGTTGGTATGTAGAAAATAGCAAATAGAGATGGGGGGGAATATAAGAACGTAAGAAATAGGTCATTCAGTCCCTCGAGTCTGCTCCATCAGTCAATATGAACATGGCCAATCTGATTTGGCCTTAACTCCACTTTCCTACCTGTCTTCCATAACCCTTGACTCACTTGTCGATCAAAAATCTGTCTAACTCAGCCTTGAATACATTCAATGACCCAGCCTCCACACTTGCTGGGAATCTGGAGAGAATTCCAAAGATTAATGGCCAATTGGCAGGATGTAACTAGTGGTGTTCCCCAGGGGGTCTGTAGTTTTTTTTTATTCTTTCATGGGGTGTGGGAGTCACTGGCAAGGCCAGCATTTGTTGCCCATCCCTAATTGCCTTCGAACTGAGTGGCTCGTGAGGCCATTTCAGAGGGCAATTAAGAGTCAACCACATTGTTGTGGTTCCAGAGTCACATGTAGGCCAGACCGGGTAAGGATGGCAGATTTCCTTCCCAAAGGGCATTAGTGAACCAGATGGGTTTTTATGACAATTGATGATAGTTTCATGGTCACCATTACCGAGATTACCTTTCATTTCCAGGTTTATTACCTGAATTCAAATTCCACCAGTTACCATGATGGGATTTGAACCCATGTCCCCAAAGCCTGGACTGCTGGATTACTAGTCCAGTGACATTACCACTAGGCCAACTCCCTGATGGGGGGCCACAGCTTTCCTTCCCCACATGTATTAATGATTTGAATCAAGGAGTGGAGAGTTACTTATCCAATGTTGCAGAGGACATCAAGTTAGGGGGCACAGTATGTTGTGTGGAAGTTGGAAAGGGACACTGATAGATTGAATGAGTGGGCAAAACTGGGGCAGAAAGAATTCAATGTGGGGAAGTGTAACCTAATCCACTTTAGATCTGAGAAAGATAAATTGGAATATTGTGAGAGACTTGGCCCTGTGGAGGAGAGATGGGATTTAGAAGTCCATGTGGTCAAACCACCAAAATCTAGTGCACAGATACACAATGTCAGCAAAATGCTAATGGAATGTTGTCTTTTGTCTCAAGGGGGCTGGGGAACAATGGGGAGAAAAAGTGATGCTACACTTGTATAGAGCTTTGGTCAGACCCCAAGTGGAGTAATTGTGTTCAGTTCTGGGCGCTGTGCCTGAGGAATGATGTATTGGTCTTGGAGGTGGTGCCAATACAGGTTCACGAGTTTGGTACCAGGGTTACGTTATGAGAGGTTGCATAAACTTGGCTTGTATTCCATGGAGCTAAGATTAAGGGGTGACTGATCGAGGTGTTTAAAATGATGAAGGGGTTTGACAGGATAGATGAAGCAAGATTGGTTCCTCTGCTCGGAGGAGCCCAGGCAAGGGGGCATAAATTTTAAAATTAGAGCTAGACAATTTAGAGGTGATGTCAGGAAGCGCTTCTTCATGCAAAGGGGAGTGAAAACGTGCTCCCTCAAAAAGCTGTAGATGCTGGGGGACTGAGACTGATAGATTTTTGTTGGATATGGGTATCGTTGCTTGGTGCAGTGGGTAGTGTCCCTGCCTCGGAACCAGAAGCTCTGGGTTCAAGTCTCTTTCCAGGGCTTGAGGGCCAAGGCAGGTGTGTTCAAAACATGGCCAAACAGGTTGAGTATCAGCCTGTAAATCCTTCCAACCAATGTCTGCGGCAGGCAGTAAGATCAGGAGAGATTCCTGGTCAGCCATGTGGTGAAGGAAATTGGAGCCTCTAGCATCACTATCCATAGCTCCAGACTACAACATGCTGTAAAAGTGTACATTACCACAGCAACTCAGACTCCGTGAGTGAACTGTAACCCACCAAGGGTACTTAGGGTTACTGTACAAAGGTGGGTAAATCGAGTTGAGGTACAAGATCAACCACTGATTGAATAAGGGAACAGGTTTGAGAGGCTGAATGGCCTCTATCCATTATTTTCTTCGTAAATAGTGAGAGATCATTTGCACCGGTTGCTGAGACAGGTTAAGGAAGAGGTCACGTATTTCCATGGTCACAAGGAGAGGACAAAAAATTTGTTCGCACAGAGGGTGGTTAGAATTAAAGTAGAGTTTGTAAAATTACTTAAAACTAGATAGCTGTTTTTGATAGAGGGCTAATAAAGAACATGGGAGTGATGGGATGAGATTAAACAGAGTGCCTGAAGCAGAGAAATGCACCAGCACAAATTGGATGGGTTGAATGGCCTGTTTCCATGTTAATTGTTTGAAGCAGATAACAATGAGAAGGGATGAGCAACTTCAGTTATGAAGGTAGATTGGGGGAGTTGGGACTGTTCTCCTTGGAGAGGAGAACGTTAAGAGGAAATTTGATGGAGGTGTTCAAAATCAGGAGGGGGCTGGATAGAGTAGATAGGGGGAAAACTGTTCATGTTTGTAAAAGGATCGAGAATGAGAAGGCACAGATTTAAAGTGATTTGCAAAAGAAGCAAATGCGATGAGAGAAAAAAAACTCTTTCACACAGCGAGTGGTTTGGGTCTGGAATGCACAGCCTGGAAGTGTGGTGGAGGCAGGTTCAATCAAGGCATTCAGGAGGGCATTAGATGATTATTTGAATAGAAACAATGTGCAGGGTCACAGGGAAAAGACAGGAGAATGGCACTGAGTCATAATGCCCATTCGGAGGGCAAGCGCAGACACGATGGGCCGAAGGAGCATTGAAACATATAAGATCCTGAGGGGTCTTGACAGGGCGGATGTGGACAGGATGTTTCAGCTTGTGGCAGAATCTAGAACCAGGGGTCACTGTTTAAAAATAAGGAGTCACCCATTTAAAACAGAGGTGAGGTGAAACGTTTTCACTCGTGAATCTTTGGAACTCTCTTTCTGAAAAGGCAGTGGAAGCAGAGTCTTTGAATATTTTTAAGGCAGGGGTGGATAGATTCTTGGTAAGCAAGCGGATGATGGGTTATCATGGGTAGGTGGGATGAGGTTACTATCGGATGAGCCATGATCTTATTAAACGGCAGAGCAGGCTCAGAGGGGCTGAATGGCCTACTCCTGCTCCTAGGTCTTATGGCTTCCTTCTGAGCTGTAACATTTCGGTGATTCCAAACACTGAGCAAATAAGTGACCAGGGGAGAGAAAGTACAACAGTGACATGGGCAAAGTGATTAGCGCGAAGGAATCAAACCATTCGTGCATAGTTGGGATGAGTGCGCGGTGGCTCAGTGAGATGGGTTAAAGCTGAGCCCTAACGTGAGCCCGATTTCCACCACACGGCGCAAAACGTTTATTATAACCAACTACCCCTTCAGCAAAACGACCACTTTAAAAGAAAGCTTAAACATGGAGCCGGAATTCAGATAACACAGTTCCACAATTCCCTCAGCTGAACTTACAGCTTACGTCGGTAAGTGAGGAGATAATTAACTGCCATATGGAGGGGATAACTTAAAGACTCTTTATCGCGATCGCCGCTCATAATTTCTTCAGGGTGTGTAAACAGGTTGTGAGTTGTCACAGGGTCACAGTGAGCCACGACGGTAGAGATGTTCAATACGCTCAGTACAATCACAGAATGCGTTTTGCTTCAGTAACTTGAAGTACTGCTAGTTAGAGTAATTGGGGGCAATAAATCAAAGAGCACATTTCACATCCTCAGGATGTCGCTAACTTCACTGCAAATGGAATATTCTTGAAATATAGTCTCCGCTGTTTAGTTAATCTCGTTAGTGATGTTAATGAGGGATAAACACTAGCTTAGGACAGAAGGAAACCCACAGCTTTCCTTCAAATAGCGTAGTGAGATCTTTTACATCAACCCATAAGAGCAGACAGCTCCTTGCTTTAATGTCTCATCCAAAGGCACCTCAGAGTGCAGTGTTCCCTCAGCCCTGAACCTCCAACAGTGCAGCACTCTCTCACTACTGACCCTCTGATGGTGCAGCATTCCCTCGGTACTGACCCTCAGACGGTGCAGCATTCCCTCGGTACTGACTCTCTGACAGTGCAGCACTCTCTCAGTACTGACCCTCTGACAGTGCAGTATTCCCTCGGTACTGACCCTCTGACAGTGCAGCACTCTCTCAGTACTGACCCTCTGACAGTGCAGTATTCCCTCGGTACTGACCCTCTGACAGGGCAGCACTCTCTCAGTACTGACCCTCCGACAGTGCAGCACTCCCTCGGTACTGACCCTCTGACAGTACAGCACTCCCTCGGTACTGACCCTCTGACAATGTGATGCTCCCTCAGTATTGACCCTCTGACAGTGCAGCATTCCCTCGGTACTGACCCTCCGACAGTGCGGTGCTCCCTCAGTACTGACCCTCTGGCAGTGCAGTATTCCCTCGGTACTGACCCTCTGACAGTGCAGCACTCTCTCAGTACTGACCCTCTGACAGTGCAGCATTCCCTCGGTACTGACCCTCCGACAGTGCGGCGCTCCCTCAGCACTGACCCTCTGACAGTACAGCACTCCCTCGGTACTGACCCTCTGACAATGTGGTGCCCCCTCAGTATTGACCCTCTGACAGTGCAGCATTCCATCAGTACTGACCCTCTGACAGTTTGGCGCACTCTCAGTACTGGGGGCAGGATAGGGTTCATGGTAATGGGGGTCATGTGGAATCGGGGTGGGGGAGGGGTGGTTGGGGTTCGGAGGGTCCTGATTTTCAGTGCCACCCTCCTTTCCTGACGTCGGTACCTTGATCAGGCACGAAGTGTCTGCCTCTGAGGAACTCTGCCCCCGCCTTGAAGACACTGACAAGCCTGCTGGGCAGCCTCCTGAGGGCACGGGAAAGCTCCTCAGACACCCCTGAATTATGGCGAGACCGTGGGTGTCAATTGGCTCCTTAAAAGAGCCTAATTGACAACTGACCGCTGCGGCCTGGGAAGCTGCGCCAGTTCCTTCCGCTCTCCGACTTAACCGGGGGAGGTTTTGCTGTCACCGGGAGGCTGGGGCAGGGTCTCTCCCACAATCAGGTGGGCCCGGCCACCATCTTTGCCAGCGCAACGGGCTGGAATATGCCTGCACCCTGTCTGAAGATGCTCCAACTACATTCGTACATGATAGTAACAGCATTATAAATAGCCACGCTCTACCCCACTGTTTAAGTTGCTGCAGTGCTATCATGTACAGTGCTCAGGGTATACATTCTGAGCATTCAAGCTCAAATATAGCCACAGCCTGCTGAGAACGCAGCACTGAACTGCTCTCCAAAAAGACAGACATACAGCAGTCACTTGACAGCCAGGAGATGCCAGTTTGTCGTTACCCTCCCAAACCTGTTGAGAGTTAAGAAAATGAACCGGAGAATCGGCTCTTCTCCCACCCAGTTCCGATTACTCAGATCTCTCTTTGAATCCGCACATCCGATCTCAGGGTAAACTAAGAAATCTGCTTCTTGTGTGGTGTGAAAGCTGTCATTAACACACTACAGCTGCAGCTCGGGAGCTCTGCAGGCTGCTGGAATATCAGCAGCATGGAGAGCAAGTGAAACTGTCAAGCGTGGTCATTTTATGACTTAGTAAAATAGGCATGTATAACCGGCGCGTGTTACGTGCAGCTAATCATGACCCTGCAAAGATGGATCGCAGTTTCTGAAAGCATTTGAACCCCATCACCAGCACATCACAGGTTTTACTTCAAACTAGTTTAATTGAGCATCGCTGAAATAAGAAGCCAACTGCAAATAAGGCGCAGAGCAACACAAGTACTGCAGATAAAGTAGAAGCATAGAAAGGTTACGGCACAGGAGGCCATTCAGCCCATCGTGTCCATGCTGGCCCTCTGCAAGAGCAATTGGGTCAGTCCCACTCCACCTCCTCAGGTTTTATCCAATTTCCTTTTGAAAGCCACAATTGATCCTGCCTCCACCACACTCTCAGGCAGTACATTCCTGATCCTAACCACTCGCTGCGTGAAAAAATGTTTTTCCTCATGTTGCCCTCTGGTTCTCAACCCTTCCACCAATGAGAACAACTTCCCTCTATCTACTTTGTCTAGACCCCACATTATTTTGAGGGCCTCTATCAAATCTTCCCGCAACCTTCTCTTCGCCAGGGAGAGCAGCCCCAAGCTTCATCAATCTACCCACGTTACTCAAGTCCCTCATTCCTGGAGCCATCCATATGAATCATTTCTGCACCTTCTCTAAAGCCTCCACATCTTCATTAAAGCGCGGTGCCCAGAATTGGACAGAACACCTACACTGAAGCTGAACTAGAGTTTCACACAGGTTCATCATGTTTTTGAATGCTTGTAAATTGTATCACAGTCGGACACATGTTGATGTACATCAACATGCACATCATACATAGCCACAGTACAAAGCAATGTTTAACTGTGAATAAAATAAACTACCTATATCTCTGAACTGACAAATTATTGACACTGCTTCCTAATGCCTTCTCTACGCAGCAATCCCAGATTTGGGAATCAATAGCTGATGTGAAAAATCCTTCAAGTTCAGTTTAAATATTGCTTTTGAGATTGATCCTTGCCTTTCATGGGCTCACTAAAGATTTTTTTGAATTATTTTATAGGATGTGAGCATCCCTGGCTAGGCCAGCATTTATTGCCCATCCCTAATTGCCCTTGAGAAGGAGGTGGTGAGCTGCCTTGAACCGCTGCAGTCCATGTGGGGTAGGTACACCCACAGTGCTGTTAGGGAGGGAGTTTCAGCATTTTTACCCAGTGACAGTGAAGGAACGGCGATATATTTCCAAGTCAGGATGGTCAGTGGCTTGGAGAGGAACTTGCAGATGGTGGTGTTCCCATCTACCTGCTACCCCTTGTCCTTCTAGATGGTAGGAATCTTAGGTTTGGAAGGTGCTGTTGAAGGAGACTTGGTGAGTTGCTGCAGTGCACCTTGTAGATGGTACACACTGCTGCTACTGTGCGTCGGTGGTGGAGGGAGTGAATGTTTGTGGATGTGGTCCCAATCAAGTGGGCTGCTTTGTCCTGGATGATGTCCAGCTTCTTGAGTGTTGTGGGAGCTGAACTCATCCAGGCAAGTGGAAAGTATTCCATCACACTCCTGACATGTGTCTTGTAGATGGTGGACAGGCTTTGGAGAGTCAGGAGGTGAGTTACTTGTTGCAGGATTCCTAGCCTCTGACCTGCTCTTGTAGCCACAGTATTTATGTGGCTAGTCCAGTTCAGTTTCTGGTCAATGGTAACCTCCAGGTTGTGGATAGTGGGGATTCAGTAATGGTAATGCCATTGAACATCGAGGGAAGATGGTTAGATTCTCTCTTGTCGCAGATGGTTATTGCCTGGCAATTGTGTGGCACAAATGTTACTTGCTGCTTATCCGCCCAAGTCTGAATGTTGCCAGAGATAAAAACAGAAAATGCTGGAAAAACTCAGCAGGTCTGGCAGCATCTGTGGAGAGAGAAACACCGTCAATGTTTCGATTCCACATGACTCTTCATCAGAGTGTTGCCAGGTCTCGCTGCATGGATACAGACTGCTTCAGTTTCTGAGGAGTCACAAATGGTGCTGAACATTGTGCAATCAACAGCAAACATCCACATCTCTGACCTTATGATGGAGGGAACGTCATTGATGAAAAATCTAAAGATGGTTGGGCCTAGGGCACTCCCCTGAGGAACGCCTGCAGCTAAAGATTCACATCTGGGTTTGAATTAAGGGTGGAATGATTTACAGGTTATTTTAAGTTCAGCCAAGAGGGCAGATGGAACCCCAGTTTAGCACCTCATCTGAAAAACAGCACCTCCAACCGTTCAGCATTCCCCCAGCTCTGCACCGGAAGTATCAACCTGGATTTTAGGGCTTAAGCCTGAGTGGGGTTTGAACCCACAACCTTCTGATTCAAGGAGGGAGTATTACCCACTGAGCCACAGCCGACTGCGTTAGCATTGGAGGTCCATGAATGCATGAATCGAATTACACAAAACTGTAGGAGATTCAGGTACTTCTATCATCACTAACTTTTAGCAAGATAGAAACATTGGTCATGTGTCAGCTGTGGCTCAGATGGTTGTGTGCTCTCATCAAGATCTCCAAAGGCTGACTGTGCGAGTTCCTGTTTGCCAATGACTGTGCACTAACTGCCAGTTCAGAGCTGGACAGGCAATGGAGCATGGATTTGTTCTCCAACGCATATGACAACTTCAGCCTTATGATTGGCACGAAGAAAACTTGAAGTAATGCACCAGCCTGCTCCAGGAAAGCCCTGTCTCAAGCTCAGGGTTTCAGTCCATGAGCAGAACCTGTCAGCAGCAGATAAGTTTACTTATCTCTGCAGTACACTCTCGCAAGCTGTCTACATTCACAATGAGACTTTTGCAAGAATTGCCAAGGCAAGTGTAGCCTTCAGCAGGACTATCAGTCTGGGAATGAAAAGGATTAAGTCTGCCTACCAAACTGAAAGTCTATAAGAGCAATAATCCTGCCCACTCTGCTCAATCCATGTGAGATTTGGACTGTGTACCAGGGTCATGCCAAGGGGCTCAACCACTGCCTTCGGAAGCTTTCGAAGATCAGATGGCAGGACAAAATACCAAACGCTGCGGTGGTCACCCGAGCTGGCATGCCAAGCATCCACACCATACTGAGAGAGTCACAGCTGAGCTGGGCTGGTCACGTAGCCAGAATGCCCGACACTCACTCACCAAAGTGAATGTTCTGTGGAAAGCTCGAGTCTGGGGTGCGCTCTCACGGTGGTCAAAGGAAGCACCACAAGGACACTCAATGCTTCACTTAGGAATTTTGATATCGACTTCAAGTCCTGGGAGAGGCTCACCAGGGTCTCTGCACCTGGCGCAGCCAAATAAAAAAAGTGTGCCCCCACCTTGGAAAGCGAGCGCTGATCAGAGGCAGAGAGAAAACACAAGGAGAGGAAATCCTGAGCCAAAACCCAATCGTCTGCTGTGTCCTGTCTTATCTGCAGCAGAACCTTCCAGGTGCAGTTCAGCCTTAGCAGTCACCGAGGTACCCACCGGACCTATCAAACACCCCAGATGGTGAAAATGGTCATCTTCACCTCAAAGACAGAGCAAGACTCCCTCGTCTTTGAGTCAGAAGGCTGTGGGTTCAAGGGCTTGAGCACACAATCTCACCTGACACTCCAGGGTAGTACTGAGGGAGCGCTGCACTGTCAGTGTGCAGTGCCATCTTTCGGATATGATATTAAACTGAGGCCCCTTTTTCCCCCCTCACACGAATGTAAACGATCCCATGACACTATTTTGAAGAAGAGCAGAGAGTTTTGTGTAATTCGATTCATGCATTCATGGACCTCCAATGCTAACGCGGTCAGCTGTGGCTCAGTGGGTAATACTCCCTCCTTGAATCAGAAGGTTGTGGGTTCAAACCCTACTCAGGCTTAAGCCCTAAAATCCAGGTTGATACTTCCGGTGCAGAGAATGACCTCATTCAATGGGTTGAATTTTACAGGGGGGGTTTGTTTGGGGGGGTTGGGGGGGGGGGGGGGGGGGGGTGGAGTATACTCGCACCCCTCAACACCCCCCCCGCCCCCCACCATTACAAAAGTCAATCACGAAACAACTGACTTAGGAAAAATAGCAGCCCTGCAGTGATAAAACACTGTTGGCAGCCTTAATGAGCAGAGAGTAGGACTTCAGCGGGAAGAAGTCCCGCCCTTACGAGCTGCGGGCCAATTAAGCGGTCCCCGGGAAGAAGAGCAATGGATCCCGGACTAAGGTAAGGTAATGCGCCCCCCAGTGGGCACGGGCCACCACCCCCAAAAGATGTAACCCTGCTCCCCACTTCCTTCCTGCTTCTTCACCTCAGATAGTGAAAAAGCAGACTCCTCACTCTCACCCGCCTGCCCACACCAACCACATTTTGGAGTGGGCAGCATAATATTTCGGTCAACTGGCTCATTAACAGGTTCAAATGCCCGTTAATGACTTCTTCAAAATGGCGGGTGGGCGGGCTTCCGACTTCAGCCCCCGCCGACCCCCTGCATTATGGGGACTGGGTCGGGGGTGGGCAGGGAGCCTGTGGGGGGGGGGGCTAGCGCTGCCCATCATATTTTATGTGCCCACCACTCACCTTTCCGAAAAAATACCTGGCGAAGGGGGAGGGGCCATAAAATCCGGCTCAACATCTCAAAAAAACTAAACAGATTTCTTGGTCATTATCATTTTGCTGTTTGTGGGATCTTGCTCTACACAAATCAGCTGCTGTGTTTCCTACGTTACAACAGTGACCATGCTTCAGAAATACTACATTGGTTGTAAAGCACTTTGGGATGTCCGATGGTGATGGAAAGTGCAACATGGATGCAAATCTTTCTTTCTTTCCGCCCTTTTGCGCCGGTTTTCAATATAGTGCAATAAAAACCAAAAATGCTGGAAATACTCAGCAGATCGGACAGCATCTGTGGAGAGGAAGCCTATGGCCTATCATCCAAATTTACGATACTGTGCTTTTAACAATGTGAAATCTCAAAGCGAGAGCCTTCCAGTGACATGCAGGAAGGATTGTTGTATCCTCGGGTTGATTTACATCTCCCTGGAGCCTTTTGAGCAAGAAAATGGCCCGAGCGCCAATTCTCTTTCTGCAGCCAGAGTGAACACGGAAAATTACAACAAGGGGAGAGATGGGGGCACAGGGACTGCAGGCTTCCACACAGAATCGTGCTATCCACAAGGAACGTAGGGACAGGAGGAGGCTATTCAGCCCCTCAAGCCTGCTGTCCATCTACCCGACTTAGTTCCGTAACAATTAATACACTTGCCAACAAAATCTCAGTTTTGAAACTTTCAACTGGCCCCCAACTTCAACTGTTTTCTTTTAAAGGCCGCCCCAGATTTCCATTACTCTTTGCATGAAGAAATGTTTTCACATGGGGAGGTATTATAGTGGTATCGTCACTGGGCTAGTGATCCAGAGACCCAGGGTAATGATCTGGGGACCCAGGTTCGAATCCCGCCATGGCAGATGGTGAAATTTGAACTCAATAGAAATCTGGAATTAAAAGTCTAACGATGACCATTGTCGTAAAAGCCTATCTGGGTCACTAATGTCCTTTAGGGAAGGAAATCTGTCATCCTTACCTGGTCTGGCCTACATGTGACTCCAGACCCACAGAAATGTGGATGACTCTTACATGCCCTCTGAAATGTAACAAAGTCACAAAAAAGGAATGAAACCGGACAGAACACCCGGCATCGACCTAGGCACCGGAAACAACAACGGCAAACTCAATCCTGTCGACTGTGCAAAGTCCTCCTTACTAACATCTGGGGGCTAGTGACAAAACTGGGAGAGCTGTCTCACAGGCTAGTCAAGCAACAGCCTGACATAGTCATCCTCATAGAATCATATCTTACAGATAATGTCCCAGACTCCACCATCACCATCCCTGGGTATGTCCTGTCCCACCAGCAGGACAGACCCAGCAGAGTTGGTGGCACAGTGGTATATAGTCAGGAGGGAGTTGCCCTGGGAGTCCTCAACATCGACTCCGGACCCCATGAAGTCTCATAGCATCAGATCAAACATGGGCAAGGAAACCTCCTGCTGATTACCACGTACCGCCCTCCCTCAGCTGATGAATCAGTGCTCCTCCATGTTGAACACCACTTGGAGGAAGCACTGAGGGTGGCGGGCGCAGAATGTACTCTGGGTGGGGGATTTCAGTGTCCACCACCAAGAGTGGCTCGATAGCGCCACTACTGACCGAGCTGGCGGAGTCCTAAATGACATAACTGCTAGACTGGGTGAGGGCACCAACAAGAGGGAAAAACATACTTGACCTCGTCCTCACAAATCTGCCTGCCACAGATGCATCTGTCCATGACAGTGTCAGTAGGAGTGACCACTGCACAGTCATTGTGGAGATGAAGTCCCGCCTTCACATTGAGGATGTCCTCCATCATGTTGTGTGGAACTACCACAGTGCTAAATGGGATAGATTTCGAACAGATCTAGCAACTCAAGACTGGGCATCCATGAGGCATTGTGGACCATCAGCTGCAGCAGAATTGTACTCAAACACAATCTGTAACCTCATGGCCTGGCATATCCCCTACTCTACCATTACCATCAAGCCTGGGGATCAGTCCTGGTTCAATGAAGAGTGCCGGAGAGCATGCCAGGACAGCACCAGGCATACCTAAAAATGAGATGTCAACCTGGTGAAGCTAAAACACAGGACTACTTGCATGCCAAACAGCATAAGCAGCAAGTGATGGACAGGGCTAAGAGATCCCACAACCTACGGGTCAGATCTAGGCTCTGCAGTCCTGCCATATCCACTCGTGAATGGTGGTGGACACTTAAAACAACTCACTGGAGGAGGAGGCTCCACAAATATCCCCATCCTCAATGATGGAGGAGCCCAGCACATCAGTGCAAAAGATAAAGCTGAAGCATTTGCTACAATCTTCAGCCAGAAGTGCTGAATGAATGATCCATCTCGGCCTCCTCCAGAGGTCCCCAGCATCACAGATGCCAGTCTTCAGCCAATTCGATTCACTCCACATGATATCAAGAAATGGCTAAAGGAACTGAATACTGCAAATGCTATGGACCCTGAGAATATTCCGGCAATAATACTGAAGACTTGTGCTCCAGAACTTGCCGCGCCCTTGCCAAGCTGTTGCTGTACAGCTACAACACTGGCATCTACCCGGCAATGTGGAAAATTGCTCAGGTATGTCCCGTACACAAAAAGCAGGACAAATCCAACCCGGCCAATTACTGCCCCATCAGCCTACTCTCGATCATCAGTAAAGTAATGGAAGGGGTCATCAACAGTGCTATCAAACGGCACTTGCTTAGCAATAACCTGCTCACTGACACTCAGTTTGGGTTCCGCTAGGATCGCTCAGCTCCTGACCTCATTACAGCCTTGGTTCAAACATGGACAAGAGAGTTGAACTCTAGAGATGAGGTGAGAGTGACTGCCCTTGACATCAAGGCAGCAGTGGACCAAGTGTGGCATCAAGGAGCCCTAGCAAAACTGGAGTCAATGGGAATCTGGGGGGAAGCTCCCCACTGTTTGGAGTCATACCTAACACAAAGGAAGGTGGTTGTGGTTGTTGGAGGTCAGTCATCTCAGCTCCAGGACATCACTGCAGGAGTTCCTCAGGGTAGTGTCCTCGGCCCAGCCATCTTCAGCTGCTTCATCAGTGGCCTTCCCTCCATCGAAGTGGGGATGTTCACTTATCGTTCCACGCAGCTCAACACCATTCGTGACTCCTCAGATACTGAAGCAGTCCATGTCCAAATGCAGCAAGACCTGGACAATATCCAGACTTGGGCTGAGAAGTGGCAAATAACATTCGCACCACAGAAGTGTCAGGCAATGACCATCTTCAACAAGAGAGAATCCAACCATCACCCCTTGATGTTCAAAGGCATTACCATCACTGAATCCCCCACGATCAACATCCTGGGGGTTACCATTGACCAGAAATTGAACTGGACTAGCCACATAAATGCTGTGGCTACAAGAGCGGGTCAGAGGTTAGGAATCCTGCGACGAGTAACTCACCTCCTGACTCCCCAAAGCCTGTCCACCATCTACAAGACACAAGTCAGGAGTGTGATGGAAGCTCCCCTCTTGCCTGGATGAGTGCAGCTCCCACAACACTGAAGAAGTTTGACACCATCCAGGACAAAGCAGCCCACTTGATTGGCACCACATCCACAAACATTCACTTCCTCCATCACCGACACATAGTGGAAGCAGTGTCCCCCATCTACAAGGTGGACTGTGGGAATTCACCAAGGCTCCTTCGACAACACCTTCCAAACCCAAGACCACTGCCATCTAGAAGGACAAGGGCAGCAGATAGCTGTGAACACCACCACCTGGAAGTTCCCCTCCAAGTCACTCACCATCCTGACTTGGAAATGTATCACCGTTCCTTCACTGTCGCTGGGTCAAAATCCTGGAACTCCCTCCCTAACAGCACTACCACCTACACCACATGGACTGCAGCAGTTCAAGGCAGCAGCTCACCACCACCTTCTCAAGGGCAGCTAGGGATGGATAATAAATGCTGGCCCAGCCAGTGAAACCCACATCCCATGAATGAATAAAAAATCGCAGCAATATTATCGATTGGTCCAGCCTCCTCTCTATTGCACGTACCAATGATTACTGAAGATTCCGTGCCAGTAATAGCTCAGCTGGTAACAGTGCAAACTAACCTTACTGATGCTCTCATCTCATCACTTATGCACTGTTTAAGATTTCTCTTACAGCGTTGTACTATGAGAGATACAGACTTAAGAAAATCTTAATTTACATTGTCACCGTGTTCAGGGCCTGGGTGCTGGTTGTAAACTTCCTCGGGGTAATGAGAATGGATGAGATTTTAACTGGTACAGCACAGTGACACTTGAGTTAACAACGGTTTTGCCAATTACAGAGTTATAAATCACAGCCGCAGCACTGGGTAATCACTTTCCCCGAAGGACATTAGCATGTGAAATAGGCTCAACCAATTGTCTGAAACTAAAATTGCCTCATAACTCAAGCTGTTTGTGATTATTGCTTTCAAAGTCTCGAAATACAATAAAGTTAGGGTGATTTCTTGTAATGGAGAAGGCATGTCAGAAGAAATGTCATTTACATCTCAATTAGTTTAGTAGCAATTAATATCCACACTGGCTCCTTTGAAAAGAACAGCTTAAGCTACAGCACAGCAACTCACCAAGGCTCCTTCTCAGCACCTTCCAAACCTGCGACCACTACCACCTGGAAGGACAAGGGCAGCAGACACATGGGAACACCGCCACCTGGAAGTTCCCCTCCAAGCCACACACCATTCTGACTTGGAAATGTATCGCCGTTCCTTCACTGTCGCTGATTCAAAATCCTGGAACTCCCTAACAGCACTGTGTGGGTGTACCTACACCACATGGGCTGCAGCAGTTCAAGAAGGCAGCTCAGCACCACCTTCTCAAGGGCAATTAGGGATGGGCAACAAATGCTGGCCCAGCCAGCGACGGTCAGGTTCCAAGAATCAATTTTAAAAAAAGGTTAATAATGGCTTAATAATGTTGAGAACTGGCTGCTTGATATACAAGGATGTAAAGAAAAGATAGAGTAGAGGGAAAGGGAGCTGGAGTGGCAGTACTGATCAGGGAAGACATTGCAGTACTGGAAAGAGGGGATGGCCTTGAGGGGGCAAGGACAAAGTCCATTTTGTTAGAGTTGAGGAGCAAAAAATGTAACATTATGCTACTGGGGATATTCTATAGGCCTCCAAATCATAAGAGAGATGTAGAGGAGCAAATCTGCAGGAAAATCACAGAGATGTGCAAGAACCAAACAGTGGCGATACCAGGGAAGTTTAATTACCAAATATTGATTAGGATGATGATAGAGAAAAGGGTAAGGAGGGGAAGGGAGTGTTGAAATATGGTCAGGAAAGCTTCATTGATCAGTATGTTCCTGGCTGAACTAGAAAGGTGGTGTTGCTGAATCTGGTGCTGGGGAACAAGTTGGCGTAGTGGCAATCCAGAGGCCCAGGGTAATGCTCTGGGGACCTGAGTTCAGATCCCACCATGGCAGATGGTGGAATTTGAATTCATTAAAAGTCTAATGGTGACCGTAAAACCATTGTCAATTGTCATAAAAACTCATCTGATTCATTGATGCCTTATAGTGAAGGAAATCTGTTGTCCTCACCTGGTCTGCCCTACGGGTGACTCCAGACCCATATTAACGTGGTTGACTCTTAAATGCCCTCTGAACAGAGCAATTAGGGATGGGCAATAAATGCTGGCCTAGCCAGCAATGCCTGCATCTCAGGAACGAATAAGAAAAACAAGGTGGGCCAAGTGGATCAAGTGTCTGTGGGGGGAGCATGTGGGTAAGAGTGATAATTCTATCATAAAGTTTACATTAATATGGAGAAGGGCAAGGAACAATCTAACGTGGAACTTCTAATTAAGGAGAGCCAGCACAGATTTGTAAATGGCAGGCTGTATATGACTAATCTAATTTAATTTTTTGATGAAGTAACAGAGAAGGTTGATGAAGGGATTGCGGTGGACTTTGTCGATATGGGTTTGAAGAAAACATTCAGCGAAATACCGCATTGAAGTCTGGTTAACAAAATCGAGGCTCATGGAATAGGAGTATCAGCATCCAACTGGATAAAACAAATTGGCTTAAGGGCAGAAAGAGGCCAATAGATGGTTGTTTTTCAAACTGGAGGGTGGCAGACAGTGGGTGTTCCAAGGGTCAGTGGTAGGGTTCCTGCTTTTTTTGATTTATATATATATATATATATATATATATATATATATATATAAATAAGTGATTTGGAAAACAGCGTAAAATTTCAAAATTTGCCAATGATACCAAACTCGGAGAAATGGCAAACAGTGAGGACAACACAAACTAACTGTAACAGGACATAGACCAACAGGACAGGCAAAGTGACAGATGGAAGTTAATACAGAGAAGTGCGAGGTGGTACGTTTTTGCAGAAGGGATAGGGGGAGGCAATACATGGCACAGCCCTAAAGAGTGCGCAGGCAGGGCCAGAGGGGCCTACGGGTGTGCACTGATCTTTCAAGGTCGATGAGCAACTTCCCGTCACTTACACCAGAGTTTGAGAGCATTACAATGTGGAACGCACAAGAAATCAGAGGGCAAGAAATCAGAGCTCCAAGGAGTGAGTTCCTCACCACAACAACAACAACAACAACTGAGAAGGTCGCTTGGTGTGGTCCGCCACAACAGGATGGGCTGAATAGCCTCCCACAGCACTGTAAATCCTTTCATGTTTCTAAAGCGAGTCATGAGTCAGGCACCATCTGCTTCCAAATACAGCTGCAGCTCCCGTCATTCCAAATGCCTTTGCTCTGTTGCGTTTTAATATCAGTTTCCAATTATTTAATGTGCAGAAATCAACTCGAGTGTTAATGAGGAAACTATGACCTGTTCTATCAAACCTGGCTAAAGTTGTAGGAATCAAACCCAACTTAAATACCACAGATGGTTTCTGTCTGGAGCCAGGAATATACAGAAAGGTGCCCTCAATGAATTTAAAACAAACTAATGACCCACAGCCCTGCCTCCAGGGAGTCAGGAGGGTTTGGATTGTTTGGATGCTGAAAGGATGCTTTTTTCCACTGGCATCTCTAATTTGTTTGTCCTTGCGCTCTCTCTCTCGTTCTCTCTCTCTGGTTGCGTCTCTCCCCGAAAACCTTTCCCTCCGATGTACCCTTCTCTCTGTCTCTCTGATAAACTCTCCCTCTATCAGTCTCCGATAGATGTCATATTCCCTCTTTCACTTTGACATTTCTTTGGCTGGAGGGAGGGAGAGGCCTCGGGGTATACGTACGCCAATCTCTGAAGGCGGCGTGATTAAGTTGAGAAGGTTGTTCACGGACTGTACAGGACCCTTGGTTTTACAAACAAAAGCGTACAGTACAAAAGAAAGAAAATGGTGCTTAACCTTTTTAAAACACTGGTTTGGCCTCAGATGGAGCATTGTGTCCAGTTCCAGGCACTGGAACTTTAGGAAAGATGGAGCGGGTACAGAGGGGATTTACTATAATGATACCAGGGATGAGGGACTTCAGTTATGTGGAGGGATTGGAGAAGCTGGGATTGTTCTCTTTAGATCAACAACAACTATTTGAATTTATGCAGCACTTTCAATGCAATAGCAACTTCACAGAAACGTTATAAAGCAAGATTTCACACTCAGTCACAAAGTGATATTGGGTCAGCTTGGTCAAAGTGGCAGGTTCTAAGCAGTATCTTAAAGGAGGAAGGCAAATTAGAGAAGCAGAGTTGTGTTGGGAGGGAATTCCAGAATTAAGGCTTAGGTAGCTGAAGGAACCTAATGGTGAAGACAGAATTAGAGGGGCCCGGATATCTCAGAGCGATGTGAGGCTGGAGGAGATTGTAGATAGTGAGGGGCAAGGCCATGGAAGGGTTGGAAAACAAGCACAAGAGTTTTAAAATCAATGAAGGTGTTGCTTGACTGGGAGCCAATGTAGGTCAGCGCGCACAGGGGGTGATAGGAGAACGGGGCTTGGTGTGAGTTAAGACACGGGCAGCAGTTTTCGATGAACCTCAAGTTTACGGAGGGTAGAATGTGGGAGGTTGGCCAAAAGCACATCGGAACAGTCGAGGCTACCAGTAAGAAAGACAGGAATGAGGGTTTCAGCCTCACATAAGCTGAGGCAGGGGGTTGGAGGTGTTAATAGATAATCCTAATGATGGCACAGAAATATCCAGATCCAGAAGCTCACCTCTGGATCAAATAAATACGACATCAAATATGACTCCAAGGTGCAAAGCAGAGAAGGCTATGGAGGAGATTTAAAGAGGTGCTCAATGAGGGATTTTGATAGCGTACATGAGGACAAAGTGTTTCCAGTGGCAGGGAGGTTGGTAACCAGAGGACACAGGTTTAAGATAATTACCAAAGAATCAGAGGGGGAGGTGAGGGGAATTTTTTTTTAAACGCAGCAAGTTGCTGTAATCTGGAAGGCGCTGCCTGAAAGGGTGGTGGGAGCAAATTCAATGGTAACTCTCAAAAGGGAATTGGATACATACCTGAAGGGGAAAGTTTTCCAGAGCTATGGGGCAAGTGCAGGGGAGCGGGATTAATTGGGCATCTCTTTCAAAGAGCTGGCACAGGCACAGTGGGCCGAATGGCCTCCTTCTGTGCTGTAAGATTCTATGAATCTGTTCGATCGGCGAGTGTATTATGAATCTTACATCTACCATTTCTCTCTTTCCCTTTGAACTCAATTTCTTCAGTCGTCCAAGGAGCTCTAGCTTTGAATCTCCTTCCTTTGCTCGCCAAGGTCTGATGGCCAGCTGGGTGGGGCTGCACTCACCTGGTTCTATTCTTATCTATTCAGCCCCATCCAGAGAGATCCTGCAAAGGCTTCTCGTCCTGCTAGTGCACCTTTACCTCCGGTGTCGCCCAATGATCTATCCTCGGCCCTCTTCTATTTTTCATCGACATGCAGCCCCTTGGCGACATCATCCAAAAGCACAGCGTCAGTTTCCACATGTACACTACCGACACCCAGCTCTACCTCACCACCACCTCTCTCGGCTCCTCCACCATCTCTAAACCATCAAAGACATCTCGTCCGACATTCAGCACTGGATGAGCAGAAATTCCCCCCCCCAACTAAACACCGGAAAGATCAAAGCCAACACCACAAACCCCATTCCCTCGCTGCTGACACCATCCCTCTCTCCGGCTGAGAATGAATCAGGCCATTCGCAACCTTGGTGTCGTATCTAACCCCGAAATGAGCTTCCGACCACCTGCTGCCAACACCTGCCGAGGCTACTGGCTGCCCCGAAACTTGCTGGAAATTTCAGCCATTATCGAAACTTTTAACAAAACCGGCTTTTGGCTGAATTTGGAAGCTCTGAGTGTTTGAAACTCTTTCGAGTTATCGACAGTCACAGATTGCAACTCTTTCGAGTACAATCACAGTTCTTGGTTTCCGGGAGTGGGACATGAACCCACAACCCTCTGATTCAAAGACGAGGGTGCTATGAACTGAGCCACAGCTGACACCTCCTTGAAGTAGTCCCGAAGAGTGGGAAATTACTGAAGTCAGAAATCACACGTCGACTTTTGATTTGGGCTGCGAGTGACTTAACTTGTGAATTCCTGGTGCCAAACCTTTAGCCTGACTTGTAAAACAAATTTTTTTAATGGGTTGTGATCAATGTGAATTTTTCTCACACCAGCTGCTGTGGGGAAGGAGATGCAAAGTCTGCACAAGTGTCATTGAAACTAGTAAAAGAATTCTGGGGCCCCATTGCTAGAGTGTTTGGCATTACAGGAAATTCGCCATGTCATCTGAATAATTCTTCCCAATCCTCAGTAATTAAATAACAGGTGTTCCCAGTGAGGCCCTTCACTCTCCAACAGCTCTTAATCTTCAATGTGCCCTCCAGGGAAGAGTAAAACAATACCGTATACATTAACATGTCCCATGCCCCACATCTGGCTCCAAGTAACTGTCAGCCCCACAGAACATTGTTCCCATGAACATATCATTGCCTCAGAGTCTCATCTTCAAAATATTAGTTTACTATCCACAGAAATACAAACTAAACTAAAATACTAAGTGAAAATGTTAAATTGCCCAGGTTGCATAAACTTCTTCAATGTGTCTTTTTTGTCAAGCCCTGTGCACGAATACAAAGGCCACACGCATGCAGTTATACACGCACACGCACGTACCATGCCTCAGCCACGCACGCACCATGCCTCAGCCACACACGCACCATAGCAGTAGCTAATGCAGGTGATGAGGGTCTAGACCACTGAGTGGAGAGCTAGTGAAAGCCCCACTTCTTACCCTCTCGGAAGATCTGCCACGTTATGTGCCAAACAGGCATTTAACTGGCCTGTGGTGGGCCTTCCCGAGAGGATGGTCAAAGACCCTGAGGGCGGAAAACTCGCCACCGAGAACTGCCAGCATTGTAGGCAACGACATCGGCGGACATGCTGGCTGCTACTGGTAATGTGTCTACCTGAGGCCCAGGATGGGCAAGAGACCCCCAGGCCACAAGTGAGTAATGGCAGGAGGGGGTCATGGGTGAGTGGGGTTGGCAGGAAGTACTGGGCGTGGTTTTCAGCGCCCCACCCCACCTTCCTGACGCTGGGCCCCTTGATTAGATACTGGGTGCCTGACAATGAGGGGCCCCCCCTCCACTCCTTCCCCGGGAGCCCCAGAGCAACCCAATAGGTTTTGCTTTTTGGGCTTCCCACATAGCAGGACCCCAGCCATTGCTGGGTGAATACCAGCGGTGGTGGGACGAGGACCCCAAGTGTACATTAATTGCCCACTTAAGGGCCTCAATCGGTGGCGGGACAGGAGGGCCATCCACAAGCCTTCGCGCCCTGGACTTAATCAAGGCAGAAGCAGGAAGCCAGTGGGCTGCCCACCGCCACCAAACTCTCCTCGGGGAGGGCATTTTGTAACAGATGAAGTGCTTTTGAAGTGTACTCATTATTGTAATGTAGAAAACACAGTAGGCAATCTGTGCACAGCAGGATCCCACAAACAGCACTAACTGGATAATCACTAAGTGATGCTAGTTGAGAGCTTAGCTTGGTATTGGGTCCTTTCATTCAGCCACCATACGATAGGATTAAAAACCAGCTGTACTCAGAAATGGTCATTGTTCAAATTTAATAGGGGGTTATCACAGATTTGTTATGACACAGGAAGAGGCCATTTGGCCCATCATGTCGGCACCAGCTCTCCGAATTGAGCAATTCACCTACTGCCATTCTCCTGCCTTCTCCCCGTAACCCTGCATGCACATTCTTCCTTTTCAGATGATAATCTAATTGCCCCTTGAATGCCTCGATTGACCCTGCCTCCATCACACTCTCAGGCAGTGCATTCCAAACCCTAACCACCTCCTGCATGAAAGATTTTCTTCATGACGCTTTTCCTTCTTTTACCAATTTCCTGCTGGACTGCCCTTTCAAAGAGTTATCACAGGTGTGATGGGCTGAATGGCCTCCTTCTGCACTGTATGATTCCATACTGTATTATGAATGCAGAGAAGAAACGGGTGTTTTGGATTGGGGGGAGGGCACGCAACACAGGCAATTCCTATTTCCGCTTTGATAATTCGGTCCATTTTCTCATCAACTGACAGCAATTACTGAAATCCTCGAAGGCTGTGTGTACTTGTCACAGGTTTTATTATATTGTATCATGTTTTCATTCCCACAGGAGGAATAATTAAATGCTCCTCTACTCCTACTACCTTCCTTACACATTTCATTAAAGAGAATTCATACTTCAATAGCAGACAGAAGTGGTATTTAAGGATTTACTGTTATTTCACAGATATTTTGCACTGATATGGGACAGTCACATTGCAGTTACTGCACTGCTTAGGGTTCGGATATGATAGCAGAAATCTTTTAAAGCATAGTTGTTCAAAAAAGGTGGGAGAGAGAAAACTGGGAGCTACAGGCCAGTTAGCCTGACATCAGTCGGAGGGAGAATACTGGAATCTATTACAATGGATGTGGTAACTGGGCATTTAGAAATTCATAGTATATTAGGCAGAATCGACATGGATTTATGAAAGGGAACCCCTGTTTGGGAAATCTATTAGAGTCTTTTGAGGATGTAACTAGCAGGGTAGGTAAGGGCGAACCAGTAGATGTAGTATATTTGGATTTTCAGAAGCCATTTGATAAGGTGAAGTTACAAGATTAGGGATCATGAGGCTGGGAATAATATATTAAGATGGGGTAAGGATTAGTTAATGGACATAAAGCAAACAGTAGAGTTAAATAGGCCATTTTCAGTAGGCAGGGTGTAACTCGTGGCGTACCACCAAGTAAAATGTTTGGAGCTCAGCCATTTACAATCCATACTAATGGATGAGGGAATCCAAGTGTGACGGATACAGGTTTGCTGGTGATACAAAGCTAGGTGGGAATGTAAGCTGTGAGGAGGACACAGAGTCGGCAAAGTTGATTTAGGCAGGTTAGGTGATGGGCAAGAAGGTGGCAGATGGAGTATAATGTGGGAATGTGTGAAATGATCCATTTTAGTGGGTAGAATGGAAAAGCAAAATATTCTTTAAGAGACGAGAGACCAGTGAATGTTGGAACTCAATGGATTAGGTCTCCTTGTAGACGGAATACAGAAAATTAGCACGCAGGTACAGCAAGCAATTAAGAAGGCATATGTATGTTAGCATTTATTACAAGGCTGTAGGAGTGTAAGGAAGTCTTGCTGCAATTATATTCGGCTTTGGCGAGAGCACAACTGTGTGTCCCGTTTTCTCCTTATCTAAGAAGAAAACCTTAGAGGTAGTGCAACAAAGATCCACTAGATTGATACCCGGCATGAGAGGGCGATCCTGTGAAGAGAGATTGAGTAAAACGGGCCAATGTTCTCTGGAGATTCAGAGGTGATCTCATTGAAACGTAAGCTTCTGACAGGGTAGGTGATGAGAGGATGTTTCCAGAACTAAGGGGACAGTCTCAGGATACGGGATAAGCCATTTAGGACTGAGATGAGGAGAAATTTCGCTCAAAAATCCACTCAAAGGATTGCGAATCTTTGGGACTGTCTACCCCAGAGGGCTGTAGTCGCTCAGTTAATTAGATTATTCAAAACTGAGAACGGTAGATTTTTGGGCACTCGGGGGAATCAAGATTTGAGGATAGTGCGTGAACGTAGAATTGCTGTAGAAATTCAGCCATGATTGGACTGAGTGGTGGAGCAGACTGGATGCGGCTGAATGGTCTACTCTTGCTCCTACTTCTTACGTTAAGTACTTTCTACAAAATGTGGAGTTTCTGATTCTAATTCTATCCAGGACCAACAAGTTATTAGAGAATTATAGAATCTCACAGCGCAGAAGGAAGCCATTCAGCCCATCATGCCTGTGCCAGCTCTTTGAAAGAGCTTTCCTATTAATCCCACTCCCTCACTCCTTCCCCTTCAAGTATTTATCCAACTCTCTTCTGAAAGTTATTATTGGATCTGCTTCAACCGCTCCTCATAGTCCTATTCCTGTCTGGATAGCATTTAGTGGAAAGGTAACCAGTGAAGCAGCAGTGGTTGGCTGATGATGCTGATTCAAGCAGTTTTGAGCTGTCAAAGACTCCATGCGCTAACTGGAAGGAGACAGCTTGCTGTTTCAGGGTAAGACAACTGCAAAGGCCATGGATGAACACAAGTATCAGTGTCAATTGCTCTGGTGAAGGCAGCTCACCAGGCAGGAAGCTAAACCAAGATAAATCACCCACACAACCAAGGATATTCGGACAGGCTGTTCCCCACAAGTCCTCTAAAAATCTGCCATGGCAAACTTTGCGCAGATCTTCACCTGGTCACATATCATTTCTTCATACAAGTAGGCATTGTCCATTCAGAGAAATGCTCAAAACAGATGAGAGGTACAGGGCCATGACGAGAGCGCAAGGCAGAATGATGAACCTTCGATTGCCCTAGCAGAGAACTGGCACAGAAAACATGGGCTGAATGGCCTCCTCCTGTGCAGGATTGTTCTCCCATTGGAGTCAGGTGAACACTTGACTGCTACTGAGGCCTCAGGGACGTGTTGTTTTCTCCCAACCAGTGTCAGGAGAGCGGTGAGTTTGGCTACACATCAAACGCGGCTAGTAACATTGAGCAAGCTGCAGTATTCCCGTACAAAGGAGGTCAAAAGAGACAGGAGTCCTAATCTTGTCCGCAAAAGGCAGCTAATCCATTGCAGATGTACCGGAATTCTCCGTCACCTGCTGAAATGAACGCTCAGAGGAACTCTTTCTGGATTGGCACAGGGTTTTCCAGGCTGGGCCCTGGGTTTACACTCACCCCAGCCTGTGCCTCCTCTCCATTGCCTGCAACGGTGCTATTAGTGGGTAGTGGGGCAGGAAGACACTTTAATTCTAGACCCAAGTCAGCAGGGGTACCATGTTGAAATCTGCTGTTTAATAGATAAACTCAGTGGCTGGAGAGGAAGCTTTACTCTGGATCTGGATCTCTCATTGCTGACCCGTGAGCACTTGATTCTGGGCCTGTGTGCATTTCCCTCACACTGCAATGAGCCTGAAATCTCTACATGCAGTTAGTGTCAAAATTTTCAATGTGTGTGGCTAACCCCCAACCTCCCCCCACCAATGCAGATGTTTCTTAAATTGAACTTTACGATGCATGTCCCTGAACAGCTGCCAATAGCCATGAGAAAGTCACCCAGCTCCTGGGCTTTACAAAGAGAGGCGTAGAATTCCTTCTCAAAGGCAATTAGGGATGGGCAATAAATGCCGGCCCAGCTATCGAAGCCCGCGTCCCATGGACGAATGGGAAAAAAAGCCAGGACGTTATGCAAAAAGACAGACTAGGCCTCAGCCAAAGGTATGGTGTCCAATTCTGGGCACTGCACTTTCAGAAGGATGCAAAGTCATGGAGCAGAGGAGGTTTACGAGAATGGTACCAGGGATGAGGGACTTGGTTCACGTGGAGAGACTAGAGAAGCTAGGACTGTTCTCCTAAGTGAAAAGAAGCTTATGGGGAAATTTCATTGAGGTGTTCAAAATCATGCAGGGTTTTGATAAAGTAACGAAAGAGAAATTGTTTCCAGTGGTAGGAAGATCAGTAAGCAGGCGACAGAGATTTAAAGTGGACCAGAGGTGAGATAAAGAAACTTTTTAAAAAAAAAACAGTGGAATTGTTATGAATTCACCACCTGTAAGGGCAGTGGAAGCAGACTCAATAACTAAACTTGAGTGTTGCTGAAAAAAAGAGACACATCAAAGGTTTCCGTCTTGCACTCATCAGGAGGACACTTTGCTAGAATACCAATGTAGAGGGAAAACAATAATTTATACTGAACGTGAAGAGAACATGTACACATATTGTGCCTGTTTCAGCTAAACAAAATAAGTGACAGCCATTTGCTGACTCGTTCCTCAGGGCAATACCTTGACCAATCCGGGTCAAGCTGCCGGGTTTAAAATTCAAAGAATGTTTGGCAGTTAACTGTCAGTCGGCATCACTGGTGCATTCTCCATGGCAACGCCTCTATCAATCAGAGCCCACTTGCCAGCCAGTCAGCATTCTCTTCACATACAACATAAATTGTTGTTTTCCCCCTTATATAGATATTCTTGAGAAGTACCCTGATGAGTGCAAGACAAAACGCAATACTCAAGGCCCTGTACTACCAAACGACTTCTCAATAACCACTTTAAAAAGGGATTTGCATAAATACTAGAAGGGGAGAAAGACTGCCGGGCCATGGGGAAAAAGCAGGAACTCCTCCTCTCTCACAGGAATATAAAACGGATGTCAAAATCGTGAAGGAGCCAAGGGAATTTCAGAAGAATCACATCAGCGACCACTGCACAGCCGTGGTCAAACTAGCAAAAGAATCAATATCAGAAAGATGCACAGAATGGAATTCCAAACAGAACCACGGAGACTCTAACCCAGGAATTAATTAAGAAACAGTTGTATGTTTGGTTGGAGCTGTGGTTGTGGCAGTCTCAGGATGGAAGAGCCAAAAGGCATTCCTCACTAATTACTCAGTAATCCTGTGACGACCACTTGAAAGGAGCAATCGAAAGAAATAAGCAGTTCTTGAGTGGTGGCAACTCATGGGTTGTCTGCTCTAATGTGGTTTGTATTTCGCTCCCCCCCCCCATCTTAGTCAAATAGAAAAGGGCAAACACTTATTTTTAAAAAATCTTTAAAATGTGTACAGTCTGCAAAGCTTGCAAATAATTAACAGGACATCAAGGCTGATGAGGCGATGGACTTCATCAAAAGCAGTCGGAGGTAAAATGCAAGACAGGAATTAGAGATTAAAAAGCAAAATACTGCGGATGCTGGAAATCTGAAATAAAAACAGAAAATGCCGGAAAACCTCAGCAGGTCTGGCAGCCTCTATGGAGAGAGTAACAGAGTTAACGTTTTGAGTCCGTATGACTCTTCTTCAGAGTCTGAAGAGGAATTAGAGAGCCGGCTGGTCAAACCTTATTCAGAATATAGACTTCAGCTCCAGACGTCGCACCTCAGGAATGATTCAGAGAGCCGAGATATAGCTCAGCGACCACTCACTAAGATGTTACCTGGGATGAATGAAAGAAGTTATGGGAAGAGATTGGATTAGGTTACAGTCCCGGGAGAGAAACAGGTTAGGAGAGATCTGATTAATCTTTGTTATCCTAAGGTATTAACAGGTATAGGGCAAAGGTGGGTATATGGAGTCAGGTCACGGGTCAGCCTTGATCTCAGTGATTGGAGGGACAGGCTCAAGGTGCTAAACGGGCAATAATCGCTGGCCTAGCCAGCAAAGCCCACATCCCATTTACATACATCTTTTTTAAAATGGCTTCCTCCTGATCAAACTCAGGGGAACTTATAGAGAATATCATCGGAGACAAAATTAATTGACACTTAGAAAAGCATGAGCTAATAAGTGGAAACCAGCGCTTACTTATTAAAGGCAAATGGCGTTTGACAAACTTAGATTGAGGTCATTGATGAAGTAACAGAGAGGGATGATGAGGGTAGTGAGGTTGATGTCTGTATGGACTTCTTAAAAAAAAGCATTTGATAAATTTCCACAGAATAGACTGGTGAGCAAAATTGATGCCCGTGGGATTAAGGCAGCAATGGGATGAAGTTGGCTAATTGACAGAAAATAGAGAGTAGTGATTAGCTGCTGTTTTTCCAGTGTGGAGGATGGTAGACAGTGGTGTCCCTCAGGGATCTATATCAGCATCATTGCACTTTTTTGATGTACATAATGATCTGGAACTGGGTGTACAGAACATCATTTGTTTGCAGCTGACATAAAACTCAGAATTGTAGTAAACAGTCAGGAGGATAGTAACAGACTTCAGGAGGACAGAGACAGTCTGGTGAAATGAACAGACACACCGCGGTTGAAATGTGAAATGATGCATTGGATCATAAGATCATAAAAAATTGCAGCAGGAGTAGACTATTTTGCCCCTCAAGCCTGTTCTGCAATTCACTAAGACCATGGCTAATCTGATCTTGGCCTTAACTCCACTTTCCTGTCGGCCCCTCATAAACGTCAACTCTCTTGCAGATCAAAAATCTGTCCAAATTGGCCTTGAATATATTCAATGACCCAGCCTCCACTGGTCTCTCTGGTAGAGAATTCTAGGGATTAACGGCCCTCTGAGAAAAGAAGTTCACCATCTCCATCTTAAATGGGAGACCTCTTATTTTGAAACTGTGCTCCCAGATCTAGATTCCCCTGGGGGAGGGGGGAAACATCCTCTCAGGATGTTTCACCTTGTCAAACCCCCTCAGAATCTTACATTTCAAAAACATCACTCTCATTCTTCTAAACTCCAGTGAGCATAGGCCCAACCTGTTGAACCTTTCCTTATAAGACAACTCCTGCATCCCAGGAATCAGTCCAGTAAATCTTCTCTGAACTGCTTCCAATGCAAGTATATCCCTCCTTAAGTTAGGTGACCAAAACTGGACACTGTAGTGCAGGTGCAGTCTCACCAATACTTTGTACAGTTGTAGCAAGACTCTCCTACTTTTAAACTCCATCCCCCTTGCAATAAAGGCCAACATTCCATTTGCCTTCCTATTTAGTTGCTATACATTTTTAAAAAAAAATTCTTTCACAGGATGTGGGCCTTGCTATGCCAGCAATAGTTGCCCATCCTTAATTGCCCTCGAGAAGGCGGTGGTGGGCCATTCTTGAATCACTGTAGTTCACGTGGTGTAGATACATCCACAGTGCTGTTAGAGAGTGAGTGCCAATATTTTGACTCAGCGACAGTGAAGGAACGCCGATATAGTTGGAAGTGAGGATGGTGAGTGGCTTGGAGGGGAACTTGCAGGTGATGATGTTCCCCATGCATCTGCTGCCCTTGTCCTTCTAGGTGATAGAGCTCATAGTTTTGGAAGGTGTTGTCAAAGGAGCCTTGGTGAGTTGCTGCAGCGCATCTTGTAGATGGTACACACTGCTGCCGCTGTGCGTCAGTGGTGGAGAGAGTGAATGTTGAAGATGGCGGATGGGGTGCCAATCAAGTGTACTGCTTTGTCCAGCATGCTAACAATTTGTGATTCATGTACAAGGACACCCTTGTCTCTCTGTACCACAGCTTTTTGCAGTCTCTCCCCATTTAAATAATATTCTGCTTTTCTATTCACCCTGCCAAAGTGGCAACCTCACATTTTCCCACATTATGATCCATCTGCCAAATTTTTGCCCAGTCACTTAACCTATCCATGTCCCTTTGCAGACACTTTGTATCCTCCTCAGAACCTACTTTCCTACCTATCTTTGTATCATCAGCAAATTTGACTACAATACAGTTGGTCCCTTCATCCAAGTCATTAATATAGATTGTAAATAGTTGAGGTCTCAGCATTGATCCCTGTGACACTCTACTGGTTAATTTGCCAACCTGAAAATAACCCATTTATCCCGACTCTATTTCCTGTTAGTAAGTCAGTCCTCAATCCATGCTAACATATCACCCCTAACATCATGAGCTCCTATTATCTACAGTAACCTTTTATGTGGCACCTTATCAAATGCCTTTTGGAAAATCCAAATGCACATCTAGTGGTTCCCCCTATCTACCCTGCTTGTTACATCCTCAAAGAACTCTAATAAATTTGTCAAACACGATTTCCCTTTCACAAAACCATGTTGACTCTGCCTGATTGTAATATGATTTTCTAAATGTTCTGCTATTACCTCCTTAATAATGGATTCTAGCATTTTCCCAGTGACAGGTGTTAGACTAACTGGCCTATAGCTTCCTGCTTTCAGTCTCACCCCTTTCTTGAGTAGAGGCGTTACATTTGCCATTTTCCAATCTGCTGGGATCTTTCCAGAATCTATGGAATTTCAGAAAATTACAACCAATTCATCTGCTATCTCTGCAGCCACTTCCCTTAAGACCCTAGGATGCAGGTCATCAGGCCCAGGGGACTTATCAGCCATTAGTTTTCCCAGTGCTTTTTCTCTAGTGATTGTTTCAACTTCCTCCCTCCCTTTTGCCTCTTGATTTTCTACTATTCTTGAGATGCTTTCCGTGTCTTCTACTATGAAGACAGATGCAAAATGCTTGTTCAAAGTCCCTGCCATTTCCTTGCTTCCCATTATTAATTCCCCAGTCTTATCCTCCAAGGGACAAACCCTCACTTTAGCTACTCTCTTCCTTTTTATCTATTTGTAGAAGCTTTTTCAATTTGTTTTTATACGTCTTGATAGTTCTTGCTCCCTCCATGCCCTCTCATATCCCAATTCCTCCTTATATCCCTAATGCTCCCTCCACTCCCCACCCCCTTCCATTACCCAAGCCCCTCCTGTAGCACAATGCATCCTCCATACCCACTCTCCCAGTATCCACTATGCACAGAACCAATGTGCCATTGAAATTCTCCTGAAACTGACACAATAAGCAAATAGGCTTTGAAAATTCCGTGAAAAAACTGGTCATCTTACAACTTCATAAAAGTCTCAATAAAATGCAACCTTTCATAATATCAATGGCAAAAGCTTTAATCCAGTTCACGCCTCTTAGCCTCGTCCAAACAAACAAACAGGCACTGAAAAACCACAAAGAAAGAACAACTTTTTACAAGTAATAAAGATGGCAATCAAACAAAGCTAGCACTCCTCCTCAAACAGGGCAAACAGAACCCTGCTGAGCTAAGTCCATTAGCCATTCTTGGAACTCAGCAAAGCATTCATAATGAGGCTGTCTGGCAACTGTATCCACAGAAGTAGTTTTGAATAGATGATTTGACATCTGTTTTTCCTGATGGCCTCATTATGAATGCTTAGGGAGGCGGCAGACTCAAACATTGCCTGCCCATGTCTCACGGAGGTGAAAATACCATGGGAGTGGTGGGGGGGGATGTGACAAGGTTGAGATCCCGCAGTTCCTGGCACTGAGGGGCAGATCTGGCTCATGGAGCATAAAAGCAAGGAAGTTTTTCTAAACCTTTATAAAACATTGGTTTTTCCCCAGCTGGAAATGTGCCCAGTTTGGGCACCTCACTTTAGGAAGATGTTAAAACTTTGGAGAGTGTGCAGGGGAGATTTACTGGAAAAGGACGAGAGATCAGGGGACAGACTGGAGAGAACTGGGCCTTTCTCTTTAGAATTGAAAAGGTTACGAGGAGATCTGCTGGAGAGGTTCAAAACCATAAAGGGTTTTAGTAAGGTTAAGAAGTTAAAAGGTCATTAAAATGAACAATGAATCACTAATTAATGTGAATCAGTAATTAACAGGGAATAAGTTTAAGATCACCCAAAGACCAAAGGGAGAAGACGGAGGATTTTAAAAAAATATACACAGAGGTTTGTAGGGATATGGAAATATTCAACCGGAAACACATACTATGCAGCACAAAAACAAGCCATTCAGTTCAACTTCTCAGTGTTGGTGTTTATACTCCACGTGTCCTCTCCCAATGCACTTAACTCATCTCAGCCTTTCTACATCTCTTTCTATCTCATTTTCTCTCATGTACATTACGACAACAACAACAACTAGTATTTATATAGCAATCTTAATATAGCAAAACATCCCAAAGAGCTTCACAGGAATGATTCTCCAACAAAATATGACAATGAGTTACATCAAGAGACAATAGGCCAAATAACCAACAACTGGGTCAAAGAGGTAGCTTTTAAGCCATGGAGGAAAGATAGGGAGGTGGTGAGGTGATGGGAGAGAGGCTAGAGCACAGACAACTGAAGGAACGGTCGCCAATGGTGGCAGGATTAAAACCAGGGATGCTCAAATGACCAGAATTAGAGGAGCGCAGAGATCTCGGAGAGTTGTGGGACTGGAGGAGATTACAGAGATAGGGAGAAGCAAGGCCATGGGTGGATTTGAAAACAAGTATGGTAATTTTAAAATGGATGTGCTGCTTAACTGGTAGCCAAAATCAGTCACCGAGTACTGGAGTGATGGGTGCGAGTCAGGACAGTGAGAGCAGAGTTTTGGAGGACCTCAAAACTACAGAGGGTAGAACATGGACGGCTGGCCAGGAGAGCATTGAAATAACGAAGTCTAGAAGTAACAAAGGCATGGATAAGGGTTCCAACAGGGGCAGAGTCAGGTGATGCTGTGAAGGCGAAAATAAGCACTCTTAGTGATGGTACAGCTATGGAGTTAGTAGCTCACCACACAGTCAAATATCTCTTCTTCTCCTACTTGGGCAGTCCCTCGGGATCGAGGATGACTTGTTTCCACTCCAGTTTGACGGGTTCTGAGATGTCTGATAAATCCAATGCACGAAATGCAGATTCTGCCACATGTGCAACATGTGGTGATCGAAGGGTTGGGTAGATGGGTTATTTGGAGATTCGTGCGCTCCCGTAGACGCCTCGACTTCACCTCTGCATGTTGCCAAGAAAGCCTCTCAATGTGCTCAGTGTCTTCCTGAATGAACCTTCTCCCATGAGTCGGTCAAGATGTGTGACCTCTTCAGTGATGCTCCGAGGGCATTCCCAAGTGTTTTCCACCGTCCACCTGGGAATCTCCTGCTGTGACTGAGTTCCGAGTGGAGCAGTTGCTTCGCGAGTCTGGTGTCAGGCATGAGAACGACATGTCCCACCCAGCGGAGCTGGTTGCTAGTGATTAACCATGACACAGGTTGAGAACAGTCTGGTTGAGTCTCAGACAGTTGCCAGTAAGAGGGATGGAGTCAATGACCAGTGAACAGAATTTGTAGCAGGGATCGAAAACAATGGCTTCAGTCTTCCCAATATCTAACTGGAGTACATTTCTGCACCTGTACTGGATGTTGGACAAGCAGCCTGATAATTTAACACCAATGGAGTCGTCGAGAGAGAAGGTAAGTTAGTTAGAGCTGCGCACATGCGGGAACTGATGTGTTTTCAGATGATGTCATCGAGGGGCAGCCAGTAGATGAGGAAAAAAAAAGAGGGGGAGGATAGATCCCTGGGAGACACCAGAAGTAACGGTGTGGGAGCAGGAAGAAAAGTCATTGCAGGTGATTCTCTGGCTACGGCTGAGCAGATATAAATGTAACCAGGCGAGTGTAGGCCCATTCAGCTGGACAACAGCAGAGAGGCATTGGGAGACGATGGTGTGGTCAACTGTGTCAGGGCTGCAGACTGATCGAAAAGGATGAGAAGGAATAGTACCTTTATCACAGTCACGTAGGATGTCACTTGTTTTTTTTATTCACTCATGGGATGTGGGTGTCGCTGGCAGGGCCAGTATTTATTGCCCATCTCTAATTGCCCTTGAGAAGTTGCTGATGAGCTTTCATTAAGAGCTGTTTAGTTTCTGTGGCAGGGGTGATTAATAACTATCTTGTATTTATGGTTAATGGCTTTAGATTCTCCCACAGGTAGAAACATCCACATCTGCCCTGTCCAACCCATTCATTTTAAAGGCCTCAACCAAGTCATCAATAAAGTGCAAAGCTCCAACCTGTTCAATCTCTCCCGATAGCTGCAATCAGTGCTGGAAGCAGGGTCCGGGATAGCTTACAGAAACAAATGGAGTCAGGATAGGGATAAGGCATAGCAAGGGGATTAAGGGGCCAATTCTTTCAGAGAGATGGCACAGGCACAATGGGCCAAATGGCCTCCAGTGCTGTAAAACATGCTGATTGCATCTTAAATGTCCCATTTTGGTACGTTGTCACAAATGTCACCTACCAACATATTCATCGCTGTCACTCTGTCGGCAGCACACTCAGGCTAAAATATTTTTAAAATCTGATTAATGAACTGAGCAGCGTAGAAGGAAATTCAGTATTTACCACAGGCCCAAAATTAAAAGAATAAAATCCTCAGAGCCCTGAAATCTCGTCTTATCCTAATTATCTTATCTTGAATATATTCATACAAAAAGAATTCTGACCTTGAGAGTGTTGAGACTCGAATGGTTCTGGAAGGGCTGGAGGAATACGACAGGCCTGAGTTAGTATAAAGGCACCCATTCATTCTCAGTGAGCTTACTGTCATCAAACCCATGATCCTAGTGAGAGGTTACTGGACGCTGCCTGCCATCTGGTGGCTATTAGCTTAAACCTCAGACAGAAACCGATCGCTAAGGGATTGCATCAGCCCAGCAAGGACTCAATGACGAGCGCCTCGTACACCAATCAAATAGCATCAGGACGGTATAACTCCAATCAGCAAAGCACATGCAGACCCCTAAGAGCACACAGTGGATAACAAAGATCTTGCTTGGGAGCATAATGAAACATATAAGATTCTTAGGGGGGTTTGACAGGGTAGATGCTGAGAGTTTGTTTCCTCTTGTGGGAGAGTCTAGGACCAGAAGGCACAATCTCAGAGTAAGGGGTCGCCCATTTAAGACAGAAATGAGGAGGAATTTCTTCTCTCAGAGGGTAGTGAATCTGTGGAATTCTTTACCACAGAGGGCTGTAGAGGCTGGGTCGTTAAGTAGATTCAAGGCTGAGATAGACAGATTTTTAATCAGTAAGGGAATCAAGGGTTATGGGGAAAAGGCAGGAAAGTAGAGTTGAGGATTATCAGATCAGCCATGATCTCACTCAATGGTGGAGCAGACTTGATGGGCCGAATGGCCTACCTCTGCTCCTACGTCTTATGGTCAATGATCTGCTTCTTAAGGTGCCTTTAAACATTAAAGAAATGTCAACAAGAATGGAAATCTAAATACCAAACACCACAGGCTGTGGGCACCACTGGGATGGCCAGTATTTGTTGCCCCTCCCTAATTGCCACTGAACTGAGTGGCTTGTTCAGCCATTTCTGAGGGCAGTTAAGAGTCAACCACATTGCTGTGGGCCTGGAGTCACATGCAGGCCAGAGCAGGTAAGGACGGCAGATTTCCTTCCCTAAAGGACATTAGTGAACCAGATGGGTTTTTACAGCAATCCAACAGCTGCATGGTCACTTTTACTGAGACCAGGTTTTTAATTAGAAACGTGGCAGTATGATATCATAGCTTTACAGAAACATGGCTTGAGGGGGGACAGAAATATTCCTGGTTACAGGGTTTTCTGGTGAGATAGAGGGGGATAAAAAAAAAGGAGGATGGATGGAAATGTTGGTTAATCAATGATTACAGCTATGAGGAGGGACTATAAGTTAGAAGGATCGACACATGAGGCCATACGGATTGAGCTAAGGAGCCAAAAAGAGGCAGTCACACTGCTGGGAGTGTACTACAAGCCCCCAAACAGTCAGAGAGAGATAGAAACATAGAAATATAGAAATTAGGAGCAGGAGTAGGCCATTCGGCCCTTCGAGCCTGCTCCGCCATTCATTATGATCATGGCTGATCATCCAACTCAATAGCCTGCTCCCGCTTTCTCCCCATATCCTTTGATCCCGTTTGCCCCAAGAGCTATATCTAACTCCTTCTTGAAAACATACAATGTTTTGGTCTCAACTACTTTCTGTGTTAATGAATTCCACAGGCTCACCACACTCTAGGTGAAGAAATTTCTCCTCATCTCAGTCCTAAATGGTCTACCCCATATCCTCAGACTGTGACCCTTGATTCTGGACTCCCTCACTATCGGGAACATCCTTCCTGCATCTACCCTGTCTAGTCCTGTTAGAATTTTATAGGTTTCTATGAGATCCCCCTTCATTCTTCTGAACTCCAGCGAATATAATCCTAATCGACTCAATCTCTCCACATACGTCAGTCCTGCCATCCCAGGAATCAGTCGGGTAAACCTTTGCTGCACTCACTCAATAGCAAGTACATCCTTCCTCAGATAAGGAGACCAAAGCTGCACACAATATTCCAGGTGTCGTCTCACCAAGGCCTTGTACAATTGCAGCAAGACATCCCTGTTCCTATACTCGAATCCTCTGGCTATGAAGGCCAGCATTCCATTTGCCTTCTTTACCGCCTGCTGCACCTGCATGCTTACCTTCAGCGACTGGTGTACAAGGACACCCAGGTCTCGTTGCACATTCCCCTCTTTCAAGTTATAGCCATTCAGATAATAATCTGCCTTCCTGTTTTTGCTACCAAAATGGATAACCTCACATTTATCCACATTATACTGCATCTGCCATGCATTTGCCCACTCACTCAGCTTGTCCAAATCACCCTGAAGCATCTCTGCATCCTCCTCACAGCTCACCCTCCCACCCAGCTTTGTGTTATCTGCAAATTTGGAGATATTACATTTCATTCTCTCATGTAAATCATCAGTATATATTGTGAATAACTGGGGTCCGAGCACCGATCCCTACGGTACCCCACTAGTCAGTGCCTGCCATTCGGAAAAAGACCCGTTTATTCCTACTCTTTGTTTCCTGTCTGCCAACCAGTTTTCTATCCATCTCAATACACTATCCCCAATCCCATGCGCTTTAATTTTACACGCCAATCTCTTATGTGGGACTTTGTCGAAAGCCTTCTGAAAGCCCAAATAAACCACATCCACAAATAATCCACATCCACAGCCCAAATAAACCACATCTAATCACACATCCAAATAAACCTCATCAACTCTACTCGTTACATCCTCGAAAAATTCCAGTAGATTCGTCAAGCATGATTTCCCTTTCGTAAATCCATGCTGACTCTGTCCGATTCTGCCACTGTTTTCCACGTGCTCAGCTATTAAATCTTTTATAATGGACTCTAGAATTTTCCCCACTACCTACGTCAGGCTGACTGATCTATAATTCCCTGTTTTCTCTCTGCCCCTCCTTTTAGATAGTGGGGTTACATTAGCTACCCTCCAATCTGTAGGAACTGTTCCAGAGTCAGTAGAATCTCGGAAGATGACCACCAATGCATCCACTATTTCTAGGGCCACTTCCTTAAGTACTCTGGGATGTACATTATCAGACCCCGGGGATTTATCGGCCTTCAATCCAATCAATTTCCCCAACACCATTTCCCTACTAATACTGATTTCTTTCAGTCCCTCCCTCTCACTAAACCCTGTGTTCCCCAACATTTCTGGTATGTTATTAGTGTCCTCCTTTGTGAAGACAGAACCAAAGTATGTATTTAGTTGGTCAGCCATTTCTTTGTTCCCCATTATAAATTCCCCTGTTTCTGAGTGCAAGGGACCTATATTTGTCTTCACCAATCTTTTTCTCTTCACATACCTATGGAAACTTTTACATTCACTTTTCATGTTCCCTGCAAGCTTACTCTCGTACTCTATTTTCCCCTTCTTAATCAATCCCTTGGTCCTCCTTTGCTGAATTCTAAACTGCTCCCAATCCTCAGGTCTGTTGTTTTTTCTGGCCAATTTGTATGCGTCGTCCTTGCATCTAATACTATCTCTAATTTCCCTTGTAAGCCATGGTTTGGCCACCTTTCTTGTTTTACTTTTTTACTTTTGCACCAGACAGGAATAAACAATTGTTGCAGTTCACCCATGTGCTCTTTGAATGTTTGCCATTGCCTATCCACCTTCATCCCTTTAAGTAACATTTCCCATTCCATCATAGCCAACTTGTGCCTCATACCATCGTAGTTTCCTTTATTAAGATTCAGAACCCAAGTCTCAGAATCAACTACGTCACTCTCCATCTTGATGAAGAATTCTGTCATATTATGGTCACCCATCCCCAAGGGGCCTCGCACAACTAGATTGCCAATTATTCCTTTCTCATTACCCAATACCCAGTCGAGGATGGCCTGTTCTCTCGTTGGTTCCTCATTGTATTGGTCCAGAAAAACATCCCGTATTCACTCCAGGAGAGCAAACATATAGGCAAATCTCTGAGAAGTGGAAAAACAATAGGGCAGTAATAGTAGGGGATTTTAACTACCCCAATATTAAATGGAATAGTTTCAGTTGAATGGAATTGAGGGAGCAGAATTCTTGAGGTGCATTCAGAACTTTTTTGGCCACTATGTAGCAAGTCCAACAAGACAGGGCACGGTTCCAGACTTAGTTTTAGGAAATAAAGCTGGGCAGGCGGAAGGAGCAACAGTGGGGGAGCATTTTGGTGGTAGTGATCATAATTCAGGTAGTTCTAACAGAATTATGGAAAATGACAAAGATAGAACAGGAGTTAAAGTTCCAAACTGGGGCAAGGCCAATTTTACTAAGCTGAAGAGTGGTTTAGCAAAAGTGGACTGGAAACAGCTACTCGAAGGTAAATCAGCGTCAGAGCACTGGGAGGCATTCAAAGGGAAGATTCAAGGGGTTCAGAGTAAACATGGTCCCACAAAGGAAAAGAGACAGCCAAATCTAGAGCCCCCTGGAGTTTACAGGGCAAGATGAAGCAGAAAAGGAGAACTTATGTCAGAGTCAGACACCGAGAACTCAATACTACAGGAAGCCTAGAGGAGTATAGAAAGTGGAGGGGTGAAACCAAAAAGGAAATTAGGAAAGCAAAGAGAGGGCATAAAGGAATATTGGCAAACAAAATCAAGGAGAACCCAAAGATGTTTTATCAATACATTAGGAGTAAGAGGATAACGAAGGAGAGAGTAGAGCCCATAAAAGACCAAAAAGATAACCTACGTGTTGAAGCGGAGGAAGTGGGTATGGTTCTTAATGAATACTTTGTGTCTGTCTTCACAAAAGAGGGGACAATGCAGACATTGTAGTTAAGGAGGAGGATGTGATTGGATGTGATAAACAGAGAGAGAGAGGAAGTATTAAAGGGATTAATATTCTGGAAAGTGGATAAATCACCAGGGCTGGATGAAATGTACCCTAGGCTGTTGAAAGAAGCCAGGGAGGAAATAGTGGAGAGACTAACTTTCATTTTCCGATCCTCACTGGATACAGGTGTTATGTCGAAGGATTGGAGGTCTGTGATCAGTGTACCTTTGTTTAAAAGGTGAGCGAGGGATAGACTGAATAATTACAGGTCAGTCAGTCTAACCTCAGTTACTGGGCAAATTATTGGAATTAATTCTGAGACAGGATAAACTGTCACTTGGAAAGTCATGGATTAATCAGGGACAGTCAGCATGGATTTGTTAAGGGAAGATCATGTCTAACTTGATTGAATTTTTTGAGGAAGTAACAAGGAAGATTGATGAGGATCATGCAGTTGATGTGGTCTACATGGATTTTAGCAAGGCTTTTGACAAAGTCCAACATGGTAGGCTGGTTTAAAAAAAAAGCCCATGAGATCCAGGGGAATGTAGCAAGCTAGATACAAAATTGGCCCAGTGGCAGGAAACAAAGGGTAATTGTTGACGGGTGTTTTTGCAACTGAAAGGCTGTTTCCAGTGGGGTTCTACAGGGTTCAGTACTAGGTCCCCTGCTTTTTGTGGTACATTTTAATGATTTAGATTTAAATGTAGGGGAAATGATCAATAAGGTTGCAGACAACACAAAAATTGGTCATGTGGTACATAGCGAGAAGGATAGCTGTAGACTGCAGGAAGATATCAATGGACTGGTCAGGTGGGCAGAAAAGTGGCAATAGAATTCAATCCAGAGAAGTGTGAGGTGATGCATTTGGGTAGGTCAACCAAGGCAAAGGATGGGAGCATACTGAGAGGTGTAGAGGAAGTGAGAGACCTTTGAGTGAATGTCCACAGACCCCTGAAGGACAGGGGATAAGGTGGTTAAGAAGGCATATGGAATCCTTTCCTTTATTAGCTGATGCAAAGAATACAAGAGCAGGGAGATTATGCTGGAACTGTATAAATCATTAGTTAGGCCACAACTTGAGTATTGTGTGCAGCTCTGGTCATCCCACTACAGAGAGATGTAATTGCACTGTGAGGGTACAGAGGAGATTTAGGAGGATGTTGCCAGGACTGCTGTAGATTGCATGATCTCATTGAATGGCAGAGCAGACTCGATGGGCCAAATGGCCTACTTCTGCTCCTATGTCTTATGACCTGGAAAATCGCAGCTATGTGGAAAGATTAGATAGGCTGGGGCTGTTCTCCTTGGAACAGAGGAGGCTGAGGGGAGATTTGATTGAGATGTACAAAGTTGTGAGGGGCCTGCATAGAGTGGATGGGAAGGGCCTAATATACCTTAGCAGAGAGGTCAGTGACTAGGGGGCACAGAGTTAAAGTGATTGGTGGAAAGATTAGAGGGGAGTTGAGGAAAAGGTTTTTCACCCAGAGGGTTGCGGGGGTCTGGAACGCACTGCCTGAAAAGGTAGTTGAGGCAGAAACCCTCAACTCATTTAAAAGGTGTCTGGATATGCACCTCAAGTGCCCTAAACTGCAGGGCTACGGGCCAAATGTCGGAAAGCGGGATTAGGCTGAGAGGATCATTTATCAGCGGGCACAGACACGATGGGCCGAGTGGCCTCTTTCTATGCCGGAAACTTTCTAATGATTCTATAATTCTATTATAGATTTCCTTTTAATTGAACAGGAATTTAATGCTGCCAACTTAACCATACCCTGCCCCCACTCCTCAGCGCCACTCAGGATGAGCAATAAATGCCAGCCTTGCCAGCGTTGGCACACCCTGATAAAGAAGAGCTGGAGAGAACCTTTATGTGAATTAACCAGTGCTTCACTCAACCTTGGGCACGGAATAGAACAGAGTTTGCCCCAGGTTCAGATCCCTTGGTATGATTCCTCAAGTTAAACTTTAACATTCAAAAAACCACACAGCAACAGAGAAAAGCAGCAATGTCGATTCTTAATCGGCTCTGCAGCTGATCCAAACATATTTCAATAAACAAAGTCCCAGCCAATTCGTTCCCACTGTACACAATTTCCAATCCAAACAACACGAGAATATAAATTCCTGATTCCAAGGCTCATTTATTTAACTATAAATTCCTTCTAGAACCCAAAAATAGCACAAGTCAGAAGCCGGTCACAGAAGCGTATTTAAATAGTTCTTGTTGCAAATAATTTGCTGCCTGAATGAGACTGGAAACCAGATCTGCTGTTTGATGATTTTTAAATGAGTTTTGCCAACAACCTCTGCTTCAAACACAACATCCTTTCAGATTTCCAGCATCTGCAGTGTTTTGCTTTTATCCTTTCACTACACTGTGATCATTCAAGGGGTTTGAGTGTGTGGCTGTGGATCCATTCAGTTCAGGAGATTTTTATCCCGTTCTCTCTTAAAAAGAGACTGGGTTTAGTGAGTCTAACTTCCCGACGCTGTTGTACAGCCAGGCAGCATCCACAGAGGACCGGTGCATCATCCGTACACAGGGGAGCGCCGACCCCCCCAACTCCACCCTACCCCACAACACCCCCCCCCAACATCTGTAAACAGCGGAGTGGCCCTCCCTGTGTGCTTATGACAGATGTCAGGTAGAAAATACGATTGAGAACCAGACTGAATATAGAAGGATCAGAGAGGGGGTGGGGGTGGGGCGGGGTGAAAAAGCAAATAAGAGAAGCAAAGAGTGAGTATGAAAAGAGACTGGCAGCTAACGTAACAGGGATTTCCAAATTCTTCTATAGGCACAAAAATAGTAAAAGGATGGTAAAAGGAGGAGTAAAACTGATCAAGAACCTAAAAAGGGATTTACCCATGGAGGCAGGAGGAACAGCTGAGGTATTAAACAAATGCTTTGTATCTGTCTTTACCAAGGAAGAAGGTGCAACACAGGTCATGGTGAAAGGTGAGGTAACTCAGACACTGGAAGGGTTTAAGATTGATACGGAGGAGGTAATAGATAGACTGTCTGTGCTTAAAGTTGATGAGGCACCAGGATCGGATGAGATACACCCACAGAAACTGAGAGTGGAGATTGCAGGGGCACTGGCCATAATCTTTCGGTGTCGTCCTTAGACTCAGGAGTGGTCCCAGAGGACTGGAGAATCGTTACACCCTTGTCCAAAACAGAGTGCAAGGATAAGTCCAGCAACTACGGGCCAGTCAGTTTACTTCGGTGGTGGGGAAACTTCCATGGGGTCAGCTGCGGGCGGGGGGGTTTAAAAGGACATAAAGAAGGAGGCAGTGAAGGTGGAAAGGAATTTTGGAAAATTGTGCTGTGACCAACCTCTTTAAAGATAGAAGCCTCATTACCTACATAAGATATGAGCCATATGGTTCACAGAGGCCACAAGAGTCCAGACTTACACAAGGGATGCAAACTCCGACATCCACAATCCTCGCTTCACCCTTAGCCTTATATCCAGCTCTGGATTTAGAAAGTACAAATTGCACGTTCCTTGCCCATTCAGCCCCGTGCGCTGGCCGTAAAAACGTACGAGCCTCTTAAAATTGCAGTCCGTTGCCTACTTAATTTCCTGAACCGGCCCTTTAATTGACGTCGGGCGGGCTGCCAACGTTCGGGCACATCCGCCCAGCGAAATATTGCGATACAGCGTGATGACATCGGGAACCCCCTCCCAACATCATCACGCTGTCTCTCACAGGAAGTCAGGAGCGCCGGGCACCCACACACACTCCGTGAAATTCAGGCCATGGATATGAAACTGGCTGAACGACAGGAAACAATGAGTCACGGTTAATGGATGTTTTTTCAGGCTGGAGGAAGGCTTGTAGTGGAGTTCCCCAGGATTCAGTGTTAGGACCCTTGTTTTTCCTGATCCATATTAATGACCTAGACCTTGGTGTACAGGGCACAATTTCAAAATTTGTGGGCGATACAAAACTTGGAAGCGTTGTTAACTGTGAGGAGGATAGTGTAGAACTTCAAAAAGACATGGACAAGTTGGGGGAATGGACAGACAGGTGACTGATGAAGTTCAACCCGAGAAGTGTGAAGTGGTTCTTTTTGGTAGGAAGAACATGGAGAGACAATATAAAATAAAGGGTACAACTCTAAAGGGGGGGATCTGGGTATATATGTGTATAAATCATTGAAGGTGTCAGGACAGCTGGAGAGTTAATAAAACATACAGTATCCTGGGCTATATTAATAGGGGCATAGAGAACAGAGCAAGGAGGTTATGTTGAATTTGCGTAAGACACTAGTTTGGCCTCAGCTAGAGTATTGCATCCAGTTCTGGGCACTGCTCTTTAAGAAGGATGTGAAAGCATTGGAGAGAGCGCAGAAAAGATTTGCACAAATTGTTCTAAGGATGAGGAACTTCAGTTATGAAGATAGATTGGAGAAGTTTAAAATAGATTAAGCTAAGGAAAGGTAGGGTTATAGTTTTCGTTTAAAGTACACAAATAATTTAACTTTTTTTTTACTGTATTTAACTTAAAGTAAGGTTTTTTTTTCAACTAGAGACATGGCAGGGCACATACTGCAGGCGGTACACAACATGGGACTGAGATGCTCGTTGTGCTCTGACCAACCACGTGTGCAGAAAGTGCCACCAGCTGAAGCTACTCCGAGTTTCGGAGATTGAGCGGCAGCTGGAGGCACTGAGGTACATCCGCGAGGCTGAGAGTTTCGTGGATAGCACATTTTTACACGTGGTCACCCCACAGCTTACAGAAGTGCAGACAGAGAGGGAATGGGTGACCATCAGTCAAAAGAAAAGTGTCAGGCAGGTAGTCAGGAAATCCCCAGGGTGCATCTCGCTCGAGAACCGTTTTTCTATGTTGGAAAATGGTGAGAGTGACGGTTCCTCTGGGGAGTGCAGCCACGCTCATGGCACTGTGAGTGGCTCAGCTGCAAGGGTGGGAGGGCGGGTGGGTGGGGGGGAAGGAAAAAGAGGGGAAAAGCAATAGTGGTAGGAGACTCGATACCAAGGGGAACAGACAGGTGTTCCTGCGGCCATAGACATGACTCCAGGATGGTATGTTGCCTCCCTGGTGCCAGGGTCAAGGATGTCACTGAACGGCTGCAGAGTATTCTAAAAGGGGAGGGCAAACAGACAGAGCTCATGGTACATATTGATACCAAAGACAAACGAGAAAGAGGGATGAGGCCCTGCAAGCAGAATTTAGGGAGCTAGGAAGCAGATTAAAAAACAGGACCTCAAAGGTAGTAATCTCTGCGCTAGTAAGCATAGATATAGGAGGTTAGTCCAGGTGAATGCGTGGCTGGAGAGATGGTGCAGGAGGGAAGGTTTTAGATTTCTGGGACATTGGGACTGTTTCTGGGGGCGGTGGGACCTGTACAAGGCGGACGGGTTGCACCTGAACTGGAATGGGACCAACATCCTTGCGGGGAGGTTTGCTAGTGCTGTTGGGGAGGGTTTAAACTAACTTGACAGGGGGATGGGATCCTGAGAGGAGGTTCAGCAGGGGGAGATGCACAGCCAAAATTAGAATAGAGAGCAAGTAAGATTGAAAAGCATAGGAATTATAGGCCAGTTAAGGCACGAGGGAGTTTGGCAAGGTTGGATGGTGTTTATTTTAATGCAAGGAGTCTGACGAATAAGGCAATGAGTTGAGGGCACAAATTAACACGTGGAAGTATGACGTCATTGCTGTCACAGAGACATGGTTGAGAGAGGGGCAGGATTGGCAGCTCTATATTCCAGGATATAGGATCTTCAGGCGAGACAGGGAAGAAGGTAAAAGAGGAGGGGGTATCGCAATATTGATCAAGGAATCAATTACAGCAGTAAGGAGGAGTGGCATCTTAGAAGGCTCCTCAAATGAAGCCATATGGGTAGAACTGAAAAACAAAAAAGGAGCAATCACATTGCTGGGAGTGTACTATAGGCCCCCAAACAGTCAGAGAGAAATAGAAGAGCAGATATGTAGGCAAATTTCAGAGAAGTGTAAAAATAATAGGGTAATAATAGTGGGGGATTTCAACTTCCCCAACATTAACTGGGTTAGTCATAGTGTGATAGGTTTAGAGGGAGTGGAATTCTTAAAATGCATCCAGGAGAGCTTTTTAAGCCAGTACATAGAAGGTCCTACAAGAGAGGGAGTGGTCCTGGACTTAATTTTAGGGAATGAAGCCGGTCAAGTGTTCGAGGTATCAGTGGGGGAGCATTTTGCAGATAGTGATCATAACTCTGTTAGATTCAAGGTTGTTATGGACCATAGTGGTATTTTGTGTGTGGAGCCGGAAGACGTAAGTTGGGTTCTAAATGAATACTTTGTGTCAGTGTTCACAAATGAGTGGGTATGGAAATCAGGGAGAAGGACTGTGATATAATTAAAGAAATTAGCATAGAAAGGGAGGAGGTTCTAAGTGGTCTGGCAGGCTTAAAAGTAGATAAATCTCCAGGCCCGGATGAAATGTATCCCAGGCTGTTGAGTGAGGCAAGGGAGGAGATAGCAGGGGCGCTGGCAATAATTTTCAATACCTCTCTGGCCACAGGAGAGGTGCCAGAGGACTGGAGGACAGCCAATGTGGTACCATTATTCAAGAAGGGAGGAAGGGATAAACCAGGGAATTACAGGCCAGTCAGTCTAACCTCAGTGGTGGGGAAACTATTGGAAACAATTCTGAGGGACAGAATTAATCTACACTTGGAGAGGCAGGGATTAATCAAGGACAGTCAGCATGGTTTTGTTAAGGGGAGGTCAAGTCTGATCAATTTGATTGAATTTTTCGAAGAGGTGACCAGGTGTGTAGATGAGAGCAATGCATTTGACGTAGTCTAATTGGACTTCAGCAAGACTTTTGATAAGGTCCCACATGGGAGACTGATAATAAAGGTAAAAGCCCATGGGATCCAAGGCAATTTGGCAAATTGGATCCAGAATTGGCTGAGTGGCAGGAAGCAGAGGGTGATGGTCGAGGGGTGTTTTTGTGACTGAATGCCTGTGCCCAGTGGGGTTCCGCAGGGATCGGTGTTGGGTCCCTTGCTGTTTGTGGTATATATAAACGATTTAGACTTGAATGAAGGAGGGTTATCAGTAAGTTCGCGGGTGACACGAAAATTGGTGGGGTGGCAAATAGTGAGGTTATTCAAAAAGTTGGGGGGGGAGGGGAGAGGCAGAAAGTAGGAAACTATAGACCAGTCAGTTTAACATCTGTCGTTGGGAAATTGTTGGAATCCATTATTAAGGAAGTAGTAATGGGGCATTTGGAAAGTCAAAATGCAATCCATCAGAGTCAGCATGGTTTTATGATAGAGTAAATTGTGTTTGACTAATTTGCTAGAGTTCTTTGAAGATATGACAAGCAAAGTGGATAATGGGGATCCTGTAGATGTAGTATATCTGGACTTCCAAAAGGTCTTTGATAAGGTGCTGCACAGAAGATTAATACACAAGATAAGATCACACGGAGTTAGGGGTAATATATTAGCTTGGATAGAGGATTGGCTAACCAACAGAAAGCAGAGAGTCATGATAAATGGGTCTTTTTCTGGATGGCAAGCTGTAACTAGTGGGGTGCCACAGGGTTTGGTCCTTGGGCCCCAACTATTTACAATCTATATTAATGACTTGGATTCAGGGATAAAAGATACGACAGCTAAATTTGCAGATGACACCAAAATAGGTGGGAAAGTAAGTTGCAATAAAGAAATAATAAATTTAGAAATGGATATAGACAGGTTACATGAATGGGCCAAAATCTGGAAGATAGAGTTTAACCTGGACAAGTGTGAGGTTATCTATTTTGGTCGGAAGAATAAAAAGGCGATTTATTATTTAAATGGAGAGAAACTTCAGAATGTTTCAATGCAGAGAGATTTGGGTGTCCTCATGCATGAATTGCTGAAAGCTAGTATGCAGGTACAGCAGGTAATAAGGAAGGCAAATGGAATTTTGGCATTTATTGCTAAAGGAAGAGAATATAAAAATAGGGAAGTGTTGTTGCAACTGTACAAGGCATTAGTGAGACCGCACCTGGAGTACTGTGCACAGTTTTGGTCCCCTTGCTTGAGGAAGGATGTAGTTGCACTGGAGGCAGTTCAGAGGAGGTTCACTGGATTGATTCCAGAGATGCGGGTCTTGTTTTATGAGGAGAGATTCAGCAGTTTAGGCCTATACTCGCTAGAGTTTAGAAGGATGAGAGGAAATCTAATTGAGGTATATAAGATGCTAAAGGGGATAGACAAAGTAGACGTGGAGCGGATGTTTCCCCTTCTGGGGCATTCTAGAATGAGAGGCCATAGTTTTAGGCTAAGGGGCGGTAGATTTAAATCAGAGATGAGGAGGAATTACTTTTCTCAAAGGGTGGTGAATCTGTGGAATTCACTACCTCAGAGTGCAGTGGATGCTGGGACGCTGAATAAATTTAAGGAGGAGATAGACAGATTTTTAATCAGTAACGGGTTGAAAGGTTATGGAGAGAGGGTGGGAAATTGGAGTTGAGGCTGAGATGAGATCAGCCACGATCGTATTGAATGGCGGGGCAGGCTCGAGGGGCTGAATTGCCTACTCCTCTGCTCCTAGTTCTTATATTCTTACATTCTTATGATAGCCTTAGATTACAGGAGGATATAGACGGGCTGGTCAGATGGGCTGAACAGTGGCAAATGGAATTTAATCCGGATAAGTGTGAGGTGATGCACTTGGGCAGGACAAACAAGGCACGGGAATACACAATGAATGGTAGGACCCTGGGAAGTACCGAGGGTCAGAGGGATCTTGGTGTGCATGTCCACCGGTCCCTTAAGGTAGCAGGATAGGTAGATAAGGTGGTTAAGAAGGCATATGGGACAACTTGCATTTATTAGTCGAGGCATAGAATATAAGAGCAGGGAGGTTATGCTGGAACTGTATAAAACGCTGGTTAGGCCACAGCTAGAGTACTGCGTGCAGTTCTGGAATCCACATTATAGGAAGGATGTGATTGCACTAGGGAGAGTGCAGAGGAGGTTTACCAGGATGTTGCCTGGGCTGGATAGTTTTAGTTATGAGGAGAGATCGAATAGACTGGGATTATTTTCCCTGGAGCGGAGGAGATTGAGGGGGACATGATTGAGGTGTATAAAATTATGAGGGGCATAGATAGGGTAGACAGGAAGGAACTTTTTCCCTTGGTGGAGGGATCAATAACCAGGGGGCATAGACTTAAGGTAAGGGGCAGGAGGTTTAGAGGAGACGTGAGGAAGAGTTTTTTCACCCAGAGGGTGGTGGGAATCTGGAACTCACTGCCTGAAAGGGTGATAGAAGCAGGAACCCTCATAACATTTAAGAAGTATTTGGATATGCACTTGCTATGCCATGGCATACAGGGTTATGGGCCTAGTGCTGGAAAATGGGAGTAGAATAGTTAGGTACTTGTTTGACTGGCGCAGACTCGATGGGCCGAAGGGCCTTTTTCTGTGCTGTCGACCTCTATGAATATGACTCTATATGTTAGGACTGTTTTCATTAGAGAAGAGAAGGCCGAGAAGAGATTTGATAGAGGTGTCCAAAATCATGGGGGGTCTGGACAGAGTGGATAGAGAGAAACTGTTCCCATTCATGAAAGGATCGCGAGTGAGTGGGAACAGATTTAAAGTAATTGGCAAAAGAAGCAGAAGTGATACGAGGAGAAACTGTTTCACACAGCGAGTGTTTGAGGTCTGGAATGCGCTGCCTGAGGGCGTGGTGGAGGCAAGGTCAATCGAGGCATTGAGAAGGGAATTGGATTGTTAGCTGCAAAGGAAGAATGTGCTAGGCTACTGGGTGAAGGTGGGGAATGGTACCAGGCGAATTGCTCATTGGGAGAATCAGTGCAGACACGATGGACCAAACAGCCTCCTTCTGCTTCGTAACAATTGTGAGATTCACAGCCAAGTGCCACCAGCCCCTCTCCCACTCCCCCCCACCAAGTCTGCACACAGGGAAGCAGTCCCTACTGTGTGCATGCAGAGGAATAGCCCCCCACTCCACCAACCACCCCCAGTCTGTACACAAGGGGGTAGCCCCCACCGTGTGTGCACAGAGGAACATCCCCCACCAAACCCCTGAACTCTGTTAACAGCAAAGCAGCCACCTGCATTCCCCCACCCCACCCCAACCATCTGTACATAGGGGACTGCCCCACACCCCCTCCTGCCCCACAGTGTGTACACAGGGGTGCAGTAACCCCCACCCCCCTTTTCCGTATAGAGCACAGCAGGCCAGAAACTGAACTGGACCAGCCATATAAATACTGTGGCTACAAGAACAGGTCAGAGGCTAGGAATCGTGCGATGAGTAACCCACCTCCTGACTCCCCAAAGCCTGTCCACCATCTACAAGGCACAAGTCAGGAGTGTGATGGAATACTCCCCACTTGTCTGGATGAGTGCAGCTCCCACAATACTGAAGAAGCTGGACACCGTCCAAGACAAAGCAGCCGGCTTGATTAGCACCACATCCACAAACATTCACACCCTCCACCACCGATGCACAGTGGCAGCAGTGTGTACCATCTACAAGATGCACTGCAGCCAAGCCTCCTTCAACAGGGAGCACCATCACCTGGTAGTTCCCCTCCAAGCCACTCACCATCCTGACTTGGAAATATATCGCCGTTCCTTCACTGTCTCTGGGTCAAAATCCTGGAACTCCCTCCCTAACAGCACTGTGGGTGTACCTACACCACATGGACTGCAGCGGTTCAAGAAGGCAGCTCACCACTGCCCTCTCAAGGGCAATTAGGGATGGGCAATAAATGCTGGCCTAGCCAGCGACGCCCACATCCCATGAATGAATAACAAAAAATTGAGAGTTTTCCCAACACTCCTCGAGCAAGTGCTGCCTTGATGCAATTACATCTCTGCACTGCTTTCCTCTCTTATGCCAATGCAATGAGCTTGGTATTGCTGACTGAATGTCAGAGGAATTAAACTCTTGAACCATCAGGAACCATTAATCCCGGTTTAATTAAATTGTGCAGATCAGATTTCCATTCTTTCTCTTTCTGCAGAGTTAGCCCAACCCCTCAATGCTCAAAACGATAGTCCTTTAAAGATCACTGCAAAAGCCATAAATCTCCTGATAAAACAATGGGCTGACAGGATCCTTGGCACAGTGAGTCGGAATCTTTATGCTCCCTCAGGGGTCTAGGCTTGGATCAAGGCAAGGGAAGCAAATGGGAGGATGTTCCTCTACAGCAGCTGGCTTAGACAGAGGTGAATTATTTTTCGGTGGTTTTTAAAATCAAGTTTTCCCAACAAGCTCCCCAAAGCAGGGCAATAACCATGACTTGCCACTGCCCAACAGAAGAATCAATATTCTCTTCCAATCCTGTGCAGTCCTGCGTATCAGAGAGTTTGGAGACATATTGGGGAAGAACAGGAGGTATAAACACACCCATTAGTGAGACACTGGCAACCGCTGACTCTTATTGCATTAGAAAGGAATTTGACTTTGTTTTTTAGATGACACTATTGACAATCGGAGCAGGTTTCATCAAGTCTCATCCTGTGTATGTATGTATGGGGTCATTATAAATATGACAAATCACAGTAATAAAATTAAAGGGATAGATGGAAAGGTAAACTAATGGTTATAAATTGTCACAGGGCGGGGGTGTTGCTACGGGTTGGTGGCTGAGGTCGCTACAGGGTCAGTGGCAGGGTTGCTATGGGGATCAAAGGGAGGGTTGCTATGGGGGTCAAAGGGAGGGTTGCTATGGGGGTCAATGGGAGGGTTGCTATGGGGTCAATGGGAGGGTTGCTATGGGATCAATGGGAGGGTTGCTATGGGGTCAATGGGAGGGTTGCTATGGGGTCAATGGGAGGCTTGCTATGTGTGGGTTGGTGGGAGGGTTGCTATGGGGCGGGGGGAGGTCAGGATCTTTGCTATGGGATTGGTGGGAGGGCTGCTAAGGGGTTGGTCGAAGGGTTGCTATGCGGTCAGCAGAGGGATGCAATGGAATTGGCGGGAGGGTTGCTATGGGATTGGCAGGAGTTATATGTACATTCCTACACTGTGATATCTCACCATATCCAGGATACAGATAGAGGCTGGGTACAATATTTTTTATTCTTTCACAGGAGTCGGGTATCACTGGCAGGTACATCCCTAATTGCCTTTGAGAAGGTGGTGGTAAGCCGCCTTCTTGAACCGCTGCAGTCCATGTGGTGTAGGTACACCCACAGTGCTGTTAGGGAGGGATCAGATCAGTGTTTGGGTCTTGGGCATCAGGGAAACCAAGGCTCACAGACTGTAAACCATGGGGGAATAGGATATGAATCATTCGCCCTCACAGGCCCAAATGGCTACAGGTGCTGCTCAGGTACAGGTTTTAGGGAACTTGATAAATACTCAAAGAACTTGTATTCTGTTCAAAAACCTACAAACCCCATTCATATAAAATATACAAAGGAGACTTCAGCATCTTCCTTCCATCCTAAACATCATTTCCAAAATACCCAGTGGCTCTTGTCTCATTTTGTACTCTGTCCCTAAACAGCACTTTCTCCTCATTCACCAATGCTGTTAACCTGCAGAGCTGGAACTAGTCTCCCTGGCACGGATGCAAACGTGGAACCAAATTAAGGGCAAGATCTCGTGTTTCTCTAATCTGAAGTTTGTGTACGGCAATTCAGACAGGGTATCAGTTGTATCAGGTTAGAACAGGTATTGAACACTACATCACCTGTGAAGCACAGGGAAAAACGATTATACTTCCAGAGAGTGAGAAGAGAGTGTGGGGGTATCAAACTAGCACAGGCCAAACTGGTTCATTTTAAATCAGCCCTCAACTTATTTTTTTCACTCATTATTCAGTTAACTTTAGGGAATCTAGACACAGGGAATAGAAATATTCGCTCTGTAGAACAGAACTTCAATATTGCTGCGAGAGAGGCATGTTGCTGAAGCTTTTCATTTTGCACTCATCATGACAAATGCAAGAATGCCAAATTTCAAATGCAATTTCAAACAATCCTGAGTGCGCTAATAGCTACACTAACAACCAATTTAAGATAATCAGTCCAGCTCCTGACGAGGTTCATTTGTGCTTGCTAGAAGTGACATACATTCATACGCAGGGACCTGGTCTCTGCAAACAAAAGGAATATAGTCAAGCTTTGTGCCTTTTTGAATTTCCTGGGAGCTTGGGGAGCCTATCGTTCCCCATTGCTTTCTCCTTGACAGTGCCTTGGCCAATCAGAGTTGATTTGCCAATCAATCAGCACCCTTTTCTCTTGTAGTATAAATTGTTGTGATCGTTTGAAATCTGGTATTCTTGCATTTGTCCTGATGAGTGCAAGTTGAAAAACTTTGGCAACGTCTCTCTTTTCACCAATATTCAAATGGATAAATACTCAATCTACAACTTCCTTGGGAATTTGGAGGTTTACAGGGTTTGGGAATATCCTGTAGTGTTCCAGGATTCTTCCCTATAAAAGTGGATTTGTGGTGTTGATTTCCACCTCTCCCTGTGACCTCTTCATTTTGACGAAAGGCCATTGACCTCAAACGTTGACTCTGTTTCTCTCTCCACAGATGCTGCCAGATCTGCTGAATATTTCCAACACTTTCTGATTTTGCTTCAATTTCCAGCATCGGTGCTATTTTGCCACTGGAAATGTGCTGTTTTCATTTTAAATTTTCCATCCAAGAAATGAGGATGCCTTTGAGGAGAGTCTACCAAGAGGTTCCAGGGTGAAATGATCCCCCTACAGGTGGACCAACGTGAATCAGAAACACTGACATGCGCAGAGTTGAGTTTTCCTCTCCCCATTCTTCCTACCTCTCCGCACAGTTCTGCCTATTCCAATAGTCTATGTGCTCCTGAAATCCTCTGTGCTCTTTATCGCCTTCCCAAGCATCTGCAAACTTTGAAATTAAGGCCACAGCTCAGGTGGTTAATATATATTAAAAAGAGCGTGGCCCTCACACCCCCTCCCCCCCCTACATGGGGAACATGACTGTCTACCTGACCCTCTCCAATCTGAGGGGCAGCCGCTCACCACAGCTCACTGCTTTCTCCCTCAGCCAATTTCCTATCCTTGCAGCCAGTGCCCCTTTAACCCCATGAGCTTTAACTTTGTGCATCAGTCTATTATGTGGCATTTCATCAAACGTCAAGAATTATCAAACCCTCAAGTCAGGAATCTGTGTTGACTGCGTTGGGCGGCAGATGTTTAAAAAGGCTTTAAAGCAGCAAAAAGGGGAAAACCAGAGGCAGTACTTTCCCCATTTCCTCCCACATCAAAAAAAAAATGAGAAACAGACAGGAGGGAAGTGGCAGCAGAAGGTAGAGATTAACCCTCTTATTCTGCAAACAAATGTCTATACTCGATGGGAGTTTAGAAGGATGAGGGGGGATCTGATTGAAACTTACAGAATACTGAAAGGCCTGGATAGAGTGGACGTGGGGAAGATGTTTCCATTAGTGGGAGAGACTAGGACCCGAGGGCACAGCCTCAGAGTAAAGGGAAGACCTTTTAGAACAGAGATGAGGAGAAACTTCTTTAGCCAGAGAGTGGTGAATCTATGGAATTCATTGCCACAGAAGGCTGTGGAGGCCAGGTCATTGAGTGTATTTAAGACCGAGATAGATAGGTTCTTGATTGGTAAGGGGATCAAAGGTTACGAGGAGAACGGGGGAGAATGGGGTTGAGAAACTTATCAGCTATGATTGAACGGCGGAGCAGACTCGATGGGCCGAATGGCCTAATTTCTGCTCCTATGTCTTATGGTCTTATGACCAGAGTTACTTTGAGAAGGGGAAAGCGATCAGAGTTAGAAGCGAACAAATTGGGTGTCTATGTTTGGGCAGCAATCCCTATATTGTGGTGTGTTACAGTTCACTCAGGGAGTCCGTGTTGCTGTGGTAACATGCACTTTTACATGCATGTTATAGTCTGGAACTATGGTTAGTGATGATAAAGGTTAGTATGCAAGCACAGGAAGTAATTTGGAAAGTTAATCGAATGTCATCGTTTATTGTGAGGGGAACTGAATACAAACGTAGGGAGGTTATGCTTCAGTTGTACAGGCACTGCTGAGACCACATCTGGAGTACTGTGTACAGTATTGGTCTCCTTATTTAAGGAAAGATGTAAGTGCGTTAGAAGCCGTTCACAGAAGGTTTACTAGACTAATACCAGGTTTGGGCGGGTCGTCTCAGGAGGAAACGTTGGACAGGATAGGCTTGTATCCACTGGAGTTTAGAAGAGTAAGAGGAGACTTGATCAAAACCTTTAAGACCCTGAGGGTGAATGTGGAAAGGATGTTTCCTCTTGTAGGAGAATCTAGAACTAGGGGTCACTGTTTAAAAATAAAGGGTCGTTCATTTAAGACAGAGATGAGGAGAAATGCTTTTCTCTCAGAGGGTTGAGAGTCTTTGGAACTCTCTTCCTGAAAAGGCGGTGGAAGCAGAGTCTTTGAATAATTTTAAGGCAGAGGTAGATAGATTCTTGATTAACAAGGGGGTGAAAGGTTACGGGGGCGTGGGCAGGAGGTTACAACCAGATCAGCCATGATCTTACTCAATGGCAGAGCAGGCTTGAAGAGCTGAGTGGCCTACTCCTGCTCCTAGTTCGCATGTAGAGGCACCTACATCCTTTCCACCATACGTCTGACCAGGAATCTCTCCTGCTCTTATCGCCTGCTATTGGCATGTGTCGGAGGGATTTTCAAGTTGATACTTGATCTGTTTGGCCTCGTTCTGAAGGCGACTTCCTTGGTCATCAAGTCCTAGAGTGGGACTCAAGCCCAGGACTTCTGGCTCAGAGGCAGGGGTGCTGCCCAATGCGCCACGAGACCTCCCTTTCTATATTGGAGGAGTATTCAAAACAAGAATCTCACAGATCACAGAATCACACAGTGCAGAAGAGGCCCTTCGGCCCATCGAGTCTGCACTGACACATGAGATAGGGTATAAAAACAGAAAACACTGGAAATACTCAGCAGATCCGGCAGCACCTGTGGCAAGAGAAACAGAGCTAACGTTGCAAGTCTGTGACCCTTCATCAGTACTGGAAAGAGTTAGAGATGTGACTGGTTTTAAACACATATGGCAAAGTGGGAGGGAAAGATGAGCAAAGAGAGAAGGTCAGTGATAGGGTGGAAGGCAGAAAAGATTAAGTGACAAAAGGGACGATGATGCAAGGCAAAAGGAGATGGTAACGGGAGAAGAGAAGAAACGAACGACGAGTATGGAGGAGGTGTCAATGGGAAAAACAGAAGCTTTACCAACATCTGACGTCCAAAATAAAATAGGAGCAGTGGTGATGGTCTCCAACTGTTAAATTCAATGTCGAGTCGTAAACCATCTAATTGAGAGACGAGGTGCTGTTCCTTGCGTTTACACTGGAACCGTGTAGGAGGCTGAGGTTAGAGGGGATCAGAGCGGAAGTGGGACAAGGAATTAAAACTACATGCAACCGGGAGCTTGCAAACTAAATGAAGCAGTCCAGCTAAGGGGTCACCTAATCTTCATCTGATCTTCCTAATATTGAGGAGCCCACACCCTGAGCAGTGAATACAGCATACTAAATTGAAAGAAGTACACGTGAATCACTGTTTCATCTAGAACAGGGAGTTTTTAAATTTATGCAGGGGATGTGGACATCGCTGGCAAGAACAGCATTTATTTGCCCATCCCCTAATTGCCCTTGAGGTGGTGGTGGTGAGCTGCCTTCTTGAACCGCTGCAGTCCATGTGGTGTAGGTACACCCACAGTGCTGTTAGGGAGGGAGTTCCAGGATTTTGACCCAGTGTCGCAGAAAAATCGCTCCCTGGTCCACTCCTCAAATCAGTCCCAATTTCCCTTTCCCATCACACCCTTCCATATAAATGTAGAAGATGCACACCTGGGCCTTTTACCTCCTCCCTTCTCATGGTCCAGGGCCCCAAACACTCCAGCCAGTGAAATAATTTACTTGTGCTCCTTTCAATGTGGTCTCCTCTTCACTGGGGAGACCAAACGTAGATTGGGTGGCCGCTTTGTGGAGTTATACGAATTATATGAGTTCCTCCGTTCCATTGGCAAGCATGACAAATTCAATGTCGAGTCCAGGAGGCCATAAACTGTCTAATTGAGAGACAAGGTGCTGTTCCTTGCGTTTACACTGCAACCGTGTAGGAGGCTGAGGTTAGAGGGGATCAGAGTGGAAGTGGGACAAGGAATTAAAACTACATGCAACCGGGAGCTCGGGGTCACGCTTGCAAACTGAATGAAGCAGTCCAGCGGCCTGTCATTTTAATTCCCCACCTTGCTCCCACTCCGATCTCTCAGTCCTCACCCTCCTACACTGTTCCAATGAAACTCAACGAAAGCGCGATAAATAGCATCTCATCTCTCAATTACGCACTTTACAGCTTTACAGACTCAAGTTCAACAATTTCAGACCATAAGATGTAGGAGCAGAAGTAGGCCATTCGGCCCATTGAGTCTGCTCCGCCATTCAATGAGATCATGGCTGATTTGATAATCCTCAACTCCACTTTCCTGCCTTTTCCCCATAACCCTTGATTCCCTTACTGATTAAAAACCTGTCTATCTCACTCTTAATGACCCAGCCCCTACAGCCCTCTGTGGTAAAGAATTCCACAGATTCACTACCCTCTGAGAGAATAAATTCCTCCTCATCTCTGTCTTAAATAGGTGACTCCTTACTCTGAGATTATGCCCTCTGGTTCTAGACTCTCCCACAAGGGGAGACAACCTCTCAGCATCTGCCCTGTCACACCCCCTAAGAATCTTATATGTCTCTCATTCTTCTAAACTCCAATGAGTACAGGCCCAACCTACTCAACCTCTCCTCATAAGAAAATCCCTCCATACCTGGGATCAACCTTGTGAACCTTCTCTGCACTGCCTCCAATGCCAGTATATCTTTCCTTAGATAAGGAGGGCCAAAATTGCTCACAGTGTTCTAGGTGTTGTCTAACTAATGCCTTGTATACAGCATAACCTCTGCAGCCAATTTTTTTCCGATGGCAGCAGCAGCTGGTCAAGATACAGCATTTCTCCAGTTACATCTTCCTCAAGATACATCTTTAGTTCCTTTACTTGTCCCATTACCATCTCCTTTTGTCTTGCACCATCATCCTTTTTGTCATTTAATCCTTCTTGACCTCCATCCCATCATGGGCTTTCCCTTTTGTTCTTTATCGCTACCCTGCCCCCGCTCCCTTCCCTGCCTCTGTACTTGCTTAAAACCTATAACATCTCTTAACTTTTTTCAGTTCTGACGAAAGGTCACAGACCTGAAACGTTAACTCTGTTTCTCTCTCTGCAGATGCTGCCTGACCCGCTGAATATTTCCAGAAAATTTGATTTTATTTCCAGCAACCGCAGTATTTTGCTTTGATCCCACAGATAGGGACATGCATTGTATTCTGTTTCCCAAGATCTTTTGATTGGAAAAGGACACAGTGGGATACTAGGTGCACATTACACAGTCAGGTACAAGATACAAACACTTAAGATCAGACTAGGAGGTATACAAACGGACACTTAATATCATATGATGGGATATGCAGCAACTCACCAAGTCTCCTTCAACAGCACCTTCCAAACCCACGACCGCTACCATCTAGAAGGACAAGGGCAGCAGATAGATGGGAACACCACCACCTGGTGGTTCTCCTCCAAGTCACGCACCATCCTGACTTGAAAATATGTCGCCTTCACTGTCACTGGGTCAAAATCCTGGAACTCCCTCCCTAACAGCACTGTGGGTGTACCTACACCACATGGACTGCAGCGGTTCAAGAAGGCGGCTCACCACCACCTTCTCAAGGGCAACTAGGGATAAGCAATAAATGCTGGACTAGCCAGCAACGCCCACATCCCGTAAATGAATTTTTTAAAAATGAGGTGCTTAATATCTCACAATGCGATATAAGCAAGAAACACTTAATCAGTTCATCTGAAATTTTCTTGACAGAAACATCGGGTGGTTTAACTGAGCGTGCAGAGAGAATACACCCACTTAACTGTGCTGAATGTTTGCAGTCGTGTGTAATGGTGGGGTGTCAAGTATCATCTCTCCCAGGCAGCTACTGCTAAAATCAAGTTTCCTTTCATGTGACACTGAATGATGTTTTCTCAGAGGCAAGCTATTAACACGATAGCCAGAAAAATAAGTGAGGTGTTCACCTGCATGAACACGGGTCTCATTTTCCATGGAGTTTGACTTTTGAGAAAAAAAGTATCTCTTGCTCTCAAATCAACCACATTCAAAGAACAGAAACCCCCTAAAGTTTTGTACAATTGGTTATCACAGCAATATCTGTCAGTAGCATTAGAATTGAAACAGAATGATGTAAATCCTTACCAAGTCCAAGTCGATTTTTAACGTGCCCTCAGACTTGTTACAACCAGGCCTGATTTCTGAAATAAAGGAAGGACGGCTTGTCAATGTGATTTAAACATTTTAATATTAATTGAGCATCGTGAGGTTCACCGAAGTCCTAGAACAGATGATACAGTTTATGTAGCCTGTGATTATCTAAAATTAAGGCTTTGTAATCTGCACACTTTTATGTCAGCACTTAGGATATCCTTTAATTTTCTACTTCCACGTGATAGAATATCAAACCACTTCAGATATCATGCACCAGCTGTTTTTATCGATTCTTGTACAGTGATCTGCTGGAGCAGGGGTGGAGTTAAACTTTAGAACCATTAGCTGTACATTAAATTCAACATAGAGAAATCTGTAGAAAAGATGAGGGGCGGACTTCTTGTCAAAAGCCAGGGAATTAAAACTGGTGCAGCAAATGGAAGTATGGCAGACAGCTGCCCTGTGTCTGAGTGTTCATTGTTGATAATCGTCAATCTGTGGTCTCAAGAGTAATTCAAAACAGGAATAAGGTATTGCTCCTGGTTATCAGCCAGCATTTAAGAGAGTGCAACAATGTGCTAGCAGACTGCAGCCACACAAAAGCCCTGCAGCACACTCCATACGTACAGTTCTGCTCCATTGGTAGGTACATTTGCATTAAGTAACTGGATCACCCTGCAATCATTTTATAAATGCTGAAATTAAGTTTAACTTCTTTCCCAGTGGCCAAGTAGGACTGCACATGGCAGAGCACTGATACTCTCCTGATGCTTAGGGGAGGCAGTGGCGGCGATGTCAGTCGACTAGTCATCAACGGGGCCACAGGTTCACATCCCACCATTGCAGCCGGTGAGATTTAAATTCAATTAATAAATCTGGAATTAAAAAAAAGCTTGTCCCAATAATTGTGACCGTGAAATGATTGTCATAAAAAAAAAACCAAACGGTTTTCTAGTGCCCTTGAGGGAAGGAAATCTGCTGTCCTTGCATGTCTCCAGATCCACAGCAATGTGGTTGTCCCTTAACTGCCCCTCTGAAACCCCTATGAAGTCTAAAAGGGATGAAAATGGATGGACCACCCAGGCCTAACAACGCTGTGGGTGTACTTACACCCATATGGACTGCAGCCGTTCTCAAGGGCAATTAGGGATGGGCAATAAATGCTGGCCTTGCCAGTGACACCCGCATCCCATAGAAGAAAAAAGATGAGCCAAAGCCAGGGAGCTCTGCTTACAACTGCTTCCTCTCACTTGTTTACTTTGCTTTGCAAAGTTTAAAATTATAATGTTATTTGGATTTTTAAAAAATCTAATTTTTAAATTAGGCAACCACAACATCACTTCACGTTCACAAACGCCCACAGCCCTGCCAAATTGCAGACACACTGATCCCTTGGTCTCGCGTCGGCTTAGTTTCAACATGTTGGGCAATGTTTCTCATCAGGATTATTTTTTTCCCTGCGAGTCCAAAGGGTACACGGTAATCAGGTTGAATTTTTCTGCATTTTGAGGAAAGCCCTGAACAGTCAAAATGGGGAAAGAGTCAAGATAAAGCCATTGGGGCGGACAGACAGGCACTGGCTTCACTCAGACCAGGTCAAAGTTCAATACCGTCTCCCTCTAGATCAGAGAATGGATAATGAGCTCATCCAGCAAAGAGGAAAGACATACCTAGAGCGAACAACCAGGACAGTTTGGCAAAGTCCAAGGAAGAGTGCTAGAAAAATAACAAGGGCACCACATAAGACGTAAGAACAGAAGGAGGCCATTCAGCCCCTCGAGCCTGCTCCACCATTCAATGGGATCATGGCTGATTTGCAACACAACTTATATGCCCGCCATTGTCCACATTCCTTGATACCTCTGGCTAACAAAAGTTTATCAATCTTAATTTTAAAACTAACTAATCTAGCATCACTGCCATTTATGGAAGAGTTTTCCAAACTTCTATCACTCTGCGTGTGGAGAAATGTTTCCTAATTTTACTCCTGAAAGGTCTGGCTCTAAGTTCTAGACTATACCCTCTTGTGCTAAATTCCCCAACCAGGGGAAAAAGTTTTTCTCTATCTCGCCTATCTGCTCCCCTTAATATCTTGAAAACATTGACCCAAATCACCACTTAATCTTCTAAATTCCAGGGAATACTACCCCAGTTTGGTTAATCTCCCTCTCGTAGCTAAACTCGTGGAATCCAAGTGTCATTCTGGTAAATCTACACTGCATTACCTCCAAGGCCGACGCATCCTTCCTAAGATGTGGTACCCAGAACTGCACACAGTAACTCTAGGTGAGGTCTAAGCGGGGCTTTGTATAGCTGAAGCATGACTTCTACCCTCCTTGGATTCAAGTCCTCTCGATATAAAAGCCAACATTCCATTATCCTTTTTGATTATTTTCTGTACCTGTTCATGATATGATAATGATCTTGGTTCCTGACTCCCAAGTCTCTTTGGGCCTCCACTGTTTCTAGTTTTTCAACATTTAGAAAGCCCCTGTTCTATTCTTTTCAGGTCCAAAGTGGATGATCTCATATTTGCCGACATTGAAATCCATTTGCCAGAAGGCACGATTTTCCAGCCCTGCCCACCGCTGGGATCGTCCAGACCCACCGAAAGTCAATGGGCTTTGGGCTGGGCCGCCGAATTTCCCACGGCAGGTCCCACCAATGACGGGGCCAGAAAATCCCGGCTACAGTTTTGTTCATTCACTTAATCTATCGATACCTCTTTGCAATATTATGCTTCCATCTACACTGCCTACAACGCCGCCATTCTTAGTGTCATTGGGAAAACTTGGATACATGGCTTTCGATTCCATCCTCTAAGTCATTAATGAATGCGGTGAGTAATTGAGGCCCGAAAACAGATCACCACTGGTCACATCCTGCTAAGTAATGTACCTGCCCATTATCCCTACTCGCTGTCTCTTTCCACTCAGCCATTTCCTAACCAGGTCAATAATTTGCCCTCAATTCCATGATCTTCAGCTTTAGCTAACAGTCTCCTATGAGGAACTTTGTCAAATGCTTTCTGCAAGCCATATAAGTAATATCCATAGACATTCCCTTGTCCACTACTTTAGTCATCTGTTCAAAAAATTCAATAAGGTTCGTCGGGCATGAACTTTACAAATCCACACTGGCTCCTTCTGATCAGCTGAAAAATTGCAAGGAGTTCAGTCACTCTGTCCTTAATTAGACACTCGTAAGTCCCCGACAACAGATGTTAGACCAACTGGTCTATAATTCCTCGATTTCCAGCTCTTGGTTCTTATAAATAGCGCAGTGACATGCAGAATTTTCCCATCTGAAAGGAGCGATTCCTGAAGCGAGAGAAATTTGGAACATTATAGCTAGGGCAATTTTTAAAATATTCTTTCATGGGATGTGGGCGTTGCTGGCAAGGCCAGCATTTGTTGTCCATCCTTAAGTGCCCTTGAACTGAGGGCAGTTAAGAGTCAACCACATTGCTGTGGGTCTGGAGTCACATGCAAGGATGGCAGATTTCCTTCCCTGAAGGATGTTAGTTAAGATTCGTTATCACCTCAACAAAAACAAAAATACCTGGAAAAACTCAGCAGGTCTGACAGCGTCTGCGGAGAGGAATACGGTTAACGTTTCGAGTCCGTTTCAAACCCTGGGATGGACGCTGTCTGGTCCTGGGGATTTGCCACTCTTTAGTGCCATCAATTTCCCCGTTTAAGTTATCTTAAGTTAATTTCATTAAGTCCCTGATTCAATAATAGTTACTTAGGGATATCTGGCAAACTGACCACTTTGTCTACTGTAAATACTGATACAAGGCAGTTATCTAGCATGTCCCCCATTTCCTTATTTTCACTGGCAACATCCACATTATCAGTTTCCAAGGGTTTAGTTTACATTGCTCCTGATCACTGACTTTCCTATTGCGATATAGCTTTGCAAGCTTCTTTTCACACTCACTTTTGTAGCTCTTACCGTCAACACCTCTTTGTCCCTTTGTCTATGACATCTTTTGGCAATCTCCACCTATCACTGGCCCTCTATCCAGCTCTACCTGTGTTCCCCCCCCCTGCCCCCCTTTAAACCTGCCTATATTTCACCTCTCTTCTATTTTTCCTTAGTTCTGTTGAAGGGTCATTCGGACTCGAAACGTTAACTGTGTTCCTCTCCGCAGATGCTGTCAGGCCTGCTGAGTTTTTCCAGCTATTTTTATTTTTGTTTTGTAGCTCTCCCTGTCTGATTTGTCATTCCTTGTTGCTCTTATTATCTTTCTCATCAGCCATATTGTCTCAATCTTATGCGATCTCAATTTACAGGGAGATGGTGGCATAGTGGTAATGTCACTGGACTAGTAACCGGGGGCCCAGGCTAATTCTCTGTGGACATAGATTCAAATCCCACCCTGGCAGCTGGTGGAATTTAAACTTGATCAATAAATTTGGAGTTGAAAGGTAGTCTCCAGTAATGGTGACCATGAAGCTATCACTGATTGTCGTAAAAAAAAACCCATCTGGTCCACGAACGTCCTCTAGGGAAGGAAATCTGCCACCCTTACCCAGCCTGGCCTACATGTGACTCCAGACTCCACAGGAATGTAGTTGATCCTTAACTGCCCCTCTGAAATGACCTAGCAAGCCACTCAGCTGTACCAAACTGTTACAGGTACCAGGTGGACTGCAGCAGTTCAAGGTGGTGGCTTGCCACCATTTTCTCAAGGGTAATTAGGGATGGGCAACAATTGCTGGCCTTGCCAGCAACATCCACATCCCATGAATGATTAGAAAAAACCTACATGAAAGTGAAAATCTTCTGTTAAAAATGCTCTGCTTTCACTACATGCTTGTCTAATCTCTGTATTTGTACAAGCTACCACTTCACAGTTACCAGCAGTGGGCCTATACACAATTCCCACTACAGTCTTAATTCCACCCATAAAGTCTCCATTACCACCTTCCTCCTATTATATCCTCTCTTATCATTGAAATGGTTTCATCTTTAACCACCAAGGCTACTCTTCCCCCTCTACCATTTTCCTTACCCTTTCTGTAGACCTTATAACCTGGGATATTTAGTTCTGGTCCTGATCGTCTTGTAGCCATATTTCCATAATGGTTATCATGTCATGCCCTGCAAGTTGAATTTGCGCTTGTAATCCATTCAATTTCCTCTTTTTACTCCGTGTGATTGTATAAGGAACGCTTATTTAGGGCACACGCCCAAACCTGTCTTTCTGCTGTAATGTTTAAATAACATTATTTCCTATTTCGGTCTCCTGGTTTAATTACTTCACACCTCGTGGCCGTCAATTTAAGAGCTTGGATTAAGTATTGCTGGAAAAAAAAAAGGGACATGTTGAAGCTTTTTGTCTTGCACTCTTCAGGACACTTTGCAAGAATACCGATATAAGGGAGAAACAACAATTTAAAGCGTATGCGAAGAGATTGCTGATTGATTGGCAAGTGGACCCTGATTGGTAGAGGCGCTGCCATGGAGAATGTACCAGTAATGGTGACGGACCAATCAGAACTCTCTTCGCATACACTTTAAATTGTTGTTTTCCCCTAATATTGGTATTCTTGCAACGTGTCCTGATGGGTGCAAAATGAAAAGCTTTGACATGTCTCTTTTTTCAGCAAAACTCAACTCAAATATAGAAATTTTTTTTTGGAGATGGTCTTTAATCAAACTAATCCAACTGCCTGCAAATTGCTCCAACCCCCTACAGGGACAAAACAAAGATAAGACACCAACTTCAAAATGCAATTAAATGTATAAATTAAAATAATTCTGCCCGATTCCTTTGCAGCAAATGCTGTTGATATGATCTGAAACCCATCTGTATGAGGTCAGGAGGAGGCTGCAAAGTCCATCTCCACAGAGGCTGCACTCAGAACCTGATCCTGCAAAAAAACAAGTTCTAGTTCGGAACTTGACACAGAAAAGTCTGGCAATAGTCTCATCCCCAGGTAACTAACACATTATTGGGTTCAATAGCAAAGAATTAAGAGAATCTACAACTTTTCAGTTGGGATATTAACCTACATCACTGAATGAGCTAACACAGCAGTGAAAACTGATCCCAGTTTTCCAATGCTACTTTGTCAAAGAATTTGGTTCACTCCAACAGATGATTATATTTTATATTAGAGAAAGGAAACTTTAGCTGAAATGCACTCTAGCTCCAGCCACTGACTTGGCGTAAAGCAGTGCGCTATATTGCTTTATTTTATTCTTTCATGGGATGTCGGTGTCGCTGGCAAGGCCAGCATTTGTTGCCCATCCTTAACTGCCCCTGAACTGAGTGGCTTGCTAGGCCATTTCAGTCGGCAGTTAAGAGTCAGGCACATTACTGTGGGTCTGGAGTCACATGTAGGCCAGGCCAGGTAAAGATGACAGATTTCCTTCCCTAAAGGACACTCATGAACCAGATGGGTTTTACAACTATCGATGATCTTTTCGTGGTCACCATTACTGAGACTTGCTTTCACTAAATTGATTTTAAATCCCACCAGCTGCCATACCCATGCCCCCAGTGCATTAACTTGGGACTCTGCCTCAATAACCCAGGGACATTAACCACTACGCCACTGTCTTCCCCAATATGTTAACACAGTGCCTGGAATAAGGGTGTTCAAATAAAATGACAGCACTTTCTATTGGTATATTCAGCTCTGTTGGAGGAAATCAAAGTATGAAAATTATTAGCGACGGAGAGGAGAGCTCAGGAGGATAAAGAGCCACTGAGATTGCAAGCAGTCCCAAACAGGGCCTCCCGAATTGCACCAATACCATAGATAACAAGTTCAGCTATTCTCCCTTCCTGTAATAAACTGGGCTGTTTGCCCATGAAGGTTTGACAGAATTAAACAGCAGAATATAGTGTTTGGTTTCAGGAATAACTGTGAGCAGTCCACACCTGCAGCTACATGCAAGTCTTTCACAATCCCAACTACTTGCAATTGCTCGAGATTCTAACCAGTCATCACGACTTTATATAGAATAAAGATTTGCATGTATATAGCACCTTGCATGCCCGAAAGGATATTCCAAAGTGCTTTACAGCCACTGGAGTACCTTTGAAGTCTTGTTATTGTTACAATGTAGGAAAGAAGGCAGCCAAGCTGTGCACAGTAAGATCCCAAAACAGCATTGAGAGGAATGGCCAGAAATTTGTTTCATTTAAGTGATTTTGGTAAGAGTGATAAATATTGGCCATCTTGTGATCCCAGCTGAGGTTATCCCTAGACAAGCCTGATCCCAGGGTGGAACCCGACTTGATAGATCCTAACTTTTTTTGTTTGTTTAGATACGTGGAGAGTAGATACTGAACAGAGTCACAGGAGTCAGCTGATGAACTTTTAACAAAATAAAACATTTATTAAACAAGAAAAGATGAACTATATTACAATACTCCTTCACCCACAGCTATATCTTTATAGATTTATACAGATTTGTAAGGATAGCACAAGCTAGAAAAACTATCTTGTACTCTAGTGTCCACAGTAAGCAGTCTATGTAAACCAAAAAGTGACCTGTGGTCAGGCACACCACATCTGAAACCAAGTGACAGTTGCCACCCTAAACAGATGCTATGGATCTCTCATCAACTCCCCCCTGACACTTGGCCCACCATGAGCCAACTGGTCTCACTGAATTCCGTCCTTCACACGAGGGTCACACGTCCTTCTCCATTCTCTAAGATCGCGCCTTGGAAGCTTCTCCCAAACACCTTCCGCAAGGGTTCACCTCCAGGGTTTCAAACTCTCCTTCTGACATTCCTCTTCCCTGGGTCACCACATGCAGTCAAGCTGTCTTCCACGCTCTCTCTCTCTCTCTCCAATTCAGCTGTCAACAGTACACCACTGCTTCACACGCCCATAGCAAAGAGTTACAGACCTTCCGCCGTCTCTTTGGGCCTTCTTGCCTCTTGCAAGCTGTTCTCACTTTAAATCTGCTTTCCGCAGCTTTTGTCTCTTTAAATCTGAAGCTTGGAGCCTCTCTGCCCCTCACTCTTAACTTCATTCAACAGGACCTTTTCCAGGTTCCTGTCCTTCCTTTGGCTAGAGGGTCTTCTTTGGACTTTCCCCTCTTCCACTCCCCAGGATTTTTGAGGCTATTCCTTAGCTTGAGAGTGGCTATCTGTCCCTCTTGCTCCAGTCTCTCTCTGGCAGCTTTAGCTTGGGACTATCTGCCACTACTAGATAGCTCAAAACCAGCTGAACTCCAACAGCTTCCAAAACAAACTGCTGTGTCTAGCTTCTGTGTGTGCGCGTCTGTGGGAGGGACCTGCCTCTCTGGATCCCTGTTGCCAGGCAACAGCCCAATTCTCCTACTCTTATTTGCTTAACTGCTTGAGTCGTAAACTCTCATTAGAAATGTAAGTGCATTTTTAAAGTGAAGCTAAAACTCAATTCGACCTTTCTTAGTACAGAGATACAAAAATACAAATCAAACTTAAACTTTAAAGCTAATACCCATTCCTAAATCCTACAAATACCAATATAATTTCCTTAAACTATCTCTATTTCCTAACAGCCAAGACACTGGAGAACACTCCCCTGCTCTCCTTCAAATCATTTCCACCTACCTAGGATGACAGATGGGCCCTCGGTTTAGCTTCTTCTATGAAATATGATATCTTTGATAATGCAGCACCCCCTTTGTACCACCACTGACACTGTGAGGCTCTCTCAGTAGTACCCCTACAACAGTGCAGCATTCTCTCAGAACTGTCCTTCCAACAGCACACTCCCTCAGTACTAACCCCCCCAACAGTGCAGTGCTCTCTTAGTACTGCCCCTCCAAAAGTGCAGCACTCCCTCAGTACTGGCCCTCTGACAATGCGGTGTTCCCTCAACACTGATCCTCCAACAGTGCAGCGTTCCCTCAGTGCTGATCCTTGGACAGTGCAGCACTCCCTCAGTACTGACCCTCCAACAGTGCAGTCCTCTCTCAGTACTGACCCTCCAAAAGTGCAGCACTCTCTCAGTATTGGCCCTCTGACAATGCTGTGTTCCCTCAACACTGACCCTTTGGCAGTGCGGTGTTCCCTCAATGCTGAGCCTCGGACAGTGTAGCGCTCCCTCGGTACTGACCCTCTGAGAATGCGGTGTTCCCTCAACACTGACTGACAGTTCAGCACTCCCTCAGTACTGACCCTCCAATAGTGCAGTGCTCTCTCAGTACTGGCTCTCTGACAATGCAGTGCTCTCTCAGTACTGGCTCTCTGACAATGCAGTGCTCTCTCAGTACTGGCTCTCTGACAATGCGGTGTTCCCTCAACACTGACCCTCTGACACTGCAGCACTCCCTCAGTACTGACCCTCCAACAGTGCAGTGCTCTCTCAGTACTGACCCTCCAACAGTGCAGTGCTCTCTCAGTACTGGCTCTCTGACAATGCGGTGTTCCCTCAACACTGACCCTCCGACTGTGCAGCGTTTTCTTATTATTCAACTGGGAGTGCAACCTAGATTTTTTTCCTCACATCTCTGACTCAGAGGTGAGTGCGTTGCCAATTAAGCCACTGCTGCCACCTTATACAACATTACATTGGCCTACCTTACATCATAGCAAAATACCTAGCCACATCCAAGTAATTCAATCATTAATGACTCAGGAATATTTACAGCACTAAACATGTTTAAACAACTCCCAGCATTGAACTGAAATAAAGCAGCTCAAAATACACTCAAATAAATAGTTAAAATCTCACCAAATATTCTTACTGAGGCTAAACTCCCAATTCTCCTGAACTTTGACTCTCCATTGGCATCTGCAGATTCTCCCTGTTGTGTCACGACTTGTCACATCGCTCAGATATCAACACATTCCACACAAAATTACCGGGCAGTACAGTGAGTGTTCGCACAAAGACACGCACAGGTGAGAGGGGCCATTTAGCCCATCGGGTCCGACCTTCCATTGAAACCTATGATTCCTAGTTACAGTCTCCTGCTGTTAACTTGCTGACTCCAGCTCCAGCCTTCATCTTCCATCCCAGGTGTTAACGAATGGCTGTGTGAACAACCACCTCCTGGTACCAGTTCCAAAGCTACCTTTTCCCAGTTTATACTATGCACAGTTGTGGGTTAACTTGTAACCGTGCTCAGCATGAACCTTTTTACTTCCACCTCATCTCCTGTATCCCGCTGCAGGCTCCACATGAACAGAAAAGCGTAGCGTCAAAGGGGGCCATTCAGCCCATCGTGCTATGTTAGCTTTCATTCGCCACCTTTCAAAGGTTGAAAAATCCATTTTTGAGTCTTTTCTCATATCACATAACCGCCCCCCCCCATGACCCTGCCCCCAATGTTTCCTTTCAGCTACAAGGGTCAAGTCTAACAGTCCTGAGAACAATTACAGGTTATGAGGGTTTCTGCCTCTACCACCCCTTCAGGCAGTGAGTTCCAGGTTCTCATCACCCTCTGGGTGAAAAAATTCTTCCTCACATCCCCTCTAAACTTCCTGCCCCTTACCTTAAATCTATGCCCCCTGGTTATTGATCCCTCCACCAAGGGGAAAAGTTCCTTCCTGTCTACCCTATCTATGTCCCTCATAATTTTATACACCTCAATCATGTCCCCCCTCAATCTCCTCTGCTCCAGGGAAAATAACCCCAGTTTATTCGATCTCTCCTCAAAACTAAAGCTCTCCAGCCCAGGCAACGTCCTGGTAAATCTCCTCTACACTCTCCCTAGTGCAATCACATCCTTCCTATAATGTGGATTCCAGGACTGCACGCAGTACTCTAGCTGTGGCCTAACCAGCGTTTTATACAGTTCCAGCATAACCTCCCTGCTCTTATATTCTATGCCTCGGCTAATAAAGGCAAGTATCCCATATGCCTTAACCACCTTATCTACCTGTCCCGCTATTGCCCCTCTTCACAAAATGTATCTCTTCATACTTCTGTGTATTAAATCTCATCTGCCATCTGTCTATTTCACTAGCCTGTCTGTTACTTTCCTCCTTACAGTTTACTCCATTTGTCAGTTTTGTCTCATCTGCAAATTATGCCCTGTATACTCTAGTCCAGGTCATCATTATTTATCCTGGGGAACGAACACCCTGTATGTCAGTCCAAAAAACAATCAATCATTCACCACACTCTCTGCTTTGTGTCTTAGCCAAAATGTGATACAAAAAATACAACAATATACATTAGACAATTCTATCTTAACACAAGTATCAAAATATTGGAGATATATGTGGAGAACGTTGACATAAACATAGTTAGTTTAATATGCCTGGCAGTGCAAATTTAATCAAGATTAGTGGACTAAACCTGCCTAACAAACACCCAAAGTGACAAGAGCTGCAATACCGAGAATTGGACATCTTCACACAGACCAACACAAAAAGAGAATGGAATTGCTTTTCTTACAAGAGATTGCACAGGAGATCAGGAAATAGAAACATTCATTTTGTTCAACTCCTTCTACGCAACCCTCGCGCAGCACAGCACAAATGCTTCATCAGATCAGGTTGGCACGACTTAACTCTGCCACATTTGTTGGCTCCGTTTGGGAGCAGAATCACAAATGAACACAGCTATTGTTCAGATATCTGAGTGTGTTCCTGTGTTTATCAAAAGGACTAGTCACAAAAAGGCAAGGAGACTGTTAACTCCAGCCTTTCACTTAAAATTTAAAAAACTAGAGGGGTTTGATAGACCATCAACATCAGCAACCACTCATGTGATTCCCAATCAAATAATGAAAAGACAAAAAAGGAACAGGGAATAGAAGCTGGTTTGATTTATTTGATTTAAACAAATGTTGATTAAAAACAAAATATGTACAGCTGGCTTAAAATCACTGCCAATGGGGCTGAATGTTGATGCTCACATCTTATACAGACACCAATTTAATTGGGAAGATCGAGGCCAACAATCAGCTCGAGGGCACTGCATCAGCAACAGATTCAGACTTTGCTAGGCACTTGAGCTACCAACTGAACAAGTCGGATCAAACACCTCAAACTGTTTTCCGCTGCTGGTGTTTCACAATGTATTCTGGAGCTTATAGCCAAAGGGGCTTCCTCAACACAGTTAGTGAAGATAATAAACTGTTCACACATTGTCCAATTTTGTAGAATTGATCGAGAATCTCTTCAGTTTGATACAGTAAAGAAAAATGAACAAAAATACTCAATAATGATACATTCAAGGACAACTTTTAGATACATTATTCCATGATTGTTACACTGAACTTTACTTACAGATAAACAAGTCTTTCCACAAAATTAGTTTTCTGAACAAAGTTGCAATTGCCAATGCACTGTAATTAACTTTGTAACTAAATTCTAACTAGCTATACAATGTAAATAAACATTGTAATTAGCTATACAATGTAAATAAACATTGTAACTAGCTATACAATGGGACAAACCACTGTAACCAACTATATGGTGTAGCTAAACATATAACTAGTTACGCATAACTAGTTATACAATGTAATTGAACATTGTAACTGTGTATATAATGTAGCTTTTTAAAAACGTAATTCCAGAAGCGAGACACTTAGAAAGACCCAAATAACGTCACAGCGAAATACACAACAGACGCTCTGACATTCGCAACTAATGAACTGGGGACAGGACCAAAATCATTCACAATTTCAAACACTGGCTCACAACCTGTTGAAAGCTGCTGGAACTTTCACTGAGTTGGGATCATTGGTGCTTCCCCTTGCAGCTCACTCCCCTCTGTTCCTGAATTCCTGAGGTCAATGGATGTCGGTCAGCACGAGGCAGCATTGCTGGTTTTATGGAATAAGCAGCTCTTTATCCAGCATCCAATGTCTTTGCGATTAAATGCTTGCACAGCTTGATTCCAGAGATAGAGCAGTCTCCCTAGTCACTATGGACGCTGCATGAAAATAACTGCCCACTGAGAATTTTTATAATACCCTTCTGAAAGTAAGCGTACCGTGTCCATAATTTACTGGTTTCAAGATATTTCACTACTGCTGTGCCAAACTTTGCCCATTCGTCATGTGCCTCATCTTTCTCTACTGGGTTTAGCAATGGACCTTTTACTATTTCTCTAACTTCTGTTTTACAAATAGTATCGCCAGAGGCAACATTACAGTTTGAGATATGGAGCGACACCCCGTTATACTGTGGTATGTCTTCGAACACTCACCACAGCATTCCCAACATCACATCACACACAAATAGAAAGGCTTTTCTCACTGATGCTACTGTTCGTAAACTGTTGGCCAATCCTTACTTTTCTCAGTTCCAGTTATGCCATCATCCTTCTCATTGCGTTGAAGTTAATGCCTTGAATTCAACACACCATCTGTTTCTAAAAGTTAATCTATCCCAGCAAAAAGAAAGATTTGCATTTATATAGGGCTTTACACAACCACCAGACATCCCAAAACACTTTACAGCCAATGAAATGGCTTTGAATTGTAGTCACTGTTGTACTGTAGGCGATACGACTGCCTTTTTGTGCACAGCAAGCTCCCACAAACAGCAATGTGATAATGACCAGATAATCTGTTTTTGTGATAGTGAATATTGGCCAGGACACTGGGGGGAAAACTCCCCTGCTCTTCATCAAAACACTGCCATGGGATCTGTTACCCCCATCTGAGGAGGCAGACAGGGCCTTGGTTTAACATCTTATCCAAAGTGCAGCACCTCTGACAGTGCATCATTCCCTCAGTCCTACACTGGAGTGTCAGCCTTGATTGTTGTGCTCAATACCTGGAGGGTGGGACTTGAACCCAAAATCTTGTGAATCAGAGGGTGAGAGAGTTACCAACTGAGCCACAGCTGAGACTTAAATCTGGGGACTCCTTCCCTCCCTGAGCTTTCACCTTTCCCTTCAATGCAGAGCATCACCGAACAACTCATTGTTCATTCATTCGACTTCCTCTCCCGCTCTTCTTCACTTTGGTGATGTCTCACGCTGTAACTGTAATTCTGTTCAGCCGCCCTTTCCTCCTTTTAATTATTCTTTTAAAAAACCTGAACCTTTTCGCTTACATAGAAAAGATGAGACATCCATTCTCACTTCTGATCTCTTATTTTACAAGGAAGCATATTAAGGGGTATAGTAGCGTCCTGGTTATGACATCATACAAATATTTCTACAAATATTTTCGATGTCTAAGTTAAAACAATGAAGTCTACAGCAACTGGCAAGACTAAGGCAGGTTTTCCCCATAACCATTTAGCAGGAATTGAAGATAATTGGAGCATTAGTCAGCACAGATCTTATCTAACTCCTGTAACCCATGAGAAAGCTCAAATCCATCCCGTGATAAACATAACTCTATTTAGTGCAAGTACTGCACATAGTTCCCAGCTCAGGGTAGTACGATGACAGATTTCACGAGAGAACATCACACTCTGTGGAGCCAGGAACTTCCCCAGAAGTTATTCAACTACCTGTTAGATGTGGATGGGTGAATAACACCGCTGGCCTGGGCACATTTTGGACAAGGTCTGCTGGTTTGCTGCACTTCACCTGGAACTGTACAACACTGACAGGATCAGAGAGTAATCCTGCTGCCCACACAGCCTGGCCTGGCCTGGTACCTCAGAAAGTGAAGATCAAATTACAGGAAGCAGACACATATCAGAGGGCTGATCACCCACAACATTTTCAACGTTCTTTCACAATTGCTCTGGTTTTGACTGTCTCGCTTCACACTCTTTAACTAAGGAAAATTGTTTATCTTCCAATTGTCAACTGCAGCTGCGTATATTGTACAATGCAGCCTCACCCTCCTCAACAGAGGGAGCAGATACCAATCAATCACTGCCCTCTCCCCAACACAGGGGAGTCATTCTTCACATTATTCATTCACGGGATGCAGGCGTCACTGGCTAGGCCATCATTTGATACCCATCCCTAATTGCCCCTTGTGGAGGTGGTGGTGAGCTACCTTCTTGAACCGCTGCAGTCCGTGTGGCGTAGGCACACCCTACGTGCTTTTAGAGAGGGAGTTTCAGGATTTTTGACCCAGTGACAGTGAAGGAACGGCAATACATTTCCAAGTCAGGATGGCAAGTGACTTGGTGCGGAACTTCCAGGTGGTGGTGTTTCCATCTATCTGCTGCCTTTGTCCTTCAAATAGTAGTGGTCGTGGGTTTGGAAGGTGCTGTCTAATAGCCTCGGTGAATTCCTGCAGTGCATCTTGTAGATGGTACACACTGCTGTTACTGTGCATCGGTGGTGGAGGGAGTGAATGTTTGTGGACCGGGTGCCAGTCAAGCAGGCTGCTTTGTCCTGGATGGTGTCAAGCTTCTTGAGTGTTGTGGAGGCTGCACTCATCCAGGCAAGTGGAGAGTATTCCATCACGCTCCTGACTGGTGCCTTGTGGATGGTGAACATCTCCACTTCTGACCTTATGATGGAAAGAAGGTCATTGATGAAGCAGCTGAAGATGTTTGGGCCGAGGACACTACCCTGAGGAACTCCTGCAGTGATGTCCTGGAGCTGAGATGACTGACCTCCAACAACCACAACCATCTTCCTTTGTGCTAGGTATGGCTCCAACCAGCAGAGAGATTTCCCCCTAATTCCCATTGACTCCAGTTTTGCTAGGGCTCCTTGATGCCACACTAGGTCAAATGCAGCCTTGATGTCAAGGGCAGTCACTCTCACCTCACCTCTGGAGTTCAGCTCTTTAGTTCATGTTTGAACCAAGGCTGTAATGAGGTCAGGAGCGGAGTGCCCCTGGCAGAACACAAACTGGGCGTCAGTGAGCAGGTTATTGCTAAGCAGGTGCCGCTTGGAAGCACTGTTGATGACCCCTTCCATCACTTTACTGATGATTGAGAGCTGGCTGATGGGGCGCTAATAGGGCGGGTTGGATTCGTCCTGCTTTTTGTGTACAGGACATACCTGGGCAATTTTCCACATAGGCGGGTAGATGCCAGTGTTGTAGCTGTACAGGAACAGCTTGGCTAGGGGCGCAGCAAGTTCTGGAACACAAGTCTTCAGTACTGTTGCCGGAACATTGTCAGGGCCCAAAGCCTTTGCAGTATTCAGTGATATCAATCAACCACTGCCCTCTTCCTGACAGAGTGGAACAGACAATAATCTTAATGCTGCTGCCAGTACCTTGGTTGATATCAGCACACAGAGCTCCAGTTTGGAATTCTCTAAAACCCATGATTTAGTTAAGCACCACCTCACGCACTGACCGTTTTAAAACGAAGATAACAGCAATATACTGCGGGGGATGGAAATCTGGAAAAGCAAACAGAAAATGCTGGAAAAGCTCAGCAGGTCTGGCAGCATCTGTGGAGCGAGAAACAGAGTTAACGTTTCGAGTCCGTGTGACTCTTCTTCAGAACTGAGGGGTAGGAATGTGATGGGTTTTATACTGTTTACGAAGGGGTGGAGTCGGTGAAGCAAAATGGAGGGTCGGGGATGTCTGGCACAGAAATTATCACTGGAAGGGGGCTGGGGAAAGAGAGGTGGAAAGCTTTCACACAGATAGTTATTCGAAAGAGAGATCTTGAGGTGCAGTGGGTAGTGTCCCTGCCTCTGAGCCAGAAGCTTTGGGTTGGAGTTCCTCTCTGGGACAGCCACAGAAAGAACATTCATAATGTGGCCCAACATGTTGATTATCAACCTGCCAATTGTTCCAATGCACCTACAGCAGAAGTTAAGAGCAAGAGAGACTCATGGTGCCCCTCAGGCTATAGCTTCAGACTAGCAACCTGTTCCAGGAAAACCAAACTACAGAAAACATGTAGTTCTAGATGTGGGAAGCCTTCTAAGTTACTAGAACAGGGAATGATTCACCACTAGGGAACAGGGACAAGGACATCATTTAAAAGCGGGACCGGAGAAGGATTTGAAATCCAAAAATGTAGAAAGGGGACAGAATATGAGAATCAGGAGCCAGCAGCGACACAGGTATGATGGGCTGGACAAGCTCTTTTTGCACAATCGCACTTATGATTCTAGAGAATAGATTGAGCAGAGTGAGCAGTGTGATCAACAACATGCGTGTGCGTGTTCAGGCAGAACATACACATGATATTAGTCACTTATTTCTCCAGATGCCATCACCTTGCCTCCCAACTTAAAAAAAAAAATTAGGACCCTGATTTGTGAGTTGTTCCTCATTTCAACTGGCTTACAGTCATAGAGTTATACAGCACAGAAACAGGCCCTTCGGCCCATTGTGTCCATGCCGGCCATCAAGCACCTATCTATAATAAAAGCAAAAAACTGCTGGAAATCCAAAACAAAAACAAAAATAAAAATACCTGGAAAAAACTCAGCAGGTCCGACAGCATCTGCGGAGAGGAAGACAGCTAATGTCTCGAGTCCGTATGACTCTTCAACAGAACACAGCCACCTAGTCTAATCCCATTTTCCAGCACTTGGCCCATAGCCCTGTATGCTTTGGTGTTTCAAGTGCTCATCTAAATATGAGAGAGTTCCTGTCTCTACCATCCCCTCAGGCAGTGTGTTCCAGAGTCCAACCCCCTCTGGTGAAAAGATTTTTCCTAAAATCCCCTCTAAACCTCCTGCCCCTCATCTTAAATCTCTGCCTCCTGGTTATTGACACCTCCGCTAAGGGGAAAACTTTCTTCCTATCTACCCTATCTATGCACCTCATAATTTTGTACACCTCAATCAGGTCCCCCCCTCAACCTTCTCTGCTCTAAGGAAAACAACCCCAGCCTATCCAGTCTCTCTTCGTAACTTAAATATTTCATCCCAGGCAACATCCTGGTGAATCTCCTCTGCATCCCCTCCAGTGCAATCACATCCTTCCTGTAATGTGGCGACCAGAACTGCACACAGTACTCCAGCTGTGGCCTAACTAGCGATTTATACAGCTCCAACATAACCTCCCTGCTCTTGCCAGCAGAAAACAAAGGACTTGCATTTATATAGCTTCTTTCACATCCTCAGGACATCCCAAAGCTCTTTACAGTCAATGATTCACTTTCAAGGTATGATCAACGTTGTAAACACAGCAGCCAATATGACACAGCACGATCCCACAAATAGCAAGAATATTAAAGAACAGATAAACAACTTTGTCTAGTGATGTTGATTGAAGGATAATAATTGGCCAGAAAACTAAGGAGAACTTCACAACTTTTCTTTGAATAATACCCTGGGATCATTTACATCCATCTGATGGGGTAGATGGGCCCTCAGTTTAATGGCTCATTCAAAAGACGACAGCTCTGACAGTGCAGCTCTCTCTCAGCGCTGCCTCTAAGCACTGGCCTTCTGAAAGTGTGTCAACATCCTGGAAATACCCACGTAACAGCACCATGGGGGCACCTCTACCTCAGGGACTGCAACAGTTCAAAATGAAGACTCACCAACACCTCCTCAAAGGGTAACGCGAGGGGGTTGATAGCTAGGGCCTGGTTAAAATGTAGCCTTCAGTGTCATAATCACTGAAATACATTCACCTGATGGGCAGTGAGCACAGGTTGACTGCATGTGTTGCAGCAAAGTCATATTCCCAAAATAGACCCAACTTGCAATCATCACTGGCTGCACCATTTATCCTCTTGTAAATATACCGCCTCCATTAAATAAGCAAAGAAAAGCAAACACTGTAAAAATGGGGAACAAAATTCCAACTTGTGTTATGAAAGGACACACGCGATTGTGTACACAAGGTACTGAAGGAGATAGGAAGAATACAGCCAATTTCATCCTGGTTACACAGTCACTGCAGATTCCATGAACCTTCATCTAAAACATTCAGATATATCAGTCGCCGTACTAAACTCTTGATACTTTTTGCATTCCCTCTATCATCACCAATCATAATGGTCAAATGGAACACAGGGGAGGAGGCCATTTAGCACCGGAGACTATTCCACCATTCAATAAGGTCATTACTGATCTGTGACCTAATTCCCTAAACCTGCCTTTGCCCATATCTCTTAATACCTTTAGCTAACAAAAATCTATCAAACACAAATTTTAAAACTAGCAATCGATCTAACATCAGTTGCCATTTGCGGAAGAGAACTCCAAGCTCCCACCACCCTTTGTGTGAAAAGGTATTTCCTAAATTCACTCCTGAACGATCTGGCTCAAATTTTTAGACTACACCCTTGCAATCCAGGTCACATTCTAGTAAATCTACACTGCAGTCTCTCCAAGGCCGATATATCCTTCCTAAGATGTGGTGCCCAGGGCTGCTCACAGTAACTTCAGGTGTGGTCTAAACAGAGCTTTGTGTAGCTGAAGCATGACTTCTAACCCCTTGGATTCTAATCCTCTCAATATAAAGACCAGCATTCCAATACCCTTTTTGATTATTTTCTGTACCTGTTCATGACATTTTAAACGATCTCTGTATCTGGGCTCCACGTCTCTCAGCGCCTCCAATGTTTCTAGCTTTTCACCATTTAGAAAGCCCCATGTTCTATTCTTTTTAGGTCCAAAGTGGGTGGTCTCACATTTGCCAACACTGAAATTAATTTGCCACAGTTTTGCCCATTCAGTCAATCTGTTACCATCTGTCTTTAATTTTATGCTTCCGTCTACATTTCTTACAGTGCTGCCGGTCATCGGCAAACTTGGATATGTGGCTTTTCATCCCATCATCCAAGACATTAATGAATACCGCGAATAGTTGAGACCCAACACAGATCCTGGTGGGACACTACTAGTTATTATCTACAGATTAGAGTCCTTGCCCATTCTCTCTATTGTCACTCTGCCAGGTTTTTAACCAGCTCAATAGTTTGTCTTAAATTGTATGAGCATCAGCTTTAGCTAACAGTCACTGCGTCAAGGGCAATTTTAAGGTGTTACCTTTTATTTCTCATGATCAAATATATTTGTATGTGGATGTGTGTATTTTCTCAGTCCCCTCAGGGGGACTGAGTTAATGTAAATAACTCAGCAGCAAGCTTTTACGCACTAAAAAAAAAATGAACTTCTCTCACACTTGCCCTGAAGGTTAAACGACAGCCTGATGTCTTATCACACGAATCGCATCCAGCAATGTGAATTACCCACACACATACACACAAAAACTAGATACAATTGAAGGGAGAACAGTAATTATAAAAATGGAAATAAATGCACAATGCTGCGGATGCTGGAAATCTGAAATAAAAACAGAAAATGCTGGAAAAACTCAGCAGGTCCGACAGCATCTGTGGAGAGAGAAACAGAGTTAACGTTTCGAGTCCGTAGAGTTTCTGACCGTGTTTCGGCTTGTTGGGTGAGACAACGCCACATGGCGTGGGTTTGCAGCAAGTTCCTCCCAAGCCCCGATGTCAATTCGTCCCCTTTTCAATGAGGCCTTCAGAGTGTCCTTAAAACAGATTCTCTGTCCTCCTTGATGTTGGAGGAATTGGTGTTGAAGGAGTTTGTTCACCTGTCTTCCTACTTGGTTTTGAGTATCCTGTGGAGACACCGCTGGTGGAAACTGTTCAGCAACTGGAGGTGCCTTGGGAGGTGATACTGCCATATAGAATGGTGGTAGCAACAGCAATGTTGTAGACTAAATCCTTTGTCCTCCTATGGAGATCTCTGCTGTTGACCCAGTTGTGCAATATTTGGGAGGCTGTGCTGGCTGATTCTGTGCTGGATCACCACTTTGATAGTGACCTTTTGAGAAAGGTAGCTACTGAGATATGAGAAGTGCTCAATGGCTTCTAAAGTCTCTCCATCAACAACAATAGCTGGAGATGTGGGTGCTTGCCTGGGGGAGGATTTTGGTCCTGCTGATGTTGAGTGAGAGACCAATTCTTTTGTATGGGGAGTTGAAGACGTTGAGGCCAAGGCTCGTTGAGATACAAAAGGTTGTCCAACTGATGAAGAGCAACAAGGGGTGTGGTCCGGACAACATTCCTGCAGGGATCTATAAAGCCGGTGATCACTAACTCTTCCTCAAACTCTCAGACCTCTTTATAAAAATCTGGGAAGAAGAGGTGCTACCTCCTGACTTTCACAATGCCATCATCGCTTCAGGTTTCAAGACAGGTGATAAATCAATTTGTCGGAGAGGCAAAGCCCTTCTGTCCACTGTGAGGATGATTCACACATGAATCCTCCCGAACAGCCTCCTACCCATCAGTGAAGACTTCTTTCCGGAGACCCAGTGTGGTATCCGGCCATCCAGGCGAACCACAGATATGATCCGTGTTGCTTAACAAATACAGCCAAGTGCCTGGAACAACACAAAGAGCCCTACAGGACCCTTACTGATCTGTCAAAAAACCTTTGACCAACCATAAAGCCCTTTGGAAAGTCCTCCAGAGACTTGGACATCAAACAAAATTTGTAACTAATCTGCAACTGCTGGATGCTGGTATAACAGCAACTGTCCTTTGCAATGGCTTGGAGGCCAGGTCCTTTCGTATCTGGACAGCCATCAAGCAAGGCTGTGTGATTGCACCAACACTTCACTATCTAACTCAGCCTGGTCCTGGAACTCACCGTGACCAACAAGGGGTCATGATTGACTTTCAACTTGACAGGAAGCTTTTCAGCCTCAATAGGCTAAGAGCCAAGACTAAGATCCAGCATATCCATGAGTTACAATATGCCGACAACTGTGCAATTGTGGCCCGCACTGCAAGCAATATTCACGCCACTCTCAATCTCTTCAACTCTGTATGATTGCTATTAGATAAATGCTCCTGAACCATTGTAGTGTGAACTAATCTGGCTCATTACTCTACTAAATCAAAAATGGCATGCCCCCTTGCTTCAGAAATCTATCCCAGACACACTGCAAGAAATCCAGTACTTTTCTGACATGCTGGCCTGCTATCGCAATCTAGGTGAAAGTTAAAATCCTCCATTAAAATCACACTGCCTTTACTTCATGCTTGTCTAATCTCTACATTCATACAGGCTACCACTTTACAGCCACCAGCAAGGGGCCTATAAACAACTCTCACTACAATATTAAATCTTTTGAAATCTGTTATTTCTACCCATAATGCCACCACTGTCTACTTACTCCTAGTTGTATCCTCTCATATCATTGAAGTCATTTCATCCTTAATCACTAAGGCTACTCCTCCCCCTCTACCATTTTTCCCACCTTTCTGTAGACCTTACAACCTGGGATATTTACTTCTGGTCCTGCCTTGTAACCATGTCTCAGTAACGGTTACCATGTCCTACCCTACAAGTTGAATTTGCGCCTATAATTTATTCAGCTTGGTCCTTTCAGCCAGTGTGTTTGTGTAAAGAATGGTTATTTGGGCTACAGACACTAAGCTGTCCTCCTGCTGTAATGTTTTATTCATAGGTCTCCTATCTCTCTCTCTCTCCTGATTTAATTCTTTTACATCTTTTAATTTTCCCTTGACCAGTGGTGCCCAGAGCACAATTTCTGACTGTCACTCTACTCTCTTCCCTTCCATTTGCTTTTCAACTATTGCTGGTACTGTCTTATCCACCTGAACCCTCCCCACACTCACTAGTTTAAAGTCCTTGCAATTGGCCTTTTTATCCTTTCCATTAGCAGCCCAGACTCAGCCCAGCTCAGCTCAGGTGGCACCTGTGGTACAGCTCCTTTCTGTCCCCAAACTGGTGGCAGTGTCCCATGAAATGGAACTCCTCTTTCCTACCCCACTCCTTCACTCCCTAATCTGCTTCTCCCTACACCAATGTGCATATGGCTCAGGTTATAACCCTTGGAGGTCCAGTTCTTTAATTTAACCCCTAGCTCCTCATACCCTCCAAAAAGGACCTCTTGCCTACTCTTTCCTATGGCGTTGGTCCCAAGACCTTACCTGGCTAGAGGCAAGGAAGGAAAAAGGTGCAATAACATTGATTGGTGTAGTATATGGGCCACCAACTAGTGGAAGGGATGTAGCAAAACAAATTTGCAAAGAAATTACAGAGAAGTGCAAGAATTATAAAGTAATTATAATGGGAGACTTCAATTATCCAAATATAGACTGGGATAGGAATAGTACAAAGAGATAACAGGGGTGAGAGTCCCTGGAATGTGTTCAAGATAATTTTCTGCAGCAGTATGCTTCCGGTCCAACAAGAGGTCAGGCACTGTTGGAACTGATTCTGGGGAATGAGTTGGCCCAAGTGATCAAATATCAGTGAGAGAGCATTTAGGGGACAGTGACCATTGTTTCATAAGGTTTAGGTTGACCATGGAAAAGGACAAGGAGCAATCCAGAGCAGGGATAATTAATTGGGGGAAAGCCAACTTTGATGGGATGAGAATACAGCTAAGTCACGTGAGTTGGAATCAAATGTTGGCAGAAAAGACAGTGGCTGAACAATGGGCCACCTTCAACAAAAAAGTATTGCAGGCAATGTCAAGGTATAATCCATTGAAGAGGAAAAGTCGGACAAATAAATCCAGAGCATGCTGGATGACAAGGGAGATAGAGATGGGGATGAAAAGGAAGAAGTGTGTACACAACAGATGTCAGGTAGAAAATGTAATGGAGAATCAGGCTGAATACAGAAGGATGAGAGAGGAAATGAAAAAACTAGTAAGAAAAGCAAGGAGAGAAAAGAAGAAAAGAGTTTGGCAACTAACATAAAAGGGTGGTCTTCTATAAGCATATAAATAATAAAAAGGTGGTAAAAGAAAGAGTAGGGCCAATTAGGGATTTAAAAAAGGGGATTTGCAAGTGGAGGCAGGAGAAATAGAAGAGGTATTAAACAAGTGTCTTTACAAAGGAAGAAGGTGCTACCCAGGCTGATGTGAGAGAGGAGGTAACAGGTACACAAGAAGAAGTTACAATTGAGGAGGACGAGGTGTTAGAGAGGCTATCTTTACTTAAAATAGATAAGGTACCAGGACTGGATGAGATACATCCAAGGATATTGAGGGAGGTGAGAGAGGAAATTGCAGAGGTACTAGTGATAATCTTCCAGTCTTCCTTAGACACAGGGGTGGTGCCATAAGACCATAAGACAGAGGAGCAGAAATTAGGCCATTCAGCCCATCGAGTCTGCTCCACCATTCAATCATGGCTGATAAGTTTCTCAACCCCATTCTCCCGCCTTCTCCCCGTAACCTTTGATCCCCTTACCAATCAAGAACCTATCTATCTCGGTCTTAAATATACTCAATGACCTGGCCTCCACAGCCTTCTGTGGAAATGAATTCCATAGATTCACCACTCTCTGGCTAAAGAAGTTTCTCCTCATCTCTGTTCTAAAAGGTCTTCCCTTTACTCTGAGGCTGTGCCCTCGGGTCCTAGTCTCTCCTACTAATGGAAACATCTTCCCCACGTCCACTCTATCCAGGCCTTTCAGTATTCTGTAAGTTTCAATCAGATCCCCCCTCATCCTTCTAAACCCCATCGAGTATAGACCCAGAGTCCTCAAACGTTCCTCATATGTTAAGCCTTTCATTCCTGGGATCATTCTCGTGAACCTCCTCTGGGCCCTCTCCAGGGCCAGCACACCCTTCCTGAGATACGGGGCCCAAAATTGCTCACAATATTCTAAATGTGGTCTGACCAGAGCCTTATAAAGCCTCAGCAGCACATCCCTGCTTTTATATTCTAGTCCTCTCGAAATAAATGCCAACATTGCGTTTGCCTTCCTAACTACCGACTCAACCTGCAAGTTAACCTTAAGAGAATCCTGGACTAGGACTCCCAAGTCCGTTTGCACTCCAGACTTCTGAATTCTCTCCCCATTTAGAAAATAGTCTATGCCTCTATTCTTCCTACCAAAGTGCATGACCTCACACTTCCCCACATTGTATTCCATCTGCCACTTCTTTGCCCATTCTCCTAACCTGTCTAAATCCTTCTGCAGCCTCCCCACCTCCTCAATACTACCTGTCCCTCCACCTATCTTTGTATCATCTGCAAACTTAGCCAGGATGCCCTCAGTTCCTTCATCTAGATCATTAATGTATAAAGTGAAAAGTTGTGGTCCCAACACTGATCCCTGCGGAACTCCACTAGTCACCGGCCGCCATCCTGAGAAGGACCCCCTTATCCCCACTCTCTGCCTCCTGCCAGACAGCCAATCTTCTACCCATGCTAATACCTTGCCTCTAACACCATGGGTTCTTTTCTTACTGACAGCCTCCTGTGCGGCACCTTGTCAAAGGACTTCTGGAAGTCCAAGTAGATAACATCCATTGGCTCTCCTTTGTCTAACCTACTCGTTACCTCCTCAAAGGATTCTAACAGATTTGTCAGGCATGACCTCCCCTTGATGAAACCATGCTGATTTTGCCCGATTTTACCATGCACTTCCAAGTATTCTGAAATCTCATCCTTAATAACGGACTCTAAAATCTTACCAACGACCGAGGTCAGGCTAATCGGCCTGTAATTTCCCGTCTTTTGCCTCACTCCCTTCTTAAACAGGGGGCTTACATTAGTGATTTCCAGCCCTCTGGGACCCTCCCTGACTCCAGTGATTCCTGAAAGATCACCACTAACGCCTCCACTATCTCTTCAGCTATCTCCTTCAGAACTCTGGGGTGTAATCCATCTGGTCCAGGTGATTTATCCACCTTCAGACCTTTCAGTTTTCCTAGTACCTTCTCCTTGGTAATGACCACCATACTCACCTCTGCCCCCCCGACTCTCTTGAACTTTGGGGATGTCACTCGTGTCTTCCACTGTGAAGACTGACGCAAAGTACCTATTCAGTTCCTCCGCCATTTCTTTGTTCCCCACTACTACTTCTCCAGCGCCATTTTCCAGCGGCCCAATGTCCACTTTTGCCTCTCTCTTACCCTTTATATATCTAAAAAAAGTCTTGCAAACTTCTTTTATATTACTGGCTAGTTTACCCTCATATTTAATCTTCTCCCTCCTTATTTCTTTTTTAGTTGTCCTCTGTTGGTCTTTGTAGGCTTCCCAATCCCCTGGTTTCCCACTGCTCTTCGCGGCATTGTATGCTTTCTCTTTAGCTTTCATGCTGTCCCTGACTTCCCTTGTCAGCCATGGTTGCCTCGTCCTCCCTTTAGTATGCTTCTTCTTCCTAGGGATGAATTTTTGCTGTCTCCCCCAAATTACTCCTAGAAACTCCTGCCATTGCTGTTCCACTGTTTTTCCTGCTAGGCTCATCTCCCAGTCAATCGGGCCAGCTCCTCCCTCATGCCTCTGTAGTTGCCTTTATTCAACTGTAATACCGTTACATCTGATTCCAGCTTTTTCCTCTCAAATTGCAGGGTAAATTCTATCATATTATGGTCACTTCCTCCTAAGGGTTCCTTCACCTTAAGCTCCCTTATCAAATCTGCCTCATTACACATCGCTAAATCTAAAATTGCCTGTTCCCTAGTGGGCTCCACCACAAGCTGCTCCAAAAAGCCATCTCGTAGACATTCCACAAATTCCTTTTCTTGGGATCCACGACCAACCTGATTTTCCCAGTCTACCTGCATATTGAAATCCCCCATGATCACTGTAACCTTGCCTTTCTTACACGCCTTTTCTATCTCCTGGTGTATCTTGTGCCTCACATCCTTACTACTGTTCGGAGGCCTGTACATAACTCCCATTATGGTTTTTTGACCTTTGCGGTTCCTCAACTCTACCCACACAGATTCTACATCATCTGATCTTACATCATTTCTTGCTATCGATTTAATTAGAGGACTGGAGAACTTTGAATGTTACACCCTTGTTCAAAAAGGGTGCAAGGATAAAGCCGGCAAACACAGACTTCAGTGGTAAGGAAACTTCTGGAAACTATAGTTTGAGACAAAATCAATAGTCACTTAGACAAGTGCAGGATAATTAAGAAAAGCCAGCATGGATTCATTAAGAGAAAATCAAGTTTAACTAACTTGCTGGAGTTTTTTGAGGAGGTAACAGAGAAGGTTGATAAGGGCAATGCTGTTGATGTGGTTTATATGGATTTTCAAAAGGCATTTGATACAGTGCCACATAATAGACTTGTGAGCAAAATTCTAGCTCATGGAATAAAAGGGAAAGTAGGCACTTGGATGAGAAATTGGCTGAGTGACAGGATGCAGAGAGTAGTGATAAATGGATGTTTTTCAGATTGGAGGAAGGTTTGTAGTAGAGGTCCCCAGGGGTCAGTGTTGGGACCCTTGTTCTTCCTGATATAAAATGACCTAGACTGTGGTGGTGTGCAGGGCATGATTTCAAAGTTTGCAGATGATATGAAGATTGGAAGCATTGTCAACTGTGATGAGGGTAATCTTGAACTTCAAAAGGACATAGACATGTTGGTGGATTGGGCAGACAAGTGGCAGATGAAGTTCAATGTAGAGAAGTGTGAGGTGATTCATTTTGGCAGGAAGAATATGGAGAGACAGTATAAAATAAAGAGAGAAACTCTAAAGGAGGTGCAGGAACAGAGGGACATCGGTGTATATGTACATAAGTCATTGAAGATGGCAGGGCATGTTGAGAGAGCAGCTAATGAAGCATATAGTATCTGAGGCTTTATTAATAGGGACATTGAGTACAAGAGTAAGGATATCATGTTGAACTTGTATAAGACACTAGTTAGTCCTCATCTGGAGCACTGCATCCAGTTCTGGGCACCATACTTGAGGAAGGATGTGAATGCATTGGACAGAGTACAGAGGAGATTCACAAGAATGATTCCAGGGATGAAGAACTGTAGCTATAAGGGTAGATTGGAGAGGTTGGGACTGTTTTCCTTGGAGAAAAGAAGGCTGAGAGAAGACTTGATAGACATATTCAAGATCCCGAGGGGTATGGACAGGGTAAATAGTGAGAAATTGCAGTGGCATCTAATATATCAAAATAATTGGCAAAAGCAGTAAAAATGAAGCGAGGAAAATTTTTTTCACCTAGAGAGTGGTCGGAGTCTGGAATGAACTTCCTGAGAGGGTGGTGGAGGCAGGTTTGATTGAGGTATTCAAAACGGATTGCTATCTGAAGGGATATGCAAGGTTACGGGGATAAGTCAGGGGAATGGGACTAGGGTGGAGTGCTCTTTCAGAGAGCCAGTACAGACTAGATGGGCTAAATGGCCTTCTCCTGCACTGTCAAGATTCTGTGAACATGGATCAGTGATTTGATCCAGCCCTTTCCTCTCCAATATTCTTTCAAGCCGGTTTATGATGTCCTTCACCCTGGTACCAGGCAGGCAACAGACTATCCAGGGCTCTCCATCCTGTTTATAAAGGATACTATCTGAACCCCTAACTATAGAGTCTACTACAATTTCACATTCTGCTCCCCTCCCTCTTTCCCCTCCCGCCATGGCCGTCCTCCTGCTCCAAGCTGCCCCGGTCAGCATTCTGGCTGCCCTTCACTCTGTATCCCTGCCCTCACAGGTAGCAACTACATTGTGCACGTTGGATAGGATCAGTTTCTGTGGTTCCTCGTACTCTATCGCACCCGGGCTCCACTTCCTCTGCGTACAATCGGTCACACCAGCCCTGCTCACCTCTCTACGAGGTGGGGACTGAGCTGTCCAAATATGGATTCCCCCCCCCCTCTCTGACGTGTTAGAATGTTTCCAACAACTCAGTGACCCTGAGGTGGAGACACCTACCTCAGATGTGTCTATTCAGGACAGGCACAAACTCGCAGTACTCCAGCCCAGACACATAACCTGCTCTGTCATACCTTCGTCTAAATCATTTATAACCAGGTTTTGATTCGTTGCAAGATTATTTTTCTGCACACTATGTTGTTACTAAGGAGTGGACAAAACTACTAAATACTTACTCCCTCAAGCTTCCAATACAAATATTGGAGGTTTACCAAAAAAACAGCTCCTTCCCTCTCTGCACTGAATTCTCACTTTTTCCTGATTTTAGCAGCACAGTTTTCACCATCCATTCTGTGCACCACAGAAACTGTTTCCATAAGTATGAGTCACACCCAATTAACAATTGCTAACTCAGCCCTCCTGTCCCCAGGCATCAGCACCTACAGCTCCTAGTCGATTAACACACACTGCCTGTCAGTAGTGGTTAGCTGTTAACGAGATAACTTGACGAGATTCTCTCTCCACACATGCTACCTACCTGTTGGATACTTCCAGCATTTTCAATTTTTATCAAGCAAGCTAGTGAAGTTATCTCATTAAAATTCTTTCGAGTTATCAACAGTCACAGATTGCAACTCTTTCGAGTACAATCACAGTTGTTGGTTTCCGGGAGTGGGACATGAACCCACAACCCTCTGATTCAAAGGCGAGGGTGCTATGAACTGAGCCACAGCTGACACCTCTAGTTATCTCATTAACAGGCACTACCTGGCAGTAGGAGTTAACTGAGTAATGGACTGGGGTGGTTTGTTGACCCCTTTAATCACATTTTGGTTTAATGTTTGTCAGGTTCCTTTAAAGTTTTTCCTTGATTTTACAGCTGACCTGACTTAGGGGCTGTGCTTGATTTCTCCCTCGTTATTGTTAATTTAGTTAATTGTTTTAACTCTAAAAGAAGTTAAGTGAGTAATGCTCTGTACCTCTGAAGAAGAGTCACGCGGACTCGAAACGATAACTCTTGTTTCTCTCCCCACAGAGGCTGCCAGACCTGCTGAGTATTTCCAACATTCTCTCTCGGTTTATAGTTCAGACTCCCAGCATCCACAGTATTTTGCTTTCACCGGCCCTATTGCTTCACTTGCCATTTTTAAAACTTGCCAAATTCTAAACATTATAAACCGAACTGGGCAGCTTGAGAAACGCTTACCAGAGAATTCCCACTTGCATCAAATTCCAGACTTTAGCACTTGGTCAATCCTGCAGTCCTCTCACAACCACTCTTGCGCGATCCACTAACAAAATCAAACAAAATATGGATATTATTTCAAATTGTGCGAGAGCAGCCACGGCAAGTTGACCCTAGGCTGAAGAATCTATAACAAGCCCTTTCTGGAATAATTCCGCTCTCGGTTTGGGAGGTTTTAATAAAAAGATTCCATTTTGCAATAATCGATCTTGTGAATTAATTTGTAACTTAAAACTGTACCGAACCAGAATGAAACGTGCACACAATCCCTCTCCTTCCCGGACACACACCCTCTCTTCCTCCTCCTTCACACACACGCTTTCATTCTGACTCTCTCTCTCTCTCTCTCCCACACACTTTCTGCTTCTCTCTCTCTCTCTCTCTGTGTCACACACCCTCTCTCCATTCCGCATCCAGTCAATCTGAATTTACCCTGGGCTGGGAGCCCCTCTTTCCACGGGGAGAAGTTGCTGACTTTTGGCTCCTGGCTCCGGGTTCCGGCCGCGATCTGTCGCCGCTGATCCCCCCGCCAGCAGCACCAGCACCACTTCGCAACAGCGGAAATGGGAAAGAAAAGGAGGCGGCCGGAGCCCAACCAAGATCCGCTCCAGATCGCAGGAAAATCCCAGCCACAGGGCAGGATCCCAGTAAAATCCCAGTCACAGGGCAGGATCCCAGTAAAATCCCAGCCACAGGGCAGGATCCCAGTAAAATCCCAGTCACAGAGCAGGATCCCAGTAAAATCCCAGTCACAGAGCAGGATCCCAGTAAAATCCCAGTCACAGAGCAGGATCCCAGTAAAATCCCAGCCACAGAGCAAGATCCCAGTAAAATCCCAGCCACAGAGCAGGATCCCAGTAAAATCTCAACCACAGAGCAGGATTCCAGAAAAATCTCAGCCACAGAGCAAGATCCCAGTAAAATCCCAGCCACAGAGCAGGATCCCAGTAAAATCTCAGCGACAGGACAGGATCCCAGTAAAATTCCAGCGACAGAGCAGGATCCCAGTAAAATCTCAGCGACAGGACAGGATCCCAGTAAAATCCCAGCCACAGAGCAGGATCCCAGTAAAATCTCAGCGACAGGACAGGATCCCAGTAAAATCTCAGCGACAGGACAGGATCCCAGTAAAATCCCAGCGACAGGTCCTAATCCCACTAAAATTCCAGCAACAGGTCCTAATCCCTGTAAAATCCCAGCAACAGGTCCTAATCCCACTAAAATTCCAGCAACAGGTCCTAATCCCATTAAAATCCCAGCAACAGGTCCTAATCCCATTAAAATCCCAGCAACAGAGTCAGATTCTAGTAAAATCCCAGCAGCAGTCAGATTCTAGTGAAATCACAGCAACAGAGTCAGATTCTAGTAAAATCCCAGCAACAGAGTCAGATTCTAGTAAAATCACAGCAACAGAGTCAGATTCTAGTAAAATCACAGCAACAGAGTCAGATTCTAGTGAAATCACAGCAACAGAGTCAGATTCTAGTAAAATCCCAGCAACAGAGTCAGATTCTAGTAAAATCACAGCAACAGAGTCAGATTCTAGTAAAATCCCAGCAACAGAGTCAGATTCTAGTAAAATTCCAGCAACAGGGTAGGATCCCAGTAAAATTCCAGCAACAGGGTTTAACCCCAGTAAAATTCCAGCAACAGGTTCTAACCCCAGTAAAATTCCAGCAGCAGAGTAGGATCCCAGTAAAATCCCAGAACAGGATCCCAGTAAAATCCCAGCAGAACAGGATCCCAGTAAAATCCCAGCAGAACAGGATCCCAGTAAAATCCCAGCAGAACAGGATCCCAGTAAAATCCCAGCAGCAGAGCAGGATCCCAGTAAAATTCCAGCAACAGAGCAGGATCCCAGTAAAATTCCCGCAATAGGACCCAATCCTAATGCAATCTCAGCAACAGTGCCCTATCCCAACAACAAGCACCAATTCCTAGTAGGGTGACAGCAACATCGTTTGATCCCAGCAGAAACCAGGCTCCAATCCCTAATACAGTCCAAGCAGCAGGATCTGATCCCAACACAATCCCTTTAACAGTACCTGACCACAAGCACATTGAAAGAAACAGGAGGAGGCCACTCAGCCCCTCAAGCCTGTTCCACCGTTTCAAGACCTGTATCTGAACTTGCATCCATCCACTGTATTTTCATAACCTCGAATACTTCGCCTAACAAAAATCGATCTCATTTTGTGAAATTTTGAATTGACCCCAGTCTTTACAGCTTTTGACGTGGGTGGGGGGGAAGAGTACAGAATCCCTCTACCCTTTGTGTGAAGGGAAGTTTTCATGGTGTCGTCTCCCCCCCTAGAGGAAATAGTTGTTCTCTTTTTTCCCTATCAAAATCATCAATCATCTTAAAAACCTTAATTATATCATCCCTCATGATTTAACAATTTTAGCCCCATTACCATCTGGTAAATCTGCCCTCCAAAGTCTATAGTTCCTGAGGTGCAGTACGGAGGACTGAATACAGTTCATTCCAGATGGAGCCTAACAGGGTTTTATACAACTGCAACATAATTTCTACCTCTTTGTATTCCAGCACCCTCAAGATAAAGGTTAACATTTCATTAGTTTTTAAATTATCTTTTTGCATGTTAGTGGGGTGGTGAAAAAGGCATATGGGACACTTGCCTTTATCAATCGAGGCACAGATTACAAAAGGAGGGAGGTCATGTTGGAGTTGTACAGAACCTTGGTGAGGCCACAGCTGGAGCAGTGTGTGCAGTTCTGGTCGCCACATTATAGGAAGGATGTGATTACACTGGAGGTGGTGCAGAGGAGATTCACCAGGGTGTTGCCTGGGGTGAAACATTTAAGTTATGAAGACAGGTTGGATAGACTTGGGTTGTTTTCGTTGGAGCAGAGAAGACTGAGGGGCGACCTGATCGAGGTGTACAAGATTATGAGGGGCATGGACAGGGTGGATAGAGAACAGCTGTTCCCCTTAGTTGAAGGGTCAGTCACGAGGGGACATAAGTTCAAGGTGAGGGGCAGGAGATTTAGGGGGGATGTGAGGAAAAGCTTTTTTACCCAGAGGGTGGTGACGGTCTGGAATGCACTGCTTGGGAGGGTGGTGGAGGCAGGTTGCCTCACATCCTTTAAAAAGTACCTGGATGAGCACTTGGCACATCATAACATTCAAGGCTATGAGCCAAGTGCTGGTAAATGGGATTGGGTAGGTGGGTCAGGTGTTTCTCACGTGTTGGTGCAGACTCGATGGGCCGAAGGGCCTCTTCTGCACTGTGTGATTCTGTGATACCTATTCACTAGCTTTTAGTGACTCCTGTACATGGACTCTTTCCAAAATACCCTAGATTCTAGAACGGTGCCACCAGACTGAAAGTTAACAAATGTAACACCTCTATTCGAGGAAGGTGGGATAGAGGAACAGGCACAGCAGACCAGGTCAGTTAGCCTAACATCACTTGTCTGGAAAATGCTGGAATCTATTATTAAGGAAGTTCTAACAATGCACTTAGAAAATTATAGTATGATTGGACAGGGCCAACATGGTTTTACAAAAGAGAAATCGTTGAAAAAGAGGGATCCTGTCTAAGGGGAGGTTGTAGTGTAATGGTAACATTACTAGATTCATAATTTAGCAGCCTAAGCTAATGCTCTGTGGTTATCCACAGTGGCTGCTGGAATTTAAGTTCAATTAATAATTCTGGAATTAAAAGCCAGTATTGGTCCTCTGAAACGTTCAATTCAAAGGCAATTAGAGATGGGAAAAAATGCTGGCTTTGCCAGTTGCCACATCCTATGACAGAAAAAAGCTGTTTGTCTTGCATGAAAGCTGCTTGGCAGTTAACTGTTCCCTGGTGCATTCTCCATGGCAACGCCTCTACCAATCTGAGTCCACTTGCCAAGCAATCAGCACTCTCCTCTCATGTAGTATAAATTGTTGTTCCCTTTACAATTGGCATTCTTGCGAATTGTCCTGATGAGTACAAGACGAAAAGCTTTGATAGCATGTTTCTTTTTTCAGCGATACTCAAGTTCTGTACCACCAAACGACTAAAAGAGAAGTCGTGCCTGAAAGATGTATGAGTTTTTCAATGGTGTAATGAGTACGGTTGCTAAAGGGGAACCAATAGACGTGGTATACTTTGATTTCCAGAAGGCTTTAGATACAGTGCCATACAAAAGGTAAGATAAGGGAGCATGGAGTTGTGGGGCGGTGATGGTGTGTTACAGTTCGCTCAGGGAGTCTGAGTTGCTATGAGAACATGCAATTTTTACATGCACGTTGTAGTGTGGAGCTACCGATAGTAATGATACAGGTTCCAATGTTCTTTCCATCACGTAACTCTTACCACCTGTCATTGGCACATGTTGAAAGGATTTACAAGTTGGTACTCTACCTGCTTGGCCATGTTATGAATGCATCTTCCTTGCCCATCAAGACCCAGGGTGGAATTCAGCCCCAGAGCTTCTGGCTCAAAGGCAAAGTCACTACCCATTGCACCACAAGACCCAGTTGGGAGGTAATATATTAGAATAGAGGATTGATTAATGGTCAGCAAGTAGAGAATAGGGATAAGCAGGGCATTTTCAAGTTGGCAGGCTATAACTAGTGACGTGATGCAAGGATCAGTGCTGTGGCCTCAGCTATTTACAATCTATAGCAATGACTTAGAGAAAGACACCAAGTGCAATGTGTCTAAATTTGCTGATGATGCAAGCCAGGTAGGAATGTAAGCTGTGAGGAGGACACAAAGAGGCTGCAAAGAAATATAAACAGGTTAAGCAAGAGCACAATTAGGTGGCAGGTGGAATATAATGTGAGGAAGTGTGAGGTTTGGTCATAAGAATAGAAAAGCAAAATATTTTTTAAAAGGAGTGAAACTTTTAAATGTTGATGTTAGGAAAGGCTTGGGTGTGCTCGTAAAAGGAACACAGAAAATTATCATACAGGCGCAACAAGCAAGGCAAAGGGCATGTCTGCTTTTATTGCAAGAGGGCTGGAGTATAAAAATAAGGAACATGCATGCATACAAACAGACAAATTAGGAGGAGGCCATTCTGCTCCTCAAGCCTGCTTCACCATTTGATAAGATCATGGCTGATCTGATTGTGGCCTCAACTCTACTTTCCTGTCTTCCCTTTATATCCTTTGACTCCCTTGTCAATCAGAATCTCTATCCAACTCAGCCTTAAAAATATTCAATGACTCTACCTCCACTGCTCTCTGGGGAAGAGAGTTGCAAGACTCACAACCCTCTGAGAGAAAAGAAATTCTCCTTATCTCCATCTAAAATGGAAGATCCCTAATTTTTAAACAGTGTCCCCTAGACCTAGTCTCTCCCACAAGGGGAAACATCCTTTCAGCATACACCCCATCAAGTTCCCTCTGAATCTTATATATTTCAATAAGATTACCTCCCATTCTTCCAGTGGATACAAGCCCAGCCTGTCCAACCTTGCTATGTTGCACAGGGCTTTGAGGAGACCGCATCTGAGTATTTATTGTGCGCAGTTGTGTGTCTCCAAATCTAAGGAAAGATATACTTGCCTTGGAGGTGGTGCAGTGAACGTTCACTAGATTGGTTCCTGGGATGAGAGGGTTGTCCTATGATGAGTGGCTGATTAAGTTGAGCGTACATTCACTGGACCTTCGAAGAATAAGAGGCGATCTCATTGAAAGATACAAGATTCTGAAGGGCTATGACAGGGTAGACACTGAGAGATTGTTTCCCCTGGCTGGGGAATCGAGAACACAAGGCACAGTTTCAGGATAAGGGGTCAATCACTTAGGTCTGAGAGGTGGAGAAATTTCTTCACTCAGGGGGTCGTGAATTCCTCGAACTTTCTACCCCAGGGGGTTGTGGATGCTCCATTGTTGAATATATTTAAAGCTGGGATAGACAGATGTTTGGTTTTTCAGGGAATCAAGGCATATGGGGAGCAGACGGGAAAATGGAGTTGAAGCTAAAGATCAGCCATGATCGTATTGAATGGCCCAGCAGACTTGAGAGGCCATATGGTCTACTCCTGCTCCTATTTCTTATGTTGTCTGCTCCTCCACAGTTTCTAGCTTCTTATCAGACAGAAAACAGCCTGGTCTATCTTTAGGTCGAAAATGCATTATGTCACATGTCCCTCGTTGAACTCCATCTGCCTCAGTTTTGGTCACTCACTTTTATCAATGTCCTTTTTGCAACTTTCTGAATTATGCAGGAGTGCAGCACAGATTCACCAGAATGTTACCAGGATTCCAAGGGTTAACCTTAGAATCTTGGAGTGATTCCAGAAAGTTTCAAATCCAAGGCAACAACAACAATTTGCATTCATATAGCACACTTTACACAATTGATAAAGCTTGGTTGAAGAGGTAGGTTTTAAGGAACGTCTTAAAGGAGGAAAGAGAGGCAGAGAGGTTCTTGAATTGAGAGATTAAAATATTATGATTCTGTTGGGACTTTTTAAACCTGACTTCTGCACAATATGAAATATAAAGCTCATACAGCTTTCAATCTTCCCTTAAATATGTTTTATCTCCTTTTATCTCTAAGCCAATTGTTCTAAACTTTCTTTGAAAGTTACCTTCCCCAGAATATAAAAATCTTTCATGGTGTCATTATGGCCGGCACTTCCAGGAAAAATAAACTTGATAAATTTGCCTCATTGATTTACGATCTTTGCCAGTTGCAAAACTTCCTGTCTTGCCTCTTTGAAATTCAACAGCTAACAATTCACTCCTCACTTACCCCCTAATGCAAACTCTACTTCATACTGTATCTATTGGGATCTCATCTTAGTTTGTGCACCTCTATTTCAAAATGCCTGCTTTTACACCTAATCCCTTTGATGATTTAAACCTTGCAGTCTGACTGTCTTCCGTTTAATTAAATTAGCCACACGCACACAGCCCCAACAAGCCTGCTTCACAATATCCCACAGTAATATTAGGAAAAAACTACATTCTCTTTACAGCTGTTGAAGGAGTCTTGGAGTTGCTGCATTACATCATGTAAATGGTACACATTATGCCAGTAGTGGAGGGAGTGAATGTTGAAGGTGGTGAATGGGGTACCAATGTCATGAAGACAAGGTAGCGGGGTATAGGGAGGGAAATCCAGAAATTAGGACCTGGGCAGCTGAAGGCACGGCCACCAATGGTGGAGTGATTAAAATCAGGGATGTTCAACAGCCAGAATTAGAGGAGCACAGATATCTCAAGAGGGTTGTGAGGCTGGAGGAGATTACAGAGATAGGGAGGGACAAGGCCATGGATAGGTTTGAAACAAAGTTGAGAATTTTAAAATCAAGACATTGCAGAGCCAGAGCCAATGTGAGTCAGCAAGCAATGAGGTGAGGTGGAACGGGACTTGGTGTGAGTTAAGACACGGGCAGCAGAGTTTTGGATGACCTCAAGTTTATGGAGTTAGAATATGGAAGACCAGCCAGAAGTGCATTGGAATAGTTAAGCCTAGAGCTAACAAAGGCATGAATATTTCAGCAGCAAATGGGCTGAGATAGGGGTGAAGTCAAGTGATATTGCAGATCTGGAAGTCAGCGGTCTTCGAGAGTGCTGTGTACATTTGGTGGGAAGCAGCTGAAGATGATTGGGCCTGGAACACTGCCTGGGGAACTCCTGCAGCGACGTCCTGGAGCTGGGACGATTTTTCTAAAACAATCATGACCATCTTTCTTTTGTGCTAGGAATGGCTGCAGCTAGTGGAGAGTTTTCCTCCAGGTTCCCATCACCTAACCACTGGAATTCAGCTCTTTTATCCATGTTTGGACTAAGGTTCTAATGAGGTCTGGAACTGAATGATCCTGATGGAACCCAAACTGAATATAGGTGAGCAGGTGAGTAAGAGCCATTTCTGTTGAAGACATCTTCCATCACTTTGCTGATGATCGAGAGTAGACGGATGGGTAGTAACTGGCCAGACTGGATTTGTCTTGCTTTTTGTAGACAGGACATACCTAGGTAATTTTCCAAATTGTCAGATAGATGCCAGTGTTTTAACTGCACCGGAAGAACTTGGCTAGGGGCATGACCTAGTTCTGGAGTACAAGTCTTCAGCACTACAGCTGGGATTCTATCATAGCTGTAGCCTTTACTGTAGTCAGTGTCTTCAGTGTGAAGATGGGACTTTGTCTCCACAAAGACTGAGCAGGGGTCACTCCTGTTAATTATGTCATGAGCAGATTCATCTGCAATAGGGAGATGGGTGAGGGCAAGATCAAATTACGATTATCACTAAAATGTTTTACCAGGAGCATTTGTGCATTTTCTCTGTTGCCAATTTGGTTTGAGAATATGAATGTTCAGGTGGATACAGAAGGTCATAGTGCATTTTTTATTCATTCTTGTGAACATCACTGGCAAGCCTGGCATTTATTGCCGTATTTGCAGACAAGAGTTAGCATGTGGCAGGAGTCATGTATACTGCAGGCTGGGGAAGGATGGCAGATTTCCTTCCCTAAAGGACATTCATGAAGCCTTTGTGTTTCTATGTCAACCTGACAGCCTCATACCGACACCTATTTCTAGACATTTTATATCGAATTCAAATTTTCCATCTGCCCTGGTGGGAATTCAATGCACGGTCTGTGGATATTAGTCCAGTTATATAACCCATATGGGGCTGAACATTATTTCAGTATCCATTACAAGTCTGTAACTTGGGTACTCTGGACTCAAATTGGTGCCAAGGTTCTACCTCCATGAGGACCACTGACCTTCAAGTCACACAATAACTGCAGCATCAGTGTGAAGTAACACCCCTTCATACAGCTATAGTCAATGCAGCCTCACATTGAATTAAATGTCCAGTTGTCCTTTTCTCTTTCATAAATACCAACTGAGAGGAAACGTAACCACGGTGAATCCCAGCCTCCGACAGGGCAGATAGGGAAACATCAACAGAAAATGCTGGAAATGCTCAGCAGGTCTGGCAGCATCTGTGGAGAGAGAAACCGAGTTAATGTTTCAGGTCAATGGCCTTTCCACGGATATCGCAAAAGAGAAACAGCCCAGTACATATTTCAAGGTTTCCAAATCCCTCAAAACGTAGCACGTTGATGAGCTGTAACATTTGAAGTATAATGTCGTCACTGTACGTTTATCGGCCCAGACATTGGCTGGGATTTTCCGGTCACGCCAACAGTGGGCAAAGTCACAGGTGACACGTGGCCGCTCTCCAAATTTTGCTGTCCCACCTGTGACGAGACCCGCCGCTGGCAGGACAGGAATATCCCGCCGATAAACTTACTCCTAATGTAGCTAAGTATTTATTCATTATCGCCTTCTTTTCAACAGCTTTATTCATTGTAGTGAACGCTGAAATATAAATACTAAATACCCAAGCTCAGTAAGACCATGTCGCGCACAGTGTCTAAGTGAAAATGTAATGTCTATCTTCGAGAAGGGAAGAGACCAGGTAACTAAAAACTAGTTAATGTAACACCACAACTTACTAAGGAAGGCAAGCGGAATGTTGTCTTTTATTGCAAAGGAAATGGAAATTGAAAGTAGGGATGTTATTTCACAGTTGTACAAGGCGTTGGCGAGACCACCTCTGGAGTACTGTGTACAGTTTTGGTCTCCTTATTTAAGAAAGGGTATAAATGAATTAGGGCAGTTCAGAGAAGGTTCACTTGACTGATACCTGGGATGGGAGAGGTTAGACAGGTTGGGGCTGTAGCCATTGGAGTTTAGAAGAGAGAGATGATCTTATTGAAACATATAAGATCCTGAGGGGACTTGACAGGGTGGATGCTGAAAGGATGTTTCCCCTTGTGGGAGACACTAGAACTAGGGGACACAGTTTAAAAATAAGGGCTCTCCCATTTACAATGCAGATGAGAGGAAATTTCTTTCTCTCAGAGGGTCGTGAGTCTTTGGAACTCTCTTTCCCAGGGACCGGTGGTCGCAGGGCTGAGGGAGATAGGTTCTTGACTAACAAGGGAGTCAAAGGTTACCGGGGGCAAGGCGGGATGTGGAGTTGAGGCTACAATCAGATCAGCCATGGTTTAATGACGCAGCATGCTCGAGGGGCCGAATGTCCTATGTTCATGGCATGTTCATATCACCGCCTTCTCAAGGGTAGTTAGGGACGGGTAATAAATGCTGGCCTAACCAGCGATGTCCACATCCCATGAACAAATAAATTTTTTTTTAAAAACTTGAGTAAACTCCTAGAATCCATAATTCAGGATAAAATTAGCGAGTTAATGCATGAGCTATTGAGGCACAGCCTGAACGGACTGGTTAATGCCAAAACCTGTCTGGCAAAACACAATGTAAATTTTAAAAGGAGCAATTAATTGGATAAAGAAAATTGAGGAGATGTGGTGTTTGCGTATTTTGAGGACGTGTCTCACTGGAGCCTTGCTTAGAAAACTCAGGTGTGCGGTACGAAGGTGAAATGCAGGGGTATGAGTGGAAATAGTTAACAGCCTCCTTGTGTCCTGTGAACTGTGGTTCAAAGAGCCATAGTGGAAGATTTTAATGAGATCACTTCTAACAGCATAAACAGAAGAAATTCCAATGATTGAGCTTCCTGTCCAGACTGTTTGTGACTGAGGGGTGGGGTGGGGGATATATGAAACTCCCTCATTCACTTGAACAGACAGAGCAGACAAAAAAAAAACCCACAAAGTTCTATGACGCAGGCAAGAAATTTATTACTGCTTGAAAGATGCTAGGTACGAAAATAAACAGGACGCAGATTACAACCAGCAGGCCTGTTTACATTCGCTGGCCTTCAATTTTCGATGAGGTCAACAAACGATGAAGATTCGCATATAATCGGCGACTTGTTTTTGTTTCACATTCAGTGTAATCCCAGTGAAAATGGAAAAGGGTCAGAGCAGCGATCGCCGAAGTTTGTCGGCAATAATCAGAATGAGGTTTCTCTCCTCAGTCCTGTTCGTATACCACCCTCCCCCCTCCAAACCGGGGCAATGTTTTTGATGTACTAAAACACGGGGGTCTCTCCTTCCTCTCAGTGTGACCTCTCAAACAAGGGCAGCGAGTGCGGCTCCTGCAAATGGGCAGGGACTCTCTCCCAACAGCGGGAGTTCCCATTGGTGATGAGGCAATGGCCTCAGCTGCAACCGGTAGTGAGGCGAGAGAGGGAGCGGTCAGCACCGATACATTTGGAGTCATAAGAGTGAGACAGGGATTCGGGGGTGGGGCGCTTTCAATGGCAAGGGAGAGGTACTGCTGAGGGCTGGGGGGGGAGGGGGGGGGTGGAAAAGAGTTACAGCAAGGGGGAGGGGGTGTGGTAGTTACTACAACAACAACTTATATTTATATAACGCCTTAACATAAATGAAATGTTCCAAGGTGCTGCACTGAAACATGATAAAACAAAATGATATTGTGCCACGTAAGGAGCTATCGGTCAGATGAGCAAAAGCTTGGTCAAAGAGGTGGGTGTCGTGATGGAGGAAGGAGGTAGAGGGGCGGAGAGGTGTAGGGAGGGAATTCCGGAGCCGTGGGCCCGGGCAGCTGAAGGCACGGCCGCCATTGGTGAGGCCGATTTAAATCAAGGATGTGCGGGGGGCCAAACCTTAGAGGAGCACAGGTATCTCTGAGGGCCCTCGGCTTGTAGGGCTGGAGGAGATCACAAGAGATAGGGAGGGATGAGGCCACGTAGGGAGGCTAGTTACTACTGAGGTAACTCTAGCCTGGATCCTGTGTTGAAAATTTAAACTTACTTCTGTTTCATAATGCAAAAAAAAATTCCAGATGCTGGAGATGTGGAATGAAAAACATGGCCTGGATTTTTTTCATGCTCCCCCCCGCCAGTGGTTTCTTAGGCAGGGGTGGGAGTGTGAAATGAGACCCGAATCGTTAACTGTGTTCCTCTCCGCAAATGCTGCCAGACCTGGTGAGTTTTTTCAGGTATTTTTATTTTTTGTTGTGAAATGGGATGAATGGGCTTCCCACTGGGTTCCCACCCACCCCGGCCTCTCAGTGATTTTATGCTGGTGGGGGGGGGGGAGATGGTGGGGGTGGTGTGAGGGGGGTGGTGGGTGGGTGGGTGAGGTGGATGAGGGGAGGTGGATGAGGGGAGGTTGGGGGGGGTTGATGAGGGGAGGTGGGGGGGGGATGAGGGGAGGTGGGGGGGGATGAGGGGAAGTGGGGGGGGATGAGGGGAGGTGGGTGAGAGAGGTGGGGGGGTGGGTGAGAGGGGTGGGGGGTGGCTGGGTGAGGGGGGCTGGGGGTGTGGGGTGCGTAGGTGGGTGAGGGGGGGTGGGGTTGGGGAGTGTGGTGGGGGTGGTGTGGGGTGAGTGGGGTTGGGGGGTGTGGGGGTTGGAGTGGGGGGAGTTGGGGGTGCGGTGGGAGTGGTGTGGGGTGTGGGTTGGGGTTGGGGAGGTGGGGGGGGTGCGGTGGGGGGTGGGGTTGGGGAGTTGGGGGGGTGCGGTGGGAGTGGTGTGGGGTGTGCGGGGTGGGTTGGGGAGGTGGGGGGGGGTGCAGTGGGGTTGGGGAGTTGGGGGAGTGTGGGGGTGGGGATGGGGTTGGGGAGTTGGGGGGGGGTGCGGTGGGGGGTGGAGTTGGGGGAGTGTGGGGGTGGGGGGAGTGTGGGGGTGGGGTGGGTGGGGTTGGGGGAGTGGGGTGGGTGGGGTTGGGGGGTTGGAGTGGGGGGAGTTGGGGGTGCGGTGGGAGTGGTGTGGGGTGTGCGGGGTTGGTTGGGGAGGTGGGGGGTGGGGTTGGGGAGTTGGGGGGGTGCGGTGGGAGTGGTGTGGGGTGTGCGGGGTTGGTTGGGGAGGTGGGGGGGGGTGCGGTGGGGTTGGGGAGTTGGGGGAGTGTGGGGGTGGGGATGGGGTTGGGGAGTTGGGGGGGGGGTGCGGTGGGGGGTGGAGTTGGGGAAGTGTGGGGGTGGGGGGAGTGGGGTGGGTGGAGTTGGGGGAGTGTGGGGGTGGGGGGAGTGGGGTGGGTGGGGTTGGGGGGTGTGGGGTGGGGGGAGTTGGGGGTGCGGTGGGACTGGTGTGGGGTGGGTTGGGGTTTGGGAGGTGGGGTTGAGTGGCCAACCTCAATTTTTAGGCAGGCGGGAGGATTTCCCAGGAGAAGCCCCCGAACATTATCGGTCTTAGGCCTCGGGAGGGTGGGGGGCACCTCCATCAGAAGCCCCCCTTCTAACACCGGCTCCCCCCCTCCTTAAGGTCCAGTCCCGCTGGACGTCCCTCACATCACCCCCCCCGGCCTCCCCTCCCCGAGACCCCGAAAACTAACCTTAGTCCAGTCCCGGGACTTAGGCTCCGATGTCTTCAGGAAGATCCCCTCCCATCCACGGCAGCTCCTATCGCGGGGGGAGGGGGCGGGGCTAGAGAGCTGCCAGCCAATCAGATTGGCAGGCGGTTCTCCAAGGCGGTCCCGCCCCCCCGCGGGGCGGTGGTCCCGCCCGCCCGCCCGGCCTCCCTCCCGCGGGGCGGTGGTCCCGCCCTCCCGCGGGGCGGTGGTCCCGCCCGCCTGTGGTCCAATTGACGCTCATTCGAGTGTGAAGTGGCCGCGGGGGCGGCTCGGAGTCGGATGGCGGGATTCCCGGCCACATTTCCTGAGAAACTCCACAGGTTGTCCTGACCCTGAGGTATTTAAACTTCACTCGCTCTCGACGCCGACTGACCTGTCGAGAATTTCCATTGTTGCTGTTTTATTCGGTTTCATTGCAAAATGTTAAAATGTTAAAATATTGAGTCTGACACGGATACAAAAATTCACAATTTCTCACTCGAGATTCTTGATGCTACTTTCCAATGTTGCGCCTTTAGTCTGTGGATTCCTCCCTCAGGCTTTTGTACATTTGTGTCTATTTTTCCTTCAGTGTGAACCTTTGTAACCCTTTGTTTGTAATCATGTCAGCTCCAGGTTTCTGGTTGAACCTGCTTCTACTCTACGCACTCTGATACTAACTGCAACCACCAAGATAATGTTCAACCATTATAACCAGTAATTGTGCTTTTCTGTCCATTCAACCAACCAAGGGCAGTAAAACCATCTGTATTTAACCCACCCCCACCTTCCCCCCCCAGCCCTTCCATAATGTTGGCCTGGCAGCTGTGGCCATGAATCACTTCAAATAATTTGCAATTCCTCAGAGGACACTTCCATTATGTGGCACCCTTGTGGTCTCCTGCCTGCATCCAGGGTGCCCACCTTTCCTGGTGGGGCTGCCAGCAGAGGGCATGTCCCACCCGCCATCCTAAATTGGACAGCGGTATCTTAATTGGCCACCTCTGGCACAATCGCGCAGGGCAGTCAGGTATCACCTTCGGGATTGGCATCCGATTTTGGTCATGACCACTAAAAAATCTTTAAAGACAGTAGGAGAGCGAGGCAGTGGTGGGATTGTCACTGGACTAGTATTCCAGAGGTCCAGGGTTATGGACTGGGGTTCGAATCCCACCACAATTAAAATCTGGAATTAAAAGTCTGATGATGGCCATGAAACCATTGTCGATTGTTGTAAAAACCCATCTGCCTCCCTAATGAGGAAATCTGTCTTTATCTGATCCACATGTGACTCCAGACCTGCAGCAATGTGGTTTGACTCTTAAAAATGCCCTTGGAATGAGAGCAATTAGGGAAGTGGTATCTCATATCCCATGAGAAAAAAAAGAGTCTACATATTGTTTACTTGAAACCGGTCTGTGGTTAAAGAAACAAAACCAGAAACAGAAATACCTGGAGAAACTCAGCAGGTCTGGCAGCATCGGCGGAGAAGAGCACAGTTGACGTTTCAAGTCCTCATGACCCTTCAACAGAACTAAGTAAAAATAGGAAAGGGGTGAAATATAAGCTGGTTTAACCGCTCCCCCCCCCCCCTTAAACCAGCTTATATTTCACCCCTTTCCTATTTTTACTTAGTTCTGTTGAAGGGTCATGAGGACTTGAAACGTCAACTTTGTTCTTCTCCGCCGATGCTGCCAGACCTGCTGAGTTTTTCCAGGTATTTCTGTTTCTGTTTTTGTTTTGGATTCCCAGCATCCGCAGTTCTTTGCTTTTATCTCTGTGGTTAAAGAAACCTTGGCAACTAATCCAAAACTCACTGGTATCCACAACTAGCAGACCCCATTGGAACCTTACCGAACGTGGTCACCAACAAGATACAAGAGTTAAATCCACAGCAGGAGAGAAGCAATTAATATAAGACACTCGATTGCAATTAATTTAATTCTAGTGAGATGTAAAGCAAACAGCCCATTTTCATAAGGAAAGCTTACATTTGTAAGATGATGTTCTCCAACAGAACATAATTAACAGATTATAGGAATAATTCAATGGTTAATACACTAAAGAATTAAAACATTTGAAATGGCACTAAATCCTGTTTAAATTAATTTTAATACAGTTCAGCAGATTGTATTACTATTTTTAATAAGCATATCTTCATTTAATTCTGTTAAAGTTTAACACATGTTCTAAGAGGTAGGCAGCTCTTGACAGGTGTGACATTGCATGTTCAATTAAATCAGAGGTTGCAACAGATTGAGGGATGAATAAATTAGGCAGCATTAGATTATCTGTAATTAATGCGTGAAACTCAGCTCTTCAAACAATACACCTTGATTCCGGAAGAGTTAACTGCCTCCACCTCCTGGTCAAACCGACTTACTACAAGTATACAGGTCATTGGTGAAGTCACGTGTGGAGCACAGTGCGTGGTTCTGGTCACCTTACCCAAGGAAGGACATACCTGGCCTAGAGGGAGTATAAAGAATGTTCACTAGACTGATTCCTGTGATGAAGGGATTGTCCAATGAGGAGAAATTGAGTAGATTTGGTCTATATTCCCCGGAGTTTAGAAGAACGAGAGGCGATCTGATTGAAACATGTAAAATTCTTAACGGGCTTGACAGTAAATGCTGAGAAAATGTTTCCCTTGGCTGGGGAATCTAGAACACTGGGTCACAGTCTCAGAATAAGGGGTTGGCCATTTAGGACTGAGAGGAGGAGAAATTTCTTCACTCAAAGGGTTGTGAATCTTTGGAAATCTCTACCCCAGAGGTCTGCGGATGCTCAGTCACTGAGTATATTCAAGACATAGGTTGATAGATTTTTGGGTCCTAAGGCCCTAATTAAGGGATATGCGGACAGACAGGAAGGTGGTAGATCAGCCATGACCTTGTTGAATGGTATAGCAGGCTTGAGGGGCCAAATGGTCAACTCCAGCTCTGATTTCTTCTGAATTACTGACTCCAAATCAAAACAATTAGCAAGAAAATCCTATGAGTGAGCCAGTTCACGTGACTGATACAATTAGTGCAGAGAATTAATCAGTAATTGTTCAAACTGGTGTAAGGGACATGGATTTGCTGATTTAGTTCCAGAGTTCAGAAGAATAGCAATTTCAGCTTGTGAAATGAACTCTTTACACCTGTCCCCATTCACGTTGCACCAAGATCAGTAACAGAAGTTACATGTTATATCTGAAGCAGTTTCAGTGTTTAAAGCAGTACCACAGATCCATGGCGAGACCAGATGTCATTTAGAATCAGATGAAATTTTAACCCCGACACTACCCGGTAATATGTTCATTAAAGTGAAGGTGGAGCCAGGTACAACAGCACACAAGGTCAAAAAAACATGCTGATTTATAAATGATTTATAAATTATACCATCTCAACATTCTCCTGCGCAGATATAATGCTTCAATAGGTTTAACTTGGTCTAAAGGAACTCTGCAACAATGGAGGCATTGTCAAAGTGAAGGACATCGATCCTCAGTATTGGTCCATTTTTATTCTTCTGTACTAACAAGTAAATATCATTCCCCAGATCTGTAAAACAAAAATTGAAGAGCTACGAACATACGAACATGTGAATTAGGAGCAGGAGTAGGTTACTTGGTCCCTCGAGCCTGGTCTGCCATTCAATAAGATCATGGCTGATCTGATTTGTAACCTCAACCCCGCATTCCTGCCTCCCCCTGATAACCTTTCACCCCCTTGTTAATCAAGAATCTATCTAGCTCTGCCTTAAAAATATTCAAAATATTTTGCTTTCACTGCCTTTTAAGAGTTCCAAAGACTCACGACCCTCTGAGAGAAAAAAATTCTCCTCATCTCTGTCTTAAATGAGCGACCCTTTATTTTCAAACAGTGACCCCACAAGAGGAAACATCCTCTCCACATCCACCCTGTCAAGACCTCTCAGGATCTTAAAGGTTTTGATCAAGTCGCCTCTTACTCTTCTAAACTCCAGCGGATACAAGCCTAACCTGTGCAGCCTTTCCTCATAAGACAACCCGCCCATTCCTGGTATTAGTCTAGTAAACCTTCTCTGAACTGCTTCTAACGCATTTACATCTTCCTTTAAATAAGGAGACCAGTATTGTACACAATGCTCCAGATGTGGTCTCACCAATGCCCTGTACAACTGAAGCATAACCTCCCTACTTTTACAATCAATTCCCCTCACAATAAATGATAACATTCTATTTCCTAATTACCTGCTGTACCTGCATACTAGCCTTTTGGGATTCATACACTAGGACACCCAGATCCCTCTGAATCTCAGAGCTCTGCAATCTCTCACCATTTAGATAATAAGCTTCTTTTTCAGTCTTGCTGCCAAAATGAACAATTTCACTTTTGCCCTCATTATACTCCATTTGCCAGATCTTTGTCTATCTATGTCACGTGCCAAAATCTTATATTTCGGTGCAATACATGACTTACAAAAATGAAAATGATTTATTCCGGAAAGTTAAACATTGTGCTGATTCTGCAGATCAACCGAGAGGGGAGAGAATTCGAACTCAGAACGTGGAACTCGCTACCACAGGAGTGCTTGAGGTGAATAGCCTAGAATACCCTAGAAGAGAAAGCTAGATAAACACATGCGGGAAAAATGAATTGAAGGATATGTTGACGGGTGAGATGCCGTAGGAATGGAGGAGGCTGAAGTGGACTATAAACACCAGCATGGACCAGATGGGCTGAAGGGCCTGGTTCTATGCTGAAAATTCTACGAAATTCCACAGCAATCACTCAAACTGCAGTAAAACTGTCACATTATGTGGAAGAGGGGCTTCTGGGTGAGCAATTGGCTGAAGGAGGTCAGGAGCAGTAAAGAAAGACTTGCACTTCTATAGCACCTTTCACCACCTCAGGACATCCCAGAATGCTTTACAGCCAATGAAACACTTCAGTGTGGTCACTGTTGTAATGTTAAAATCATGGAAGTGAATGTGCACACAGCAAGATCCCACAAGGATTAAGGTCATGGCCAATGTAAATGTTTTTGCTGATTTTGATTGTGGGATAAATATTGGCTAGAGAAGCAGCTCTGCTCTTTTTCAGATAGTGTCACGGGATCTCTTATGTCCACCTAAGGCCAGAGGAAGCTTCAGTTTAATATCTCACCCAAAAGACATCTCCTCTGACAACACAGCATGTCTTCAGTGCTGACCCTCCGACATGGTGGCACTCCCTCAGTACTGACCCTCTAACAGTGCAACACTCGCTCAGTACTGACCCTCTGACAGTGCAGCGCTCCCTCATTCTGACCCTCCGACAGTGACGCACTCCCTCAGTTCTCACCCTCTGACACTGCGTCGCTCCCTCAGTTCTGACCCTCCGACAGTGAGGCACTCCCTTAGAGCTGACTCTCTGACAGTGCAGCACTCCCTAGTGCCGACCCTGTGACAGTGTGGCGCCCCCTCAGCACCGACTTCCGACAGTGCGGTGCCTCCTCAGTTTTGACCCTCTGACAGTGCAGCGCCCCCTCACATCTGGCCCTCCAACATTGCAGTGCTTCCTCAGCACTGAACGTCTGACAGTGCGGCGCTCCCTCAGTACTGACCCTCCGGCAGTACTGACCCTCTGACAGTGCAGCGCTCCATCAGTACTGACCCTCCGGCAGTGCAGCACTCCCTCAGTACTGACCCTCCGACAGTGAGGCACTCCCTCAGCACTGACCCTCCGAAAAATGCAGTGCCACCTCAGCACCGACCCTCTAGCAGAGCAGTACCCCCTCAGCATCGACCTTCCGACAGTGCAGTTGCTCCTCAGCATCTACCCCCTCTGACAGCACCCCTCAGCGTTGCATGTAAATTTGCATTCATGCCTCTGGATTGGGTCTTCAGCCCTCTGACTCTAAGGCAAGAACCCCCAATAACTGCATTGATGAGGAGGATGACGTTCCTCTTCATGAAGTCATCACACAGGGTTAGAGCTGTTACTGACTGAAGTAGAATGTCAGTTTGGTGTGAAGCTGAGTTTTTACAGTGTTCATGAGTACAGTCAGCCAAGGAAGCCTTTGTAAACTCAATATTGAAATTCTTTACTGTTACAGAAAAGCGATGTTCTGACCTGCTCTCATTAATATTGTGTTGCGTACAATTCTGGACACTGGTATGGCCACACCTGGAGCACTCTACTGGTCTCTGTATGAGAGCACGGATATCCTGACACTGGGGAGGGTGCAAAAAAGGACAACCAAAGTGAGACCATGTTTAAGGCAGGCGGAATCATAGAATAAGAGAGGGACCCATCCTGCCTGTTTTGGCTCATTGAAAGAGCTGGCCACTTAATCCAATTCCTCTACTATTTCCCCACAACCCTGCACAATTTTCCCTAAGTATTGTAGCTCTGAGAAGTGGAACTTTGGGATTGGCTACTGTAGAAAGGGTGAAGAGCCAGGATTGGTTACTGTTGGTTGGGTGAAGAGCCAGGATTGGTTACTGCAGGGAACGTGAAGAGCCAGGATTACTAAACAAAAACAGAATTACCTGGAAAAACTCAGCAGGTCTGGCAGCATCGGCGGAGAAGAAAAGAGTTGACGTTTCGAGTCCTCATGACCCTTCCGCAGAACTTCGCCGATGCTGCCAGACCTGCTGAGTTTTTCCAGGTAATTCTGTTTTTGTTTTGGATTTCCAGCATCCGCAGTAGTTTTTTGTTTTTATAGCCAGGATTACTGTTGGCTGGGTGAAGAGCCAAGATTGGTTACTGCAGGGAACATGAAGAGCCAGGATTGGTTATTGCAGTGAGGGGGAGAAGCCAGAATTGGTTACTGTTGGGTGGATGAAGAGTCAGGATTGGTTACTGCAGGGAGTGTGAAGAGCCAGGATTGGTTATTGCAGGGAGGGGGAGGAGCTAGGTTTGGTTTAGAGTAAACTCACCCTTATTTCACAAGATCCTCCTCATAAACTCGTCTGAGAGTCACGATGCATGTAATGGAAAAGCACAATTACACTGATAGCATTTACGCAACTTATCTGTTCAGATAACAAATGTTTGATATGTTGTGGCATGTGGTGTGTGGCGATTTGCTGATGATTGGTGTATTTTTGGACCATCACTGAATGACATACACGATCCCCAGGTACCATATGGTCATTCCTTTGCAATGGCCAGACTCAGGTGAATGGTTCACAAGACAGGCCATGCATTAACTTATAACCGCAGCAACCAGTGGCAGGGTGGTTGAGGGGAGGTGGTCATAGGTCATAGGTCAGGGGAGGTGGTCATAGGTCATGGATCAAGGGTCATGCCCTCCCACCCTCCCCTTCCTTCAGTAACTGAGGTCGGCCAATTTTGCAAATTGGGACTGGGCCAAAACTGACTGGAAATAATTCACTGCTTTAACTTTTAAACTCCGAATCTTGAGCTCATGTCATTAGAGTCTGTTGCAAAGGGAATGTGGACTTGGAGGTGATACTGGCTCACATCCATGTCCTGCTGTGAGAACAACATATCCAAACTGTGCTACATTTCCACACATTGTAATAAACACAAAGTGTTTGCAAAGGGAAATCCACCCAGATGACGAGTTGAGTTTTCTTTGTTCGACGGTGGCCGTTTACAAAGTGAAAATACATTTCATCTCAAATCAAACAGGCTTTTTCTATTTTCTCTAAAATTATAAGCAGTTGTTAATTTAGACAAAAGTTTAGGGGAAGTGCACTTTGCTTAATTTACTTCCCTTTTTCATAGAAATAACTAACCGTCTTACCAGAAATTTCACCATTTAAAAATGTTACCGTGAAGGACCTCATCTCTCCCCCTCATATTCCCCCTCCTACAGCTTCCATTTCCCCACTTCCGCCTCATCTCTCCCCCCTCTCCTTCCAACCTGGTCGCCCACCTTGTGCAGCCCCAGTTTCCCCTACCCCACATGCTCCTTACCCCACTCATCTCTTCCCCTCATCTCCTTCACTTCCGGTCTACCCCACCCCACCCCTCCGTCTCCCACATAGCTGCACCCACTCATCCTCCAACCACTCTCCCCCCACCGTCCCCAGTATTCCCCCTACATCTCCCCCCGCACTCCACCCACCTCGTCTTCTCCCTCTGCTCCTTCCCTACCCCACCTCTTCCCACCTGTCTCCATTCCCCCTCACCTCACATTAACTCTGGGTACTGAGAGATGGGGATGAGTGTTTCGAAGACAAGATCCAGGTGTGTGACTTCAGGAGCACAACACGGGTGAGGATGACACCCTACTGGTGAGGAACCCAGCTCCCAAACAGTGTTTTATTGTAGAAATGGTGGCCGTGGGGGGCGGGAGCGGGGGTGGAGGGGGGTGGGTAAGGGTGGGCTTTGGGAGGGGTGGAGTTTAAAGAGGCAATTTGTAAAAGAACCAAATGGCATCAGTGCTGTTTCACTGGGGTGATGTCAGGGTTGGGAATTATGGGCGGATGAGTTGAGATGGGCTGAATGGCCATCTCTACTCTCAGTAGAGGGCAGGGTCTACCCTGAGCTAAGGAGGGAGAGTGAGAGTTGCTCTTACACATCACCTGAGTGTGCCCACATGACTCTCTCCCTTCCAAATAAATTAATGGGACAGGAAAATCAAGCGGATCAAAATGTCAGAAAGTCCATGGTGAGTGTCAGTTACCATGTGTTTAATTCTATATAAAGGAAGAGAGTCTTAACATGACCTGCCAGTAGAAATACAAAATATGAACCACAAGGTGACTGCCAGAATCAAACAATAGCAACTTAACAACAATGATGTCGGGAGAGGAGGTTCTGGGTTAGGGAAGCTGTGGACATGGAGTTAAGAGCAATTTTGGCGAATGGCAGATAAACAATCACAACTGACTGCCCCGAAAATGCTAAGCAATCAGGTCTGAGAATACTCATCCTCTTCCTCTTCTCTGATGAGTGCACAGATAAAACAAGCGCTTATTACCATCCCGATCAGCTGTAACACAGAGGACAAAGTTGTAGAAATTAGCCAGTTAACAACTTCTGTATTTTAGAGTTTGCGGTTGAACCACACAGGCAGCACACAGCACATTAAACAACCCGTCAGGGAAACTTGTACACCCAACCCTGACAGCTTAGGTCCATTCACAAGCAAAGACCAATACAGAGGATTGAAAATCAGGACCATTTCTCCATTGTTTGATAAATGAAAAACGAGAGTTAGCAGCACTGACATTTTCATCATCGCCCTGAAATCAGGCACCTCGCTGAAGTATATAGACGCTGAATGTCATAGAGTGATTATGGCACAGGAGGCAGCCATTCAGCCCATCGAGTCCATGCTGGCTCTCTATAGAGCAATCCAGTCAGTCCCATTACCCAGTCTATCCCCATATGCCTGCAAGTTTATTTCCTTCGAGTGCCCATCCAATTTCCTTTTGAAATCATTCATCCGTCTCTGCGTGGACAGTGAGTTCGAGGTCATTATCACTCTCTGTGTAATAAAAGTTGTTCCTCACATTCCCCCCGCCTTGCATCTCTTGCCCAAAACCTTAAATCTGTGCCCCCAGCTGGTCCTTGTACCATCAGCTAATGGGAACAGCCTTTCTTTGTCTACCTTATCCAAACCTGTCATAATCTTGTAATCTTGTGGGGAGGCAGTGGTGTAATGGTAATTTCACAGCATTAGTACTCCAGAGGCCTAGGCTAATGCTCTGGGGATATGGGTTCAAATCCCACCACAGCAGCTAGTGGAATTTGAATTCAATTAATAAATCCAGAACGGAAAGCTAATCTCAGTGATGACAACCATTGTCGATTGTCATAAAAACCCATCTGATTCGCTGGGTGGGGGGCGGTGTTAGAATGATATCATTGCTGCTCTTAATATTAATGATCCATGCCGTATGTACATATATAAATTTATATATATTGGATGATATGTGTAACCAGATGCCAACAATGGGCATCATCATTTTGCTATTACCTTTCTGTGTTTGACGAATTGACGGGTGAATCTTGAAAGGGGGAAAAATATCATATGTGTTTGAGGGGGAGGGTTAAGTGGTGGGTGGTGGGTTGGGGGGGTGGAATAAACGACCCAGAAAGCAAAGAAGCAGCAGGGCCGGTGGTTTCCTTCCTGGCCCTGCAGCTACAACACTGGCATCTACCCGGCTATGTGGAAAATTGCCCAGGTATGCCCTGTACACAAAAAGCAGGACAAATCCAACCCGGCCAATTGCCGTCCCGTCAGTCTACTCTCCATCATTAGCAAAGTGATGGAAGATGACATTGGCAGGGCTATCAAGTGGCACTTACTCAGCAACAAACTGCTCACTGACACCCAGTTGGGGTTCCCCCAGAGTCACTCAGCTCCTGACCTCATCACAGCCTTGGTCCAAACATGGACAAAAGAGCTGAACTCCAGAGGTGAGGTGAGAGTGACTGCCCTTGACATCAAGGCAGCTTTTGACCAAGTGTGGCATCAAGGACCCTTGGCAAAATTGAATTCACTGGGAGTCAGTGGGAAAACTCTCCGCTGGTTGGAGTCATATCTAGCTCAAAGGACGATGGTTGTGGTTATTGGAGGCTAATCCCAGGACATCACTGCAGGAGTTCCTCAGTGTAGTGTCCTCGGCCCAACCATCTTCAGCTGCTTCATCAATGACCTTCCTTCTATCATAAGGTCAGAAGTGGGGATGTTCGCTGATGATTGCACAATGTTCAGCACCATTCATGGCTCCTCAGATACTGAAGCAGTCCATGTCCAAATGCAGCAAGACCTGGAAAATATCCAGGCTTGGGCTGACAAATGGCAAGTAACATTCGCACCACACAAGTGCCCGCCAATGACCATCTCCAACAAGAGAGAATCTAACCATCGCCCCTTGACATTCAATGGCATTACCATCGCTGAATCCTCCACTATCAACATCCTCTGGGTTACATTGACCAGAAACTGAACTGGACCTGCCATATAAACACTGTGGCTACAAGAGCAGGTTGGAGGCTAGGAAGCCTATGGCGAGTAACTCACATCCTTACTCTCCAAAGCCTGTCCACCATCTACAAGGCACAAGTCAGGAGTGTGATGGAATACTCTCCACTTGCCTGGATGAGTGCAGCTCCAACAAGACTCAAGAAGCTTGATACCATCCAGAACAAAGCAGCCCGCTTGCTTAGTACCCCATCCACCGCCTTAAACATACACTCCCTCCACCACCAACACACAGTGGCAGCAGCGTGTACCATCTACATGATGTACTGCAGCAACTTGCAAGGCTCCTTCGACAGCACCTTCCAAACCCGCAGCCTCTACCACCTAGAAGGACAAAGGCAGCAGTTACACCACCACCTGGTTCCCCTCCAAGTCACTCACCATCCTGACTTGGAAATATATCGCCGTTCCTTTACTGTCACTGGGTCAAAAACCTGGAACTTCCTTCCTAACAGCACTGTGGGTGTACCTACACCACATGGACTGCAGCTGTTCAAGAAGGCGGCTCACCACCACCTTCTCAAGGGCAATTAGGGATGGGCAACAAATGCTGGCCTAGCCAGAGGCACCCACATCCCATGAAGGAACATAAAAAAAGCTTCTATCAGATCTCCTTCACTCCAAGGAGAACAGCCCCAGCTTCTCCAACCTAACCTTGTAGCTAAAATCCCCCATCCCTAGAACCATTCTGGGTAAATCTCCTCTGTACCCTCTCAAGGACCCTCACATCCTTCCTAAAATCTGGTGACCCAGACTTTTTTAAAAATTCTTTCATGGGCGTTGCTGGCAAGGCCAGCAATGGTTGCCCATCCCTAACTGCCCTTGATTTGAGTGACTTGGTAGGGCAGTTAAGAGTCAACCACATTGATGTGGGTCTGGAGTCACATGTAGGCCAGACTGGGTAAGGACAGCAGATTTCCTTCTCTAAAGGACACTAGTGAACCAGATGGGTTATTACAACAATCGATCATAGTTTTCATGGTCACCATTACTGAAACTAGTTTTCAATTCCAGGTTTATTAATTGAATTTAAATTCCACCAGCTGCCATGGTGGGATTTGAACACATGACCCCAGAGCATTAGCCTGGACCTCTGGTTTACTAGTCCAGTGACATTACCACTACACCACTATCTTCCCCATAACTGGAATCAGTACTCTGGTTGTGGCCTAACCAGAAGATTCAGTGCAATTTCCCTGCTTTTGTATTCAAGCGTACATTTATGAAGCCCAAGATCCTATACTGCTCTCTCAATTAATCCTGCCACCTTCAAAGCTCTATGCACATGGATCCCCTGGTCCCTCTGTACCTGCACACTCTTTAGAACTGTGCCATTTAGTCTCTATTATCTCCTTAACCCTTCTACAAAATTGCATCACCTCACACTTCTCTGTACTAAATTCCATCTGCCACTTGTCTGCCCATTCTGCTAGCCGATCTATGTCCTACAGCAGTCAAATGTACGTCTTTTTTTAACACTAAATCAGTATTTAGATAGTGTTTGGAAACATCCCATTGAAAGTCCAGTTCTGATTTCATCGTGTGGACTGCAGAAAGTACTCTCTATACAGGTGGAGTGTGTTAGAAATCCTGTGGGAGAAATATATTGAATACCCATCTGACCAGATGTATGCCCCTTCACTTTGTCCCCAGATTTGCAGGGCTTCCCTGGGATAAAGCTTGGTCTGCAGTGTGATTCCTAGGATGGCGGGGTTGTCCTATGAGGAGAGATTGAGGAGACTGGGCCTTTATTCTCTGAAGTTTAGAAGAATGAGAGGTGATCTCATTGAAACGTACAAAATTCTTACAGGGCTCAACAGAGCAGATGCCGGACGGGTGTTTCCCCAGTCTGGGGGGGGGTCTAGAACCAGGGGACACTGTCTCAGAATAAAAGATAGGCCATTTGGGACTGAGATGAGGAGGAATTGCTTCACTCAGAGAGTGGTGAATCTTTGGAATTCTCTGCCCAGAGGGCCGTGGAGACTCAGTCATTGAGTATGTTCAAGACTGAGATCGATAGATTTCCACATGTTAAAAATATCCAGGGATACGGGGATAGTGCAGGAAAATAGTGTTGAAGATCTGCTATGGTCTCATTGAATGGCAGGGTGGACTCTAAAGGCTGAATGGCCCACTCCTGCCTCTATTTCTTATGTTCTTAATAGACCCATGGCAAAGGCAACAGGGCCGGAGGGCCATTTCTCGACTTATTTTCTTGCACATTGACCCATTCAGCGCCCAGCAGGGTATCCAACCAGACCAGGTGCTGGGGCCAATACCTAAAGGCAGTGGAATTGCAACCCTACCGCTCCCATCCCAGTACCACCCACCAATGCCCCCAGAGACAGAGAGGGAGGAAAAGGTAGCGGCAGACACACTCGCCGTGCAACACAGTAACAGACATGCTCAGCGTTAGAGCAGTCATGTCTGTACTATTGGAGAGAGGCTTCTGTTGCACCTTATACATGAAAGGAGCACCAAGCCCCCATGCCTGACCCAGTAATATGAAATCATCATGAGGTTCACTGACTCCCCAGAGCAGCTTCAACATGTTTGCAAAAGGCTATTTTGCTGGGATTCCAGTGGTGCTCCACTACTGGCGATGTGACTCACCTGAAGACAAGCTACACCAATGCCAACTGCTCCAATAATCAGAGTGTGGTCTGCTAGGGTCTGCTCCAATACGGTGATGCATCCACCCTGCAAACAACACATTCAACGTGAAATGCTCGTGCAACCTTGACAGACAAGAATGAGGTTCGGTTTTACTTCCAAAATTTATTGTGTGGAAAGATTGAAAATAAAAGCAAAGAGGTTCTGACTGGATGGAAAAAAAAAACAATGGCCAGGATACATTGGGAAGGCTGTGGACTCCTCTCACCAGGGAGAGGCTGTGGACTCCTCCCACCAGGGAGGTGATGGCGTAGTGGTATTGTCACTGGTCTAGTTTCTAGAGACCCAGGGTAATGCTCTGGGGACCGGGGTTCGAATCCCACAACAGCAGATAGTGAAATTTGAATTCAATAAAAATCTGGAATTATAAGTCTAATGATGATTGTCATAAAAACCCCTCTGGTTCGCTAATGCCCCTTTAGGGAAGGAAATCTGCCATCCTTACCTGGTCTGGCCTACATGTGACTCCAGACCCACAGCAATGTTGTTGGCTCTTAAATGCCCTCTGAACAAGGGCAGTTAGGGTTGGCAGCGCCCACATCCCATGAATGAATAATTTTTAAAAAGTCAATAAACTTAGGGAATGTTCAAGTCAGGCATGAACAAGCAAGGCGGGCCTGGGTTAGTTCTGTTGAAGAGTCATACGGACTCGAAACGTTAACCGTGTTCCTCTCCGCAGATGCTGTCAGACCTGGTGAGTTTTTCCAGGTATTTTTGTTTTTGTTCTGGGTTATATTTCATTGAAGATCGAGAAAAGACATGTTAGATATAAAATGAACAAGGACAGACAGTTAATGATCAGTTGGGATCTCACAAATAACTGCGAGATACATAAAGGTAGAGATCAGGGGACAATTTACATCAGATAAGAGATTTGCCACAAGTGGTGACTGATGCAATTCGAGCATTCAGAAAATGGAATGAATAATTACTTACAGAAGAATTCAGGATGAAAGGAAGGCAAGACCATGTAAAATTAACCCCAGGAGGGGCATAAACTCATCAAGATTGGAAGTAAAACCATGATTGGCGTCTTCATAAAATGAAGATTAATTATCTTTATGAGTTTAAAATTAAAGCAGTCCTAATTCGTAAAGAGAAAATATTCAATTAAACTGAGCGACTTCCTGTCTCACACAAAGTAGCTAAAAACGTGGACCTGCACCTGAAATAGTTTCTTTGTTCCACAGCGTTCAGGAGAGAGATTCTGTCTGTCGTGACTAGAAATGAGGTAATAAATGAAATTCCCACTCCTCCCGAGTCTTTTGACATATTACTCCAGTGGCATTCCATTCGATTAATTTTAATTCCCCGCAAACCCCCTGCTGCCCGAAGAGAACTACCAAGCCAGTCAGTGGAAAGCAACTATAGTGACAACTAGTCTTTTGGTAGGACAGAACTTGAGTGTTGCTGAAAGAAAAAAGAGACAAGCTATCAAAGCTTTTTAATTTGCACTCATCAGGTCAGCTCACGAGAAATTACCAACAGTAAAGGGAACAACAATTTATACTGCATGAGAAGAGGGTGCTGATCGGTTGGCAAGTGGACTCTGATTGGTGGAGGCGTTGCCATGGAGAATGCAGCTTGGAATAGTTAACCGTCCAGATTTGTTCAAATTCAAACTGGGCAGGTTGGCTCTGATTGGCCAAGGCATTGTCCTGGGTAATGAACCAGGGAATGACCATTCCTTAAACTTTTGTTTAGTTGAGAAAGGTGCAAAATGTGTGGACATGTTCCTTCTGTCTGCAAAGAACAGGGCCCTGTGTGTGAATATATATGGCTTCTAGTGTGTGTAAGTGAGCAGTACTGACTGACGGTCTTAAATTGGTCTTCAGTGTAATTCTTAGCACAATCAGGATTGTTTAGCAAATGTTGTCCAATTGCGGAATCACATTTAATGTTGGGCACTGTGTTTTTGAGTTTTGCAAGCGCGGGCTGGTTGGGTACCCAAACATCAGTCCTGATGGGTAGCCAACCAGCCCGTGCTTGCAAAACTCAAAATGTGGGCCTGAACCTCCGCGAAGTGGTAATCAATCAGAGTCGGATTGCCACTCCGCTCCTACTTTTTTTACCTTCAAATCTTCCCCATCCTCTCTCGTCCGACCTTCCAACACAGGTCAGGCAAAAACTGTGTCGGTGGGGGGTATGCTCCCGAGGCCTTCTGGGGAGGGCTTCAGAGTCGGAGACGAAGGAGACCACGCCCCCTTTTATACGGCACCAGTTGCCATAAATCAGGTGACTTTACAGGTCCTGTCACTTTCAAGCCAGGAAGAAGGTAGGTTTGTCAAGTAAGTGGTTAGAATTTGTGAAGTTTGGGGGTGTTTGGTGGTTGGGGGGAGTCCCGTGGGAGATTAGTCCACTGGGGGAGGGGGGGCGGGGTGAAGACTCATGGTGGGGGGGGTGTGGGGTAATACCGTGATGGCAGGTGGGGAGGTAAGTCCCGTAGGGGGGTAGTCAGGGGTGGAGGAGTTCCATGGGGCAGTAGTCGGCGGGGTGGGGAGCAGGGGAAGTCCCCTGGGGGAGCAGGTGTGTGGGGGGAGTCCCTGGGCAGGGTCAGTGTCGGTCTGCACAGCAGTTACCCAGAAGCTAGAAGTGGTTTTAATTCTTCTTTTTCTGGGTAACTATTGATGCAACACAGTCAGAACCACCTGAAGTCTGCGATTTAAATCACATGTTCGGATGGTTCCCAGTGCAGGGCAATTGCCCCGGGGAATTGAAGACCAAACTCCGGGATACTGCTGTGCGCAACCCTGGAGAAAAATCATTGAGGCATTTAAAATAGATAGTTTTTTTTGTCATTTTCTTTGAACATTTCTCTTTACCAGATATAAAACATTGAAAATGGAACAAAAAGGCTGTTTGACAGTCAAGGCATCATCCAATTGGGTAATGAGTCTTTTTGCTTTCCAATTGGTGTAGGAAGGCTGTGCGTCACAAAGGATGGATGTGTTGGCCGACTAATGGCTGGAGCGTGGGGGCAAGTCATGTGATGAAACCTCCAGGAATGCATTGAATCACAGTTGGCAACCCTAGTCCCGAGGCACTCTGGGGGGCACTCTGAACTTGATCAAGGGACCCGGCGCCAGGCAAAGGGGCGGCTGCTGAAAGCCATCCCCCTGCCATTGCTGTCGACCCCGTCTCCCCACTCTAACCCCCACCCCACGACCCCCAGCCCGTCTTCACTCGCGTGCGGCCTGGGGGACCCTCCCCGATCCTGAGCCGAGGATGGGTGCAGCAGCCACCAGCAGCCACCGATCCTGCTGGCGAGGACGACGTTATTGGACCTCAATCGCAGGGCATGCCTGACGGCAGCCGATTAAGGCCTGTAGGGCACTTGGTTCTGTCAGACCTCCCCCTCCCTCCCCCCCACAAGGAACTGACAGGGGTTCCCTGCTGGATCTCTGGCCAGTAAACGAGGCCCCCATTGCAGGCCAACAAAATTCCGGCCACAGTTTCGGTCAGTGTCTCTTTACACAGTAAATGCCAATTCGCAGCCTCCGCCTGCACAGAATTAAAAACAATCAATGTACAAATAAGAGGTGGGAACTCAAAATGGAAAAAGGCCAAGAAAGCTAAAGGAAGTCAGAGAGGAACAGGAGATACTCTGACCACAATCCTGGGACATAGAAGCTGTACCAGGGGACTGGAGGATTATCAATGTAACCCCACTGTTAAAAAAAGGGATAAAAAAAAAGGAGTAAAGCAGATAACTAGAAATCAAATTAACTCTACATCAGCAGTGAGTGCGATCAAATTAATACTGACCTAGAAAGATGTGGATTCCTTGAGGACAGCCTCAATTTGTGGGATTTGTGAAAACCAAATTGTGTCTGACAAACTTAACCAATGTTCTTTGAGGAGATAACAGTGCGCGTAATGGAAATGCCAAGCTCTCCAGAGTTTACACTGTTACAAAAAGGTAAAATACAGCCATTGAGGTGAGATATCTGGCTGCTGATTACGTTTGGATAAAAAGAGCTGTTGATGAATAATCCAAGCGGCAGCTGAATAGTTGTTACTGGCTGTCAGACCTCGCAGCTCCTCAATAAATATTCAGCTGTTAGCAGCTTGTGAGCCAGAGAGAGAGAGAGAGAGAGGGGGAATGCGGTCTGATGGTCAACAGAGGCCTCTTTTCAATAGTAGCAATAAAACCTGACAGCTGATGCCAGCTTGGCCCAGCTTGAGGCCCCCCTGGGGATTGTGGATCGAGTCGGGTGGATTTAGCAGTATTATCAAGAGATTCCGAGGTATGGCCCATTTATATCAAACTGACAATCTGGCTGAGCAACTCGCTGCTGGAGTCTTCACATTCCTTCCCGCACTCAAACATCCCAACAATCTTCAGCACTTTGCTTTGATCTCAGCCTAATCCATTTCGCTTGGGAACCAAGGAACCAATTTCAGCTGCAGCGATCGGACAGAAAAGATTGATTTCCCCAAAGATTCCAGGGAGATGTTTGTTCAAATAAATCATCAAAGAATTCCCAATATGTGGAAATCTCCGCCATAACTTTTACAACCTTTAGGAAGCGCGCAGGTTTCATAATATAAGAGCGGGAGTAGACAGTCTTGCCCTTGAGCCACTTAATAAGAGCCTGGTGACCCTCCTCTATAGCTCCATTTCCTTGCCCCACACTCCTACCAATCCCCATGTCCCTTGGTATCCAAAAATCTATCAATCTCAGTCTTGAATATACTCAATGACTGTGAGCATCCACAGCTCTCTTTGCTGGAAAATTCCAAAGATTCACAACTCTCTGAGTGAAGAAATTTCTCCTCATCTCAGTCCTAACTGACCAATCCCTTACCCTGAGACGATGTCCCCTAGTTCTAGACTTCGTCGCCAGGGGAAAGCAACCTCTCAGCATCGACCCTCTCAAGCCCTCTCAGAATCTTGCATATTTTTGTGAGATCACCTCACATTTTTCTAAACCCCAGAAAGTAAAGGCCGAATCTACGCAATCTCTTCTCTTAGGACAACCCTCTCATCCCAGAAATTAATCCCTTTAAGGTAAGTATACCTTTCCTTAGAAATAAAAACTGTCCAGGAAACTCCAGGTGCCCTTCAGCAAAGCCCTGCACAAATGCAGCAAGACCTCCTTACTCTTGTACTCCAAACACCCTTGCAATAAAGGCCAACGTTTTTTAAAAATATATTTGTTCATGGGATCTGGGTGTTGCTGGCTAGGCATTTATTGCACATCCCTAATTGCCCTTGATCAGAGGGCATTTAAGAGTCAACCACATTGCTGGTTGGGGCTGGGGACACATGTAGGCCAAACCAGGTAAGGACGGCAAATTTCCTTCCCTAAAGGACACTAGTGAACCAGATGGGTTTTTATGACAATCGGCAATGGTTTCATGGTCATCATTAGACTTTTAATTCCAGATTTTTATTGAATTTGAATTTCACCATCTGCCAAGACAGGACCTGGGTCTCTGGATTACTAGTCAGTGACAATACCACTGTGCCACTGTCACCTCCCCTTTAGCCTTCCTAATTGCTTGCTCTACCTGGACATAAACTTCCCGTGTTTCTTGCCAAGGACTCCCAAATCCCTCTGAACGCCAACATCTAATATTTTGCCACCACTTAAAAAATATTCAATTTAATTTCTTCTCTCCAAAGTGAGAATGATACGCCATCTTTCAAACGTTCCCACTCATTTATCGATATCTCTTTGAAGCCTCTTCTCCTCACATCTTACCCACCTAGCTTCATATCGTCAACAAACTTGGAGATATTACTCTTTGGTCCCTTCATCGGAGTCACAAATAGCTGAAGCTCCAGCACTGGCCCTTGTAGCACCCTAACCTGAAAATGGCCCATTTACTTTCCCTGGTTTCGATCCTTTAATTAATCCTCTATCCAAGCTAATACATGACCCCCAACCTATGTGCAACAACTTTCCACGTGGCACCTTATTTGAATGCCTTTTGAAAATCCAAATATACCACATCCACTGGTTCCTGTTTATCTACCCTGCTAGTTACATCCTCAAAAGTTTATTTATTCTTTCATGGGATGTGGGCGTCGCTGGCAAAGTCAGCATTTGTTACCCAGACCTAATTGCCCGTGAACTGAGTGACTGGCTCGGCCATTTCTTTTGGGCAGTTAAGAGTCAACCACATTGCTGTGGGTCTGGAGTCACATGTAGGCCAGACCAGGTAAGGACGACTGATTTCCTTCCCTAAGGGACATTAGTGAATCCGGATTGGTTTTTACAACAATCAATGATAGTTTCATGGTCACTGTAGGAGAATAAAATACATCTACAGAATAACAAAGGGTTAAGTGGTTAAACCATAGTGGAATACTACAACGAAGTCTCCTTGCACCAGTAGCAGACAAACCTGCGCTGTCAGCTATTGTGAAGGAAGTAAAACAAGTATCATAATCAAACTACCAAGAGTCCTTGAAACAAAGTTAGGCTGTCTGTTATCAGCACATGAGACAAGGCCTAGTCATGCTATCTGTTGTCTGTCCAGATGACTACTCGCCAGATGGGCTACTCAAGGTTTTGTGTAACTACTCAAGGTTTTTGCGTAATTATAAACTAAGACAGAACAATTGTATGCATGCCAAAGATAAAATCTCAATGTTATTAATTACGTACGCTTTTGCTATAACTATGTGTGTACTTTGATGCTTCCTCAGAGTGCCGGCTAGCTCTGTTGTATGCTGCTGGGCTCTCCGTGATATCATGATTCAATAAAGACTTCCGAGACAAACCTCCTGGGTCTGAGTGTTCACTCCGTTTTCCGCGACAGTCACCATTACTGAGACTAGCTTTCAATTCCAGATTTATTAATTGAATTTAAATTCCACCAGCTCCCGTGGTGGGATTTGAACCTACGTCCTCAGTGCATTAGCCTGGGCCTCTGGATTACTAGTCCAGTGACATTAAGCACTACGCCACTGTCTCCCCCATTATGATTTTCTAAGTGCCTTATTCCCACAACCAGCATTTTCCTGATAACTGATGTCAGGCTAACAGACCTGTGGTTCCCTGATTCCTCGTTCCCTCCTTTCTTGAATAATTGTGTTACATTTGAGAACAATTTCTTGTAACATCATTTATTTAAGAATTTTGTTCCTTCATGGGATGTGGGTGTTTCTCATCCTTATACGACTAGCATTGGAGGCAGTTCAGAGAAGGTTTATGCAAAGCTGATTTCTGGAATGAAGTATTATGAAAGACTGAGCAGGTTGGGCCTATACTTATTAGAGTTTAGAAGAATGAGAGGCGTTCTTATTGAAACATAAAAGATTCTGAGGAGGGGGTAGATGGTGGGAGGATGTTTTCGCTTGTGGGGAAATCTAGAACTAGGGAGCAAGCTTAAAAATAAGGGATCTCCAATTTAAGACGGAGATGAGGAGGAATTTCTTCTCTGAGGGTCTTTGGTCTGGAGACTGCGTCATTAAATATATTCAAGGCTGAGTTAGACAGATTTTTGATCTACAAAGGGGACTAGGGGTTATGGGAGACAGGCAAGAAAGTAGTGTTAGGGCCGCAATCAGATCAGCCATGATCTTACGGAAAGGCGGGGCAGATTCAATGGGCTGAATGGCCTACTCCTGCTCCAATTTCTAATAATCTTGCGAGGCCATTTCTGAGGTCTAAGAATCAACCACATTACTGTGGGTCTGGAGTCACACTTAGGACAGACCAGGTAAGGATGGCAGACATCCTCTCTGAAGGACATTAGTGAACTCCAGGGGATTTTACGACATTCGGTAGTTTTGTGGTCACCATCGCTGAGATATGTATTTTTATTCCAGATGCATTCCACTAATTGAATTTTGATTCCCCAGCTGCTGTGGTGGGGTTTGAGTTCACGGTCAGGATTTGGCTGGCGTGAGGTAAGTCCCAGTGTTGGGCCCGTGCGAGAGGGCAGTGGGACCCACACAAGCAATCTACATGACGGCGGCCAATTAAGAGACTGCGCTGGGCCTGCTTTCCAATTAAGGGCAGTGTCCCGCCTCTCCAAGTTCCAGGCCCAATCAGAGGGCAGCTCAGCAGCCGCACCGATAGAGGTGACCACTGCTGCAAGGGGAAAGAGAGTGCGCCTCCATATTGAGGAACACTCACGAGCAAGGTGAAAAATTCCTCTCTCTGCCTGAGTCAGGCAGGCAGGCCCCTGATGAGCTGACGGGTACCCCTCCAGCCGCAGCGTCAGGGCCGGAGCAGGGTGATCAGCTGCCGGGAGAGTGCCTCCTTCTCCGGGGCGTGGAGCCTCCCGAAACCAAGGCCACCCCTCTCACTTCCACTGGGAAGCCAGTGGGAGGCTGTCTCCAGGTATCTGGAAGCCTCCATGCATGGCAGGGGCCTGGGTTACAGGCAGCAACTTGGCAAAATTGACATCAGTTGGTTTTTAAATGATACAGTTGGCCACCTGCCCCCCAGTTGGAGGCCCGCCAAGCCGCTGCCATTCCCGGCACTGGGCAAAGCAGCCCCGCTTGACTGGCACCCCATCCACCACCTTCAACATCCACTCCCGCCACCACCGACGCACCGTAGCAGCAGTGTGTGTACCATCTACAAGATGCACTGCAGAAACTCATCAAGCTTCCTTAGACAGCACCTTACCAACCTGCGACCACTACCATCTAGAAGGACAAGGGCAGCAGACACATGGGAGGACCACCACCTGCAAGTTCCCTTCCAAGCCACTCACCATCCTGACTTGGAAATATATCGGCCCCATCGTTCCTTCACTGTCACTGGGTCAAAAATCCTGGAACTCCCTCCCTAACAGCAGTGTGTGGGTGTACCTACACCACATGGACTGCAGCGGTTCAAGAAGACAGCTCACCACCACCTTCTCAAGGGCAACTAGGGATGGGCAAGAATTGTTGGCCCAGCCAGCGAAGCCCACATCCCATCCTCTGGCGACATAAACACATCGAGCTTCCCTCTTGACACCGTTTGTTGCCATTTTCCTGTCCTCCTGCCTCCGATCCTGTCTCCAGCGGGCTGGAAAAATCCTGGTCCATGTCTTTGGATTAGTCTAGGCCTCTGCGTTACTAGTCCAGTAACATAACCACTGTGCTACTGCACCACAACCCCACATCCGCCTGTTAAATTTTATAATTCAGCAAGTGTTTGTAATCATAACACAATTTGTGGTTTACGGGTTTCTCTAATTTTCTCATCAGCTTCTTCACTGATTTAATTTCCTGTATCGCAGCACTGCACAAACCCTCTTCCCACTCTCCAGGACCTCACCCGCTGTGTTTATTTTTCTTCAAAATGTTTCCCAGCCCCTCAGAGAAATAACAGTTACATTCAGTCTGGGCTGACAGATTGAACCGTTTACTCAAAAAAATCGGTTCAATAAACTCTCCTGTCTCCTGTAAGCTTTTGAAAATCTATTAAGGATCACAAACAGCTTCGGATTCCGATAAATTTATTGAAAGGAAAAATAAATAAATAAGCGAGCCACACTGCAAGCCTGACTGATAATCTTATATTGTTTGTCAGCCTAATTTCGAGTGCAACCTGATTTGTTTAGCAAGTGCTGTCCAATTATGGAATCACTTCTAACGTTGGACACCGTTCTGAGTTTTGCGAGCACGTGCTGGTTGAGTACGGTCAGTACTTTGCCTGTTGCAAACATCCAAAGGGATGTGCCGTTTCACAAGAACGATACCAGAAATGGTGGGTTTACATCTGAGGAAAGGATTGACAGTCTGGGCCTCTTCTCGCTTGAGAAATGAAGGCTGGGGGCTGGTCCAATAGAGGCCTTTGAAGTGATGAAAGGTTTTGACAGAGTGGACACAAAAGAGAGAATGTTTCCTCTTGTGGGGAAGAGCAAAACCAGAGACCATCAATATAAGATAGTCAGCAGGGAATTCAGAAGAAACTTCTTCACGCGGAGAGTGGTGAGAGTGTGGAACTCACTGCCACGCAGAGCAGGTGAAGTGAATATTATGGATGTATTTAAGGGGAAACTAAGCCAAACACAAGAGGGAGAAGGGAATAGAGGGTTATGATGATAGATTTAGATAAGAAAAGATGGGAGGAGACTCGAGTGGGGCATAAACAGCAGCATGGACTGGATGGGCTGAATAGCCTGTTTCTGTGCTGGATATCCTCGGTAATCCTCTCTGTAAATGTCTGCATTTTGCTAAGTGAAAGCCCCAGTTTCGCGCAGAGCCCTGCAACCCATGTCCATCTCTAAATAAATTAAATAGATGTAATAGGAGTTCAGTGGGTTGGTTAACTCAGTTGGTTCAATGTTTCCTGTGGCTAGTTCAATCCCCATAGCGACTGAGTTCATTTTTGGAGCCTATCCTCCTTGCTTACCCCATGGTGATAACATACAAACATACAAATTAGGAGCAGGAATAGGCCACTCAGGCCCTCCAGCCTGCTCCTCCATTTTTACCACCCAGAGGGTGGTAGGGACATGGAACTCAGTACCTGAAAGGGTGAACGAGGCATAAACCCTCACTACATGTAAAAAGTACTTGGGTATTTACTTGGATATCTGTGACCAGCAGAGCTATGGACCTAGAGCAGGAAGGTGAGATCAGACTGGCTCGCATTTCATCGACCAGTATGGGCATGATGGGCCGAATGTCTTGTAAATCTTCTATGATTCTAAGCTCTGCCTCAGTCTGGCACCTGATGGAAACCTGGGCTGGCAGACAAAGAGGGAGAGTTCTCCAGGGAAGGATCAAATTGCTGCTTGATAATAGCCTAGAGAATTCTCTATCCTCCCTATGGAAATTGAGTGATGGTGATGATGTTGTTAAAATGTTGGGAGCACCATCACCACGCAGACTAAAGTGGTTCAGGAAGAAGGCCCATCACTACCTTCTCAAGGGGCAGCTAGTGATAAATGTCAACAACCCTTGTCAGTGAAGCCTACATCACAGACACCAGGAATGAGAAGCTTTAAGGAGGTGTTGGTGAGCCATCACCGTATACATATATAATAATGGCATCTGTATCTGCATGTGTCTTTTTTTTATTCATTCATGGGATGTGGGCATCACTGGCTATGCTGGTATTTATTGCCCATCCCTAATTACCCTTGTTCCAAGGGCATTTAAGAGTCAACCACATTGCTGTGGGTCTGGAGTCACATGTAGGCCAGGCCAGGTAAGGAAAGCAGATTTCCTTCCCTAAAGGGCATTAGTGAATCAAATGGGTTTTAATGACAATCGGCAATGGTTTTGTGGTCCTCATTAGATTTTTAACTCCAAATTTCAAACCTTGCTGTGGTGGGATTCAAACCCGGGTCCCCAGAGCGTTACCCTGGGTCTCTGGAATACTAAATCTTACTTCAGTTCTGTTGAAGGGTCCTGAGGACTCGAAATGTCAACTGTTTTCTTCTCCACCGATGCTGCCAGACCTGCTGAGTTTTTCCAGGTAATTCTGTTTTTCTCTGGAATACTAGTCCAGTGATAATACCACTATGCCACCGCCTCCCCCATGACAATGGACCAATGCACAAGGCAATCCAAAATGGGAGTTAACCAAGAGTAGAATAGCAAGTTACAAATGTGAAATCTGTCAAAAGAACAGTAACTGCTGTGATGTGAAAAAAGCACTGGGTATATCAGTAAAACAGCAAACACAGTTTAAAAACTTTTCAAATGATGAATGTTGCCTGGGGCATTACACTCAGGGAATTCTGTTTGCGATTAGTAGATCATTTCCAGTCTCGTTCATTCCTACATACCTTTGAGAATAAGGTCATTATAAGGTTTTATCCACAATGTTCCTGTAATCTTAACTTATTTCTTGAGGTTTCGACACAGTGACAAATGAGATCTTGTTGAGTATAATAGCAGGAACGGCCAACTCCTGACATCACTCAGTCCCTTCCCGTCTTTTACCTACCATCCCATCAAATCCAGAACTATGCTTGCAGTCTAATCATGATACTTTAGAGAGTCATAGAAACGTAGAAACTAGGAGCAGGAGTAGGCCATTCGGCCCTTCGAGCCTGCTCTGCCATTCAGCATGATCATGGTTGATCATCCAACTCAATAGCCTGCTACCGCTTTCTCCCCATATCCTTTGATCCCTTTCGCCCCAAGAGCTATATCTAACTCCTTCTTGAAAACATACAATGTTTTGGCCTCAACTACTTTCTGTGGTAGCAAATTCCACAGGCTCACCACTCTCTGGGTGAAGAAATTTCTCCTCATCTCAGTCCTAAATGGTCTACCCTGTATCCTCAGACTGTGACCCCTGGTTCTGGACTCCCCCACTATCGGGAACATCCTTCCTGCATCTACCCTGTCTAGTCCTTTTAGAATTTTATAGGTTTCTATGAGATACCCCCTCATTCTTCTGAACTCCAGTGAATATAATCCTAACCGACTCAATCTCATCATATGTCAGTCCCGCCAACCCAGGAATCAGACTGGTAAACCTTCGCTGCACTCCCTCTATAGCAAGAACATCCTTCCTCAGATAAGGAGACCAAAACTATACATAATATTCCAGGTGTGGTCTCACCAAGGCCCTGTACAATTGCAGCAAGACATCCCTGCTCCTGTACTTGAATCCTCTCGCTATGAAGGCCAACATACCATTTGCCTTCTTTACCGCCTGCTGCACCTGCGTGCTTACCTTCAGTGACTGGTGTACGAGGACACCCAGGTCTCGTGGCACATTCCCCTCTCCCAATTTATAGCCATTCAGATAGTAATCTGCCTTCCTGTCTTTGCTACCAAAGTGGATAACCTCACATTTATCCACATTATACTGCAATTTGCCCACTCACTCAGCTTGTCCATCAGGTAGAATTTTCCCCAAGTTGGTGGGAAGCAGGAGCTGGGACCGTGTTCGGGGCCCGAACCCACCTCCAGTCGGGATTTTCATGTGGATGAGCCTTAATTATCATGGAAACAGCTTCCCCGTCCAACTGAGGGTGGCAGGTGGGCTCTCACAGCTGGAGGGCCAATCAGAGTCCTTCCAGCTTCAGAGGAGCTCCACGCTGCAGTAAAAGGTAAGTAACTGAGGGGGCGCTTCAACAAAAAGATTTTTCGAAAACATTTTAAAAGCTTAAGTAAAAGAAAGCACAAAAAGCAGCCAGGCCACGACTTTGGTGAGGCAGGGGTTTAAGGGATATACCCTTTACAGGGCAGCGTTTGGCTATACCCCTGCCGAGGCAGGCAGGGAGGACCTGTATGCCTGCCAGGCACACTGGCACCCCAGCTTACCCCTGGGAGCCCACCACCACAACAACCCACCCACCCTGTCACATCAGGAAACTAGAGACCACCTGGAAAACCCCAGTTGGCCTCCATTACCAGCTTTTTACAAGGCTCTTAATGAGCCTTATTACCTCAAGGGTGTGGGCTGCCTTTCCAGGCCCCGAACCCACATCGGCCAAAATGGCGGCCGTCAGGAACTGGGTCAGGAAACTGCCACACTGGTTGGCCTCTTAATCTTCGGGACCTGTTCACCTCTGTTCCTGACACTGGCGGGGCCCAAAATTCAGCCCAGAGAGTCACGGAGTCATTACAGCATAGAAGGAGGCCATTTGACCCATTGCACATGAACACATCTAGCCTGACTTGCTGCTTCGTTCTAGTCTACTGTTCATTGATCTCCCATCAACATTTGAAAAAATCCAGCCATAGAATCAAAATCTTGCCTCTAACACATCCATCACACCTCAAAACATTTTACATGCAAATATATAAATTTGCATGTATAATGTTTTATGTGTCATCCATAAAATAGCAAATCGCAACTAGAGAAAGAACGGCCACTCACTCCTTAATACCTTGCCTTCTTCCTAAAAGAAGAAAAGCAGGGTTAACAAGTGGCTGCCGACATATAGACAAAGTTCCTTCAACAATAGCAATTAACCTCTCACTATCCTCATGGTGTACAGATTTAGAGTGTAGCCAATGGGCTACAGTACAGAAATAACATTAAAGCTGCAGCATCGCCCTGGCATCCCAACAGTGCTCCAGGCACTAACAATCCAACAAATCCACAACAGAAGTTACGTTTAGTTGCAAAATACAAGTTTGTCCGGTGGGGCAGGGCAGGATCAGATCTGGCTGTGAGAACGCTCCTGCCCTCTCTTCCCAACAACAACTTATATTTATGTAGCACCTTTAACGTAATGAAACATCCACAGGAGCATTATGAAACAGAGTATGACTCTGAGCCACACTAACGAGATATTAGGTCAGGTGGCCAAAAGCTTGGTCAAAGAGGTAAGTTTAAAGGTGGGTCTTAAAGGTGGAAAGTGAGGTAGAGAAGGTGGAGAGGTGTAGGGAGGGAATTCTAGAGCTTACAGCCTTGGCAACTGAAGGACGGCCACCATTGATGGAGCGATTATAATTGGGGATGCACAGGAGGCCAGAATTCGAGGATCATAGGTGTCTCGGAGGGATTGGAGGAATATTACAGAGTTAGGGAGGGGGTGAGGCCATGGATGGATCTGAAAACAATGTTGAAATGTCACAGTTGAATAATACAGTACTGAATTATTGCGCGACCTTGGAACCCGCTCCACAGTATGGATCACTCTTGGAGAGGAGGGGTAAAGGCTCGGAGTAGAAACAAATTATCATGTGAAAAATGCAGTAACAACATTCACCTCCATAACACGGCCTTTCAAAGCGATGTAATATTTTGCTTACCTCCACCTTGTAGATGTTTGATGGATGGTCCCTCTGGCCACAGGCCTCAGTTACTGTCTTACAGCAGCTGTCAGGCACTAGCCTGTTACCTGCCGCAGGTGAGAGGATGTAAGCACTGTGCTGCCAGTCAGCTGAACTGTTGCTGCCACAACACTTGAACTGTAACAGAGGAATAGGAGAGTAAGCAATGCCTTCTGACAAGGTGAGGTGAACAAACTTGCATATTGTTTACCAACAAATTATAGGGCAACACACGTGACGCTTCTCAGAATTTGTCAACGTTTTCCACGGGGACGAGAAAGAAAGGTGGTAGGACAAAGCCTTGCTTTCCTGCCCCTTCCTCCCTGTTGTCTCCAAGCAGCTTTAAGACAGTGTATAACTGCATCCCTGCCTGAGCCAGAAGCTCTGGGTCCGAGTCCCACTCCGGGACTTGGTGGCCAAGGAAGGTGCATTTCATAACGTGGCCACACAGGTTGCGTGTCAACCTGCAAATCCTTCCAGGGCGCCTGATGGCAGGCGGTGAGAGCGGGACCAGTGTCGAGGTCAGCCGGAACCTGCAGAGGCAATGGCGAAACACTGCAGTACCTTGCCAAACATAACCATGGGCCAACACATGGTTGCTAATGCCCCTTAGGGCATGGTACCGAAGAGCAAGAGGGCGAGAGGGTGAGAGAGCTGCGTGCTTGCTAGTCACAGAGGCCAATGTGTTATGAATGCACCGAATCCCACAGCAGTGTAAAATCACGACTTATACCAAATCCCCAAATCAAATGTGTAAATGCACACAAACAGCATGACAACAACATTTTCAAAACACACCTGAGACAGAGTTATATAAAGGACAGCTTTACACTGAACAGAGATTGTACTAGAGGTGAGTGATGGAACAGCAAAGGTGTAAGAGCTCTTCTTCGTCATTTCAGAATTTTCTAGATCTTTCCTTATAAACACCCAACCTCTGTGGCGTTCTTGGGACAGAAACAGCCAGAGACACCTGGAATTTAAATCTGCACAAGCAAACAATGGTTTCCTTTTCGTTCTCTTGTTGCAGACTCCCTCTGCTGGTACAAGTGTGCATGGTAGTTTCAAGTGATCAAAATCGCAATTTTCAATACACTACAACCTCCCCATCCCCATCCCAGATGGAGAGAGGGATGCACCTTCGCACAGCCTAGGGCCCCGTGATTATTTGACATAATATTAGATGGCTACACATTTCTCCATCGTTAGATACCTTCATTTAATTTTTCAAATCAAGTTAACTAAAAATTAGAAAAACATTTTATGGGCACTAGGGTGGAATAAGTAATGGATCATCATTCTCTCTGTGTCATTCAAAATTATTTGGGGTTTTTACAGGGTGGATAAAAAGAAGCTGTTTTCAGTGACTAGCAGGTCGGTAACCAAAGGGACTGATTTAAGGTAATTAGCAAAAAAGCCCATAAATCATAGAACTATGGAAAAGTTATGGCACAGAAAGAGGCTGTTCAGCCCATTGTGTCTGTGCTGGCCAAAAAATAAAAAATAAAAAATTTGATGCCCATTCTAATCCCACCTTCCAGCACCCGGTCCATTGCCTTACAGGATACAGCACTTTAGGTGCAGATCCAGGTACCTTTTAAATGAGCTGGGGGTTTCTGCCTCCATCACCAAACCAGGCAGCAAATTCCAGCCACCCACCACCCTCAGGATGAAGAAACTTTTCCTCATGTTCCCTCTAATCCTTTTACCATTCACCTTAAATCTGTGCCCCTTGGTAATTCCTCAGTGAGAGGAAACAGGGCATTCCTGTCTCCTCTATCTACGCCCCTCATAATCTTGTACACCTCAATCAGGTCACCCCTCAGCTTCCTCAGTTCTAAGGAAAACAACCCCAGCCTATCCAATCTTTCCTCATAGCTGCAATTTTCAAGGCCTGGCAACATTCTTGTAAATCTGCTCTGTGCTCCTTCCAGAGCAATTATGTCCTTCCTGTAATGTGGCGACCAGAGCTGTACACCAAATTCCAGCTGTGGCCTAACCAGCGTTTTATACAGTTCCATCATTACATCCCTGCTTTTGTATTCCATACCTCGTCCAATAAAGGAAAACATTCCAAATGCTTTCTTTACCACCTTAGCCACCTGTCCTGCCACCTTCAGAGACCTGTGGACATGCACTCCAAGATCTCTCACTTCCTCTACCCCTCCCAATATCCTCCCATTTATTGTGTATTCCCTAGTTTTGTTTGCCCTCCCCAAATGCTCATCACCTCACACTTTTCTGGATTGAATTCCATTTGCCACTTTTCTGCCCACTCAACCAAACCATTGATACCATTCTGGAGACAGCAGCTACCCTCTTCACTAGCAACTACACAGCCAACTGTTGTGTCATCTGCAAATTTCCCAATAATGCCTCTCACATTTAAGCCCAAATCATTAATTTATACAACAAACAGCAAGGGACCAACACTGAGACCTGTGGAACACTGCTGGCAAGTCAGTGGAAGAGGAGAAATATTTTTACTTGGCGAGTTGTGATCTGGAATGAGCAGCCTGAAAGGGCGGTGGAAGCAGATTCAATAAGAACTTTCAAAAGGGAGTTGGATAAGTACTTGAAAAGACAATGGGGAAAGAGCAGGGAGGAGTGGGACTAATTGGAAAGTTCTTCCAAAGAGCCAGCACAGGCAAGATGGGCCGAAAGGGCTGTTAGATTCTAAACCAATCCATGTCATCCAATTCCATCTTGGGCTTTTGACCTCAGCATCTGTAGTGGCAAGTGCATTGATGACCCCCCCACCGGAGGTGAGTTTGGAGAAGGGGGTTTGGGGCAAGGGTGGGTGGTGATCGGGCAGGAGGGTGCGGGATGACCTAGTTCAGTGCGGGAGGGTGAAGGGCGGCCACCTCATTGGGAGGTCAGCTGAGGCCCTTAGGTCCCGCCGCCCCTGGTATTCTGGGCTGGACACACGCCCTTTCGGGTTTCCCTGCAGCATAGTGGGGATGGGGAGAGGGTCCCTTGTACACAGGCACTCTGTACCCAGTCAAGGCACCCAGCATCAGGAAAGAGGATGGGCCTGCTGAAAGCCAACCTGATGATCTTGCTTCTGACCTCCCTTCCCCCAACCCTCCCTTGCTGGTGACCCCCTTCTTGCGACTCCCATCCCGCCCATACTCATTTCTATGATCTATCGGTGATCCTCAAAGATAGGTCTGAGTGTTGTACCGGCAGTAGCCACCATTTTCAGTGGTGCTGCAGATACAGGAGAGCTGCAGGCCTCGGATTGACTGCCATTTTCGCAGGTGGGATTTCTACCCTAGTGCGGGCTTGATGGCGCGGGAGGCCTGAATGCTGCCCAGGTAAGTGCCTGATTGCCTGGCAATCGCCTTGGGCTTCCTGGAGAGGGTTTTCCACCAGTTCTTCAACTGGTTGGCAGGAGCCCTGTCACTCTCACTAAATTCCGCCCAACAGGATTTGTCAATGGGAACAGGAAATTTTGAAGAGATTTTGAATTGTTTAAGTCAGTGAAGAAAACTGAGGTAGATGGAGTTCAATGTGAGCGAGTGTGAGGTTATCCACTTTGGATCTGAGAAAGTTGACGGTGCTATATAAATATAAGTTGTTAACCTCCTCAGAGCTTTAAATTGCACTGTGGTTAAAAACCAAAAAAAAGGAAGATTATACTCAGAAACGTAGACCTTTTGTTCAAAATAAATGACCTCTGATCTTTTCTGAGAGCACAGGTAAAGACTTGCATTTATTTTGCACCTTTTTACGACCACTGAATGTCTCAGAGCACTTTACAGCCAACAAAGTCCTTTTGAAGTGTAGTGACTGTTGTAATGCAGGAAACGTGGCAGCCTATTTGCGCACAGCAAGCTCCCACAAACAGCAATGTGATAATGACCAGATAATCAGTTTTTTTTGTGAAGTTGATTGGGAGATTAATATTGGCCAGGGATTAATATTGTTATCAAGCAATAATCGGATCAATAATCAGTTTATCAGTCAACCAGCAATATGTGCACATCACAGACAACCTCCCAAAAAAAGGTTAATTCCATACGTGTTGCTGGAGCTGGTTGATGGAATAGGTGATACTCTCCTCCCCAGGCTCTGCGTAATTCTCCATCATTGTATTGTTCAGATTCTGCTTTAGTTCACCACTTAACTGCACACAAAGAGAAAATGAAACATGCACAAAGGACATTAGCACAGTTTTTTTCTATTAACCACACTTAGAATCGCAGAATGATACAGGACAGGAAGAGGCCATTCAGCCAATTGAGCCTGGTACTGGCTTTTGGAAAAAAGCTGTCCAATCAGTCCCACTCCTTGCTCATTCCCATAGCTCTGTAATTTATTCCCCTTTTTCCAATTTCCCTTTTGGAAGTCAGCATTGGATCTGCTTCTGCTGCCCTTTCAGGCAGCAAACACTGTGTGAGAGAAAAGTTGCCTCATTTTGCCTTTGGTTCTTCTGACAATCACCTAAAATCCTTGCCCTCATATTATAGACCCTTCTGCCACTGGAAACTGTTTCTCACTATTCACTGTATCCAAGCCCTTCAATGATTTTGAACACCTCTACTAAATGTCCCCTTGGTCTCTCTGCTCTAAAGAGAACAATCCCAGCTTCTCCAGTTTCTCCACATATCAAAAGTCCTCCCATCCCTGATACCATTCTGGTAAATCTGCCCTCTCTCCAAGGTGACAGCCTTCCTTTTCTTCATTCATTCACAGGATGTGAGCTTCCGCTGGCTAGGCTAGCATGTATTGCCTTGAGAAGGTAGTGAGCTGCCTCTTTGAACAGTTGCTGTCCCTGTGGTGTAGGTACACCCACAGTGCTGTTAGGGAGAGAGTTCCAGGATTTTGACCCAGCAACAGTGAAGGAGCGGCGATATATTTCCAAGTCAGGATGGTGAGTGGCTTGGAGGAGAACTTCCAGGCGGTGATGTTCCCATGTATCTGCTGCCCTTGTCCTCCGAGATGGCAGTGGTCTTGGGTTTGAAAGGCGCTGTCTAAGGAGACTTGGTGAATTCCTGCAGTGGATCTTGTAGATGGTACACACTGCTGCTACTGTGCGTCGGTGGTGGAGGGAGTGAATGTTTGTGGATGGGGTGCCAATCAAGCGGGGCTGCTTTGTCCTGGATGGTGTCAAGCTTCTTGAGTGTTGTTAGAGCTTCAGTTTTGGGCATCTACCGGAGGTGTAGCTGAACACTTTACACCAGCTGTGGCCTAACAAAAGTTTTAGAAATGTTTAGCATGACTTCCTTGCTTTTATAATCTATGCCTCTGTTCATAAATAACTTATAATGTCATATGGCAAGAGACAATGGTGTGGTGGTAATGTCACTGCACTAGTAATCCAGAGGCCCAGGAAAATGCCATGGCAACTGGTGGGATTTGAGTTCAATTAATAATAATAATAATAAAACTGGAATTAAAAGCTAGTCTCGGTAATAGTGACGATGAGACCGTTGTCAATTGTCATTAAAACCCATCTGGTTCACAAATGTCCTTCAGGAAAGGAAATCTGCCGTCCTTACACAATCTGGCCTACAGGTGTCTCCAGACCCACAGTAATGTGGTTGGCCCAGCAAGCCATTCTGTTCAAGGGCAATTAGGGATGGGCAACGAACGCTGGTCTTGCCAACGACACCAATATCTCATGATAGAATAAAGTAAAAAAAAACTTTATCGAATTCCATTTGAAAGTCCATAGGTACAACATGAACCTCACTACCTTCATCTACCCCCCTCCGTTACTCCATCAATTAACCCAACGAAGTCAGTCGATTTATTTTTATAAAATATATATTTTTATACCTTAAAAAGCACTGCGCTGGCTTTCATTTATTAACCCTTACTTCTCCGTGTACCAATTAATATTGCCCCAGAATATTAAGCTGGCGGGACCAGAAATTCCTACCCAAAGTCAACAGACTTTTGGCAGCTCTCCAAATCTTTGGGTCACTGCAGTTAGGCATGAAATTGCTGGGTTGACACCCACCGCCCTTACACTCCAACCCCACCGCCATGCACCTCCCCTTTGTTTAAACTGGGCTGTAAGACTTTGCAATCCTCCAGTCCTCTGGCACCACTCTAATATTCCATGGAGCAGTGGAGCACTGTGGCCAGATCCTCTCTAATTTCATTTGGGATGTGGGTGTCGCTGGCTAGGCCAGCATTTATTGCCCATACCTAATTGCCCTTGAGAAGGTGGTGGTGAGCTGCCTTCTTGAACCGCTGCAGTCTATGTGTTGTAGGTACATCCACAGTGCTGTTAGGAAGGGTGTTCAAGGATTTTGACCCAGCGACAATGAAGGAACGGCGATATATTCCAAGTCAGGATGGTGAGTGGCTTGGAAGGGAACTTGCAGGTGCTGGTGTTCCCATCTATCTGCTGCCCTTGTCCTTCTATATGATAGTGGCCGTAGGTTTCGAAAGGTGCTGTCTTAGGAGGCTTGGTGAGTTCCTGTAGTGCATCCTGTAGATGGTACACTCAGCCACCACGGTGTGTCAGTGGTGGAGGGAGTGAATGTTTGTGGATGGGGTGTCAATCAAGTGGGCTGTTTTGTCCTGGACAGTGTCAAGCTCCTTGAATGGAGCTGCACTCATCCAGGCAAGTGGAGAGTATTCCATCACACTCCTGACTTGTGCCTTGTAGATGGTGGACAGGCTTTGTGGAGTCAGGAGGTGAGTTACTCGCTGCAGGATTCCTAGACTCTGACCTGCTTTTGTAGCCACAGTATTTATATGGCTAATCCAGTTCAGTTTCTGGTCAATGGTAACCCCCAGGATGTTGATAGTGGGGGATTCAGAAATGGTAAAGCCATTGAATATCAAGGGGTGATGGTTAGATTCTCTCTTGTTGGAGATGGTCATTGCCTGGTACTTGTGTGGCGCGAATGTTACTTGTCACTTGTCAGCCCAAGCCTGGATATTGTCCAGGTCTTGCTGCATTTGGACATGGACTGCTTCAGTGTCTGAGGAGTTGCAAATGGTGTTGAACATTGTGCAATCATCAGTGAACATCCCCACTTCTGGCCTTATGATGGAAGGAAGGTCACTGATGAAGCAGCTGAAGGTGGTTGGGTTGAGGGCATTACCCTGGGGAACTCCTGCAGTGATGTCCTGGAACTGAGATGATTGACCTCCAACAACCACAACCACCTTCCTTTGTGTTAGGTATGACTCCAACCAGCAGAGAGTTTTCCCCCGATTCCCATTAACTCCAATCTTGCTAGGGCTTCTTGGTGTCACACATGGTCAAATGCTGCCTTGATGTCAAGGGTGGTCACTCTCACCTCAACTCTGGAGTTCAGCACTTTTGTCCATGTTTGAACCAAAGCTGTAATGAGTTCAGGAACTGAGTGGCCCTGAGTGGATCCTGCTCCACATGTGGTATTTATCTAGTGTGATGTTTCACTGGGAGAGCTGAGTGGTCCTGCAGTTGTACCTTACTACACGTTGCACTGAGTTCAGGAGCAGAGCCCTACAGATGAATCCTCAAATATGTCTCTGGAATTCTATTCTCCAATTCATTCTTAATACTTAGAGAGGGTGGTTCCATCAGCTGGAGCTGCATAATATATGGGGCTAAATTATTGCACACAGTGGTGGCCCTGTCAATTGGCTGGAGTGTCAGTGGCAATCCAACTGCGGCCATTTCCAGGAATCCTGATGGGATTGCATGTCAATAATGCAGTGATCTTCCTGCTTTCAGGGCTCCCAAGTCTTCCCATGTGAGGAGAGCCTTCAAGAGCAGCCTGCCAATCCTAGGGCTGTCATCTCTTCAGTGCCAGCAGCGCCACCAGAAGTGGTGGCCACTGCTGAGACTGCAGGAAGCCCAAGAACGGCAGCATTGATAGAGGCCCAAGAAGACAGGTGGTTAAGGTGGGCTCTCTGGGGCCAGTCAGGTAGGCCCCTGTGTGGGATGAGCAGGGAGTTGCTGTGAAGGGCAGGGGCAAGAGAGAGAGGGCGGTGGTTGCTCTTGCAGCACTTGCCACACATGGGGAATTCTGGGGGCCACAGGGTGCTGGATCAGGAGGAGCCCCCCACCCAAGACTAGGCCAAAAGGGTATACCTGTCCACATGGTGTACTGCCCTCCATCCCCCCACCACTGATGGGGGATGTGGAAAGAGGCCCTTAATTGGCCATTAATTAGCCACTTAAGGGCCTCAACTGGCCTGCGGGTGGGAAGGTTGACTTTGACCTTTCCTGCCCCTGAATTAATCGTGGGGGGTGTTGGGAAGGCAACAAGCTCTCCAGCCCGTGCCTTCTCACGGGATTATATGGGCATTCCCAGCCTCCCAGTCCTCTCCTGGGGGTGGAATTAAATTCCACTCCGTCAGTTTAACAGCAACTTCACAGGATGTCGAACACTCCAGCGGACCTGCCTGGACATCTTCTAAACTTGGCACCGCACTGGGTTCAAGTTGTACCTCATGTGTGAACTGTAAATAGTTCTAAATGATGACATTTGCAAATATACAGATGGCACTAAGTTTGGAATTTAACTTTTTTTAAAATTTACTCACTCATGGGATGTGGGTGTCGCTGGCAAGGGCAATGTTTGTTGCCCATCCCTAATTGCCCTTGAGAAGGGCACCTCCTTGAACCACTGCAGTCCATGTGGTGTAGGAACACCCACAGCATTGTTAAGGAGGGAGTTCCAGGATTCTGACCCAGTGGCCCAGTCAACTGAGAGGATAGTGATAGACTTCAAGAGGACAAAGACAGGCTGGCAGAATGGGCAGGCACACGACAGCTGAAATTCAGCACAGAAAGTGTGAGGTGGTACATATAGAAGGAATGAGGAGAGCAATTGTACACAAATCTCTGAAGGTGGCAGGACAAGTTAACAAAGTATATTGTATCCCAGGCTTTATAAAGAGAGGCATAGAGTACAAAAGCAAGGACGTTCTACCAACCCTATTTACAATCCTAGTTCAGCCACAGCTACAGTATTGTGTCTAATTCTGGTCACCGCACTTTTTAAAAAAATTCATCCACAGGATGTGGGCTTCGCTGGCTGGGCCAGCATTTATTGCCCATCCCTAGTTGCCCCTGAGAAGGTGGTGGTGAGCTGCCTTCTTCAACCGCTGCAGTCCATGTGGTGTAGATACAGCCACAGTGCTGTTAGGGAGGGAGTTCCAGGACTTTGACCCAGTGACAGTGAAGGAACGGAGATATATTTCCAAGTCAGGATGGTGAGTGTCTTGGAGGGGAACTTCCAGGTGGTGGTATTCCCATTTATCTGCAGTCCTTGTCTTTCTAGGTGTTAGTGGTCGTGGGTTTGGAAGGTACTGTCCAAGGAGCCTTGGTGAATTCCTGCAGTGCATCTTGTACATGGTACACACTCCTGCTGCTGTGTGTCAGTGGTGGAGGGAGTGAATGTTTGTGGATGTGGTGCCAATCAAGTGGGCTGCTTTGTCCTGGATGGTGTCGAGCTTCTTCAGTGTTGTAGGAGCTGCACTCATCCAGGCAAGTGGGGAATATTCCATCACACTCCTGACTTGTGCCTTGTAGATAGTGGACAGGCTTTGGGGAGTCAGGAGGTGAGTTACTCATCGCAAGGTTCCTAGCCTCTGACCTGCTTTTGTAGCCACAGTATTTCTTTGGCTAGTCCAGTCCAGTTTCTGGTCAATGGTAACACCCAGAATGTTGATAGTGCAGGATTTAGTAATGGTAATGCCATTGAACGTCAAGGGGCGATGGTTGGATTCCCTCTTGTTGGAGATGGTCATTGCCTGACACTTGTGTGACACGAATGTTACTTGCCACTTGTCAGCCCAAGCCTGGATATTGTCCAGGTCTTGCTGCATATGGACATGGACTGCTTCAGTATCTGAGGAGTCGCAAATGGTGCTGAACATTGTGCAATCATCAGTGAACATTCCCACTTCTGACTATATGGTGGAAGGAAGGTCATTGATGAAGCAGCTGAATATGGTCGGGTCTAGTACTTTAGAAAGGATGTGAACTTCTTGGAGAGTGTACAGAAGAGATTTATTTGAATGGTTCCAGGCATGAGGGACTATAGTTACATGGACAGACTGGAGAAGCTGTTGTCCTCCTTAGACAAGAGTAAGAGGAGATTTGATGGAGGTGTTTAAAATCATGAAGGGTTTAGATCAAGTAATTAAAGAGAAACTGTTGCCAAATACTGAAGGGTCAAAAATGAGAGGGACAGGTTTAAGGTGGTTGGCGAAAGAGTCAGCAGTGACATGAGGAAAAGCTTCATTTTACACAGTGAGTGATTAAGATTGGGAATGTGCTTCCTGTTAGGGTAGTGGAAGCAGATCCAACTGCAGTCTTCAAAGGGGAATTGGATGAATATTTGAAGGAAACAAAGTTGCAGGGATATAGGGAAGGAGCCAGGGAGTAGTAATAACCAGATCGCTCTTCGAGATAGTCGGTGCAGCCTTGATGGATCGAATGGCCTCCTTTGCACTGTACTATCCTATGATTCCATGGAATTACCTAGCAGAGGGTTATAGATCAATAAGTTTATTGATCAGCCATTACTGATCAGCCGGGTAACGAATCAGCATTGCTGCTGATTTCTCAAACATTTATGTGACTTTGCAATGCATGTTCCTATCCAGTATTAGTTATAAACTGTAGAATTCCACAGGTTAATTTCACCCCCTGTTTTATTTCCTATTCTTTGTTTAAGACAGGAATTTATCTTTTTAAAGGCATATTTCCTGCAGCCCTTTGTTAAAATCCCACTCTCCCGCTCTGGTTGACCCCATCCTGGGTCTCCCAATGCTGCATTGAATTAGCATCAGGCTTTTTCAATGGAACATCCATTGGGGTTAGCACCGAGCTGCAAACAGGAACTCGCTGTGTGCAGACTGCTGCCTTGGACTGGGGTTCTAATGGTCCAACAATGCAGAGCATCCCAGCTCCAACATATCCCACCAGCACATTCTCCCCCAACAACATTCACCTCTCTTCATCTCTGGATGTGACACATTTAAGAAGATAGATTTAAACTTACCCGCTGATAATAAACACAAGCGAGTACGCCAGCCACCAACTCAATCAGGAAAATCAGCAGAAGTAAGGAAAAGTACTGAAAAGTAAAACAAAACGATGACAATCACAAACCTATTTATCTTTTATATTGTATGAAAAGTGGCTCTATCTACAGACTTTCAATATAGTCATATCTTTAATACATGGAATTGCACATAATTACACCATTGTGCAGCAAAGGAAAGACAAAGGATCCCCATTTGCTGAACTGTTTGTACTGAACTTCCAGATTTTTATCTTTGATGATGATATTAATATTTTTAATTATTTAATAGGCCTCAAGCTTTAATTCTACATTCCCTATCGTTGTTGCAATCTCAGTAGTGACTAGCAACTTTTTATTTTTAAGTAGATGGAAACCAAAATCCCAGATATTCACTAAAAGAACGAAACTACAAGATTCCACGGTTTAAAACAAGAAGATTTTTTACTATGCAAGATTCAAACAAAGCAAACACTAAGTACTATCTTAGTTAATCACCTTTACTCTAAAACCCATAGTCAACATTAAGTAAACGTGAATCAACAAGCGAATTGCAGTTGATTATAAACTAGAAATTAAACACTAAATGGCAGATACGATTAAGACAGATCTTACGAACAGCCTCAGCAGTCCACTCGGCATATAGGTCATCAAACACAGTCACAAAGTCCTTCAAAGCTCTGACTTCCTCATGAAGAATTTCGGCTCCTCTTCTCTAGGATGTAGCCTGATCCCTCGCCAACAGCAGCAGCCAGCCTGAGTTCCACGGGCATGGTCTTCACCAAAAATGGCACACATCTGCAGAACCTCCTCAACTCAGTCTGGATGGTGTAGATCCATCAATGTTATCTTCAAGTAACAGAAACAGCTGCAGCAACTGTATCTTTGCTTATTCTCAGCTTCTGGATCAAACCTCTGTCTTCTTCAGCCTGCCTGTACTGCACCACTGGACTCACCAACTCTACTGAGCTCTGATGGCTCGACCTCCTTTTAGATAGTTTCAACCAGAAGCTTTGGCTTCCAATTCTCGATTTCAGTCTTAGTCTCCTTAGCAGCTGGTTCCTTTCTTAGTTTCCCTTTTCAATTTGTCTCAAGAATTACAAGCTTTGCCCACAGATTCCATCACACAGTGCAGTGTACTGAACAGTTCCACAATGACTCAGTGGGTGGAATCTTATGCTCTTAGTCTATGAGCATGAGACAGGACCATTGCCAGGCCCCAACCTTGTACTGGCTGACAGATATTCCCAGAGGCAACCAATTAAGAGGTGGACTCTGGGCTGGCACAGCTCTGAGGCTGCAGGCCCAATCAGAGGGCCCACAACATTGGAAGGACAAGAACCCAACTGGCAGAGGTGGCACTTTTGTTTTATTTGTTCGTGGGATGGGGGTGGGGGTGTTGCTGGCTAGGCCAGCATTTATTGCCCATCCCTAATCGCCCTTGAGAACTGAGTGGCATTTCGGAGTCAACTAGAGGCCAGGCCAGGTAAAGACAGCAGATTTCCTTTCAAATTCCAGATTTTTTTTTTATTGAATTCAAATTCCACCATCTGCCGTGGTGGGATTCGAACTCCAGTCCCCAGAAGATTACCCTTGGTCTCTGGATTGCTAGCCCAGTGACAATACCACTACGCCACCACATCCCCAATAACTGCTGCTGTTGCAGGTTGTGGGGGGGGGGGATGTGAGTGTCCCTCCAGATTGAGGCTCCCTCTGAAGAGGTATTCAGTTGAATAAAGTGCCCTCAGCTGCCACACCCCATGGAGAGGAAGCGCCTCCTCATGGCCGGTGGCCACAACTGCGACCCGCTGATCCCTGTGCCTCTGGTGAGGGGGGATTAAAACACGGAGGCTTCACTCGGTTTGCCAACTCCGGCTGGACATATTCCAGGTGGCATCGGCAGAAGTGACATCACGGAATGCCGGCAGCGGGTGGGTCTGGGAACGCCAGGAATCTTTGCTATTTTAGCCAAGGAGGCTCCAAACCAAACCTCTTTTGATTCAAATAAAACCCACTGCTTTGCAATTCCAGCATTGCTTTTAGGCTTGAAGTCAAAATCGGATCACTAGTCATTTGGGAGGCTTAAACTCAATAACCGTCACTTGTGTACATCTGCTTCAAATCTCCACAGTCACCACCTACAGCATCCAAAACATCTCCCTGCCTAAAGAAGTTAACAAAAGTGCACGTTATTATGTAGATAAGCCACCACCCCTGGTTTTGGGTTGTCCTGGATAAAGGACGATCCTTTACTCCAGCTCCGGCTGCCCCTGGATCGTTTAAAAGTCCCGGGCCGGAGCTGCAGTAACCAATCAGAGCCGCGGAACTACAATGTTGCACTTTCCGCTCGGAAGCGAAGCGCCCGCATCCAATCAGCAGCGAGCTAGAGTGTCTGAACATTCCATTGGGTTGTGATTGTTGACAGTGCAGGTACAGAGAGGGCCCGGTCACAGGTACAGAGAGGGCCCGGTCACAGGTACAGAGAGGGCCCAGTCATAGGCACACCCACCCTCGTCCCCCCCCCCACCCCCCCCACCATCGGCAAGCTTTCTCCAGGCAGCTGGCTCTCAGTTTCGGGCCTGTCCACTGCTGAGTTAGACCCAGACAACAAATGGGCAGTTGTTTATGCAGATTGAGTAGCCATGAAATGGGCAGATGAAATTTAATGTACAAAAGTGTGAAATTTATACATTTCGGTAGGAAGAAGGAGGAGAGGCAATATAAAAAGTAATATAATTTTAATGAAGGTACAGGACAGAGACACCTGGGGGTGCACATAAACAAACCTTTAATGGTGGTAAGACAAGTGGAGAATGCAGTTGAATAAAGTATATTACTTTATGAATTGAAGCATAGAGTACAAAAGCAAGGGAGTGGTGCTAAACCGTTATAAAACACTGGTTAGGCCTCAGCTGGAGTATTGCATCCAGTCTGGGCACCAGACTTTAGGAGGGATGTCAATGAAGACCTTGGAGACGGGGCAGATTTACTAGAACGGTGCTACAGATGAGGGATTTCAGTTACGTGGGAAGACTAAAGAAATCTGGTTTGTGGTCCTTGGAGTAGGGAACGTTAAGAGGACATCTAATAAGAGGTATTCAAAATCATGAATGCACGAGCAATTAAGGAGAAACTGTTTCCACGGGCAGGAGGATTGGTAACCAAAGGTCACAGATTTAAGATATTTGGAAAAAGAGCCAGAGGAATCACGAGAAGGCTTTGTTTCTTTACACAGCGAATGCTATGATCAGGGATGCATTGTCTGAAAGGTTGGTGAAAGCAGAGGGTTGGGTAAATACTTGAAGGGAAGACAGTTACTGGGCTGTGGAGCTGGAGCCGGGGAGTGGGATAAATTGGACAGCTCTACCAAAGAGCCAGCACAGGCTGATGGACTGAATGGCCTCCTTCTGTGCTGTATCATTCCACGATTATACGATTGATATCAAGTTTTCAAACGTGACCGTCATTTTTCCTAGTTAACTAACATAAAGTTTGGAATAGAGATTTAGTAATTGGTCTGGCTCACTTTAGTTGGCTTCTCTTGGTCCACAACAGATGGTGTCAATAATTAGCTGGCACATAGGTTCGCCAGGTGTCACAACTCATTTGTCTTGGCATTGTTGAGTTCCATTTTCTTGTTAAGCATTGTAAACTGGGGGTGAATTTGAACACAGGTGGCAGTGAGGGTCAAGGAGACAAGTTCCACAAATAGAAATGTGCGCAGCCAGGAAAGCAACTCTGAAAATTACACGTCGTTTACTTATTTGTGTTATTCCACTTTACAGTAAATAATTGTGTGCTTTGAGATGCTCTGATAAAACATCATACACATGCAAACTTCGTTCTTATCTAGCATTTCAGGCTGACCCTGAATTATATCTCATTGGGACTTTAATGATCCCTGTGTAGAGGCAGAAAGGGTTTCCATGATCAAATGTTGCGGCATGGAGAAGAGAGACATTAGCGTGAAAGAAAGCAAGGAACAATAAACAAACCAATGTCATAGAGTCATAATGGCAGGGGGTAGTAATCATTTTTTTATTTAGTGTGTAATGTACCTTTAAGAATAATATTTGTTAAGAGAGATCACGTGATCTGTAGTAACCAATAGGAGAGTAGCGCTGGCCACCTCAGCAGTCAGTGTAGGGATAGAGTTGGAGTTGAAAGCACACGTGTAGTTGCTGCTGAGTACATTGTAAAGAAACTTAAAGTTTCCACCCAAGAAGTGTCTGCAGATCAACTCTATCACTAATAGCACAACTTGGCCACCCTACAACACTGGGAAAGAGGCCATTCAGCCCATTGAATCCATGCTGGCTCTGTGTAGTGCAATCCTGTTAGTTCCATTGCCAAATGCAGAAAGTTTAATGAGGAAGCCTGGTAGAAAGATCAAAGGAAAGAATTCTAATTTCCCCTGTGCCTCTGCTCAATGCCAAACCATTCAAGATATCTGAGGAAAGAAAACCAACTATTGTACAACAACAACTGGCTTTGTATAGCACCTTTCACATCGCAAGATATCCCAAGATCCTTCACAAGAGCACGAAGCCGTGTAGGAGATATTAGGTCAGATGCCCAGAGGTAGGTTTTGAGGAGCATCTTAAAGGAGGAAAGAGAGGTAGAGGGAGATGGGAGGGTTAGCGAGGGAATTCAGAGTTTGGGCCTTGGCAGCTGAAGGCACGGCCATTAGGGGTGGAGCTTTTTAGTAGTGGACCTGGCTCACGCATGTAGCTTCTACAAGAGCTCTGTAAATAAAGCTGTTTCAAGTAGGAAACCTGGCCGCTACATCAAGTTTATTACAACTGGCAACAAGGATGGGATTTGAACCCACGCGTGCTATCAGTCAGCTGTCAGATTCTGTCATGATTTTGAATACCTCTATTAAATGTCCTCTCAACGTTCCCTACTCCAAGGAGTGCAAACCAGGTTTCTTTAGTCTCCCCACGTAACTGAAATCCCTCATCTGTAGCACCGTTCTAGTAAATCTGCCCCGTCTCCAAGGTCTTCATTGACACCTTTCCTAAAGTGTGGTGCCCAGATTGGATGTAATACTCCAGCTGAGGCCTAACCAGTGATAGAAACAAAAAAACTACTGCGGATGCTGGAAATCCAAAACAAAAACAGAATTACCTGGAAAAACTCAGCAAGTCTGGCAGCATCGGCGGAGAAGAAAAGAGTTGACGTTTCGAGAAGGGTCATGAGGACTCGAAACGTCAACTCTTTTCTTCTCCGCCGATGCTGCCAGACTTGCTGAGTTTTTCCAGGTAATTCTGTTTTTGTTGAGGCCTAACCAGTGTTTTATAAAGATTTAGCACTGCTGCTTTGTTTTTGTACCCTATGCCTCTATTCATAAAGCTAATATGCTTTATTCAACTGCATTCTCCACTTGTCTTATCACAATTAAAGGTTTGTTTATGTGCACCCCCAGGTGTCTCTGTCCTGTACCCTCATTAAAATTATATTACTTTTATATTGCGTCTCCTCCTTCTTCCTACCGAAATGTATTAATTCACACTTCTGTACATTAAATTTCATCTGCCCCATTTCTGTTTTGCAGTTGCCAGAGGGACAAAAATAGCACTTTGGCCTCGGCAAATAATGTTAACTCCTGCTGCCTGTGACTGACTCTTGAAGGGTTAACTTAACTAAACAGAGCTCACACCTCACCGAGCAAAGCCCTGACCAGGACAGCTTACAGGGCCAAAGAGAACAAGCCCGCCACCCTGGTACAGACAGCAGCGTGCTGAGATACATTTCGACAGTCAGGAAGGGAAAAAAAACCTACAATTGCAGAAAATCAGGAATTTTTTTAAAAAAGGAAAAGAAATTTCTGGAAACACACGTCTATCGACACCTAAACAAGTTCGCACTTTCAGGTGTGGCCCTTTTTTGCCAGAGGTGGGAAGGAAGCACAGAGTAAACTTCCGAGGACTGAATAAGAATGAGGCAACTTTGCACACTGGGGAGGGAGAATAGCTAGTGGAAGACAAGAGTCAAGAATTCAGTCTCCTCTCAGAGTTAATGAGTTGAGTGGCCAAAAAAATAAAGTTGTTTTATTTAAAACCTAGGAAGAAGTGAAAAACTGATAGATCATTTGCACCTCTCAGTCAGATGGTGACAAGGTCCAAGATATCTGCAGGGAGGAGGATAACCCCACAATGAAGTGAACTTGAATCTTGCTGAAAAGAGAGATATGTTGCTGAAGCTTTTCATCTTGCACTCATCAGGACAAATGCAAGAATGCCAAATTTCAAACAATCACAACAATTTATACTACAGGAGAAAAGGATGCTGATTGGTTGGCGAATTAACTCTGATTGGCCGAGTCATTGCCATCAAGTAAGCAACAGGAACTATAGGCTCCCAAAGCTCCCAGGTAATTCAAAAAGGGAACAATGCTTAAACATGTTCTTTTTGTATTTTTCCCCTGTGTATGAATGTATGTCACTTCATTAAGAGCTCAACTGATTATCTTAAATCGGTTGTTAGTGTAGCCATTAGCGCACTCAGGATTTTTCAGCAAGTGCTGCCCAATCGCGGAATCACATCTAACATGTTCCTTCGGTTGCTCGTAACAGGCAGAGTACAAGACCGTACTCAACCAGCCCATGCTTGCAAAGCCCAAAGCAAAGCACAGAAATACTTTTAGATATGCCCAGGAGATCCCATCCCTGAAACACGCTTGAACAAATGATACTGCAGATAATTCCACATGACAACCAGTTTATTAAGGAGAGACCAGGGAGTATCCACCCCGCCCCCCCACCCCATGCACTTTGGCTGGGATTGGTGTCTCCTCTCTCCGACCAAGGAAGTCACAGTGAAATGAGATTTGGAAGTTTCAGTGCAAGTCAACACAAAGCAGGCAATCTGATTCCTCACATGGGGAACGGGAACAGTGTATCAAGACTGTTCTTTGGCAGTTAGTGCACCCTGTTGGGAAGATTAGAGAAAGCTTTATCCTACAGTTGACTTTGCCATTCTTGATGTGAAACCACTTGGTGCCAACAGTTGGCACCTTACACGAGAAAATCTTCCATTCCCTAAGAGCAAAGTACAAACAGATACACGGGACAGGGATACTGGATAAAGTGAAGCAGCCAGTCTGAAAAATGACTGAAATCCAGGCTAATAATCCAGAGTTTAAGAGTGCTAATCCCACCCCAGCACGTTTTGAAAGTTAGAAAAAATTCTGATAAGCTGTGGGCTGGCACCAGAAGAATGTGGAACCGGTGTTACCAGAGTCTGGAGTCACAAGTGTGACCCTATATATACTCAAATAGATGAAAAGGCAAAAAGTGGTCACAGGGGCTGGTTGTTAATAATAGCACATGCCAAGTTTGAGGTTTTAGAATATTAAGTGAAAGTGGTTCAAAGTTAACAGAATTTTATGAGGAACCACTCACTCTTTTCCCTTCTCTAGTTGCACAACCTTCTCAAATTCTAAAAATACTCGACATGTGTTATAATAAACTCTCCAGTGTTAAAGAGGAGGATAAAAAAAATAACAAAAGAGACAAATGGTTTCGGCAGTTTGACAGCTCATCTTTCAAATTATCTGGGACAACTCACCCAGGTTTGGGAAGCAGTGCAGGAAATTCTAGCACAATCACACCTGGGATTTGACATAAATAGACCATCAAATTATATCTCAAACCCAACTTCCATACTTTTATACACTTTTAAATCTTTACTCAATGGACAGGATTATATTTGAGGCCAAGCCTAATTAACTTTTAAGCCCCCACAAAGCGGAGTCTTAAAGCTATTAGCTAACGACTCCCATGTTAAGTTTATACATTTTTCAGCCCAAATTAAGCTCGTTCACAATTATTACAAATTGTACCAAAGCTTGTAGATGGTAGTTGTAAAAGTGTCAAACAGTGCCAAGTGTGGGAGAGATTGGGCATCCGAAAATTCTTCACATGTTCATTGTAAATTTCTGAAGGTTTGAAACTGAGGCCCAGATTTTTGTCCCCGGGTCAGGTTTGCCAAGTTGGGTGGGCGTTTGCCGGCTTTGCGAACCAGACCTTTAGAAATGTCTGTGCGTAGGTTGGATTTTTGGTTTATGGGGGGGTGGGGGGGTGCGGGCGGATGTAGGAGTCGAGGTGGGTGATCCAGGAACAAATGCGGAGGCTGCTGGGTGGATGGCCTGCCTCTGTGCACCAGCACTGTGTTCAAATAAAGAAAAGAAAAGATTAAAACAAAGAAATTCCTCCAGCCCTCAGCTGTCACCCACTCCCACACACCCACTATGCCCCATCCATGCTAATCTATGTCAACCCATATCTCCCATACACCCCCATGGCCCCTCATATACCCCCAATGCTAACCCATGCCCCCCACCCACCACACTTTGCTCTTACCCACTCCATGCCAACTCACCTAGTAACCTTGGACACTTCCTTGACAGTTTTGACACTTCTTTGACAGTTCCTTGACAGCTGGACAGATCCTTGACAGCTGGACAGTTCCAATGAGTTTGTGCATAAACAGTGCATAATCATGTTTAACTTTAATAAACCCAAAGGGAGATATTCACGCTTTCCCCACAAATCCCATTATTTTTCAATTAATTCTTGGGATGTGGGCATTACTGGCAAGGTTGGTGTTTATTGCCATTTTTCAGCCATTTCCAGGATTTGCGCCACAATGGAGAGCCTCTCCAGCATGGCATAAATCTGGGACTGAATGTTTTGTGGCAGAGTATCCACATGTGAACTGCATCATTTGTTTTAAATTGAAACAAAGCTCATTAATTAATCATTCAACACATTAACAAAGTGTTAGTCACTGGAAGTTATTCCAGAGTTGGAACAGGGAAACTGATCGTCTTTTTCATTTGAAACATTATGAACAATAACCAAATGAATAGAACTGGGATACCGGGGGAGTATTTTGGGAATGAGATTGGCCGGAATTTTTGCAGGTTCTCCAGATGTACATACACCTGAAAGCCTGAGGAAACAGAATAAACTATCATGTTTTAACTTCTTATACTGTTTCTCTGGGAGTTTTGCTAATCTCCCCAACAGACCTGAGAATTGCAGGCAACTTTTTTTTATTCTTTCATGGGATGTAGGCGTCGCTGGCTAGGCCAACATTTGTTTCCCATCCCTAACTGCCCTTGAGAAGGCGGTGGTGAGCTGCCTTCTTGAACGCTGCAGTCCATGTGGTGTAGGTACACCCACACAGTGCTGTTAGGGAGGGAGTTCCAGGATTTTGACCCAGCGACGGTGAAGGAACAGCAAATTAGTTCCAAGTGGGGATGACGGGTGACTTGCAGGGGAACTTCCAGGTGGTGGCGTTCCCATGCGTCTGCTGTCCTTGTCCTTCCAGATGGTAGCGGTCTTGGGTTTGGAAGGTGCTGTCAAAGGGGCCTTGGTGAGTGTCTCTTGAAATAAGTAGCAAATTCTAACATAGGTCAAACATTTCAAAGATAAAACATTTTGTAAAATTGCGCCAGGGCCTTAATTTCACTGATTCTCAGAACCACATTGTGTTTCGTTACAACGCCAGAGATCGAGTACTTACTGCTGCAAGACCAGCCTTCTGTTCTTTAACAACTGCACAACACCCGAGGAATCCAGTGACTATCACAAGGCTACCAGCAAAGATGAGAATACTGGCAGAGACGGCAAATGTACTTGAAGGCAGGAGGCTTAAGTAGTTTCTTTTCTCATTCAATGTCCAAGCTCCTATGGCCATCACTCCAGCACCTGCCATCTAGGGGTACAACAATAAACATCCATTACACAAACTTGTTCATCTGCAGCACAGTAAACATAAGAATATTATATGCTGGGTTGGTCCTGGCATTTCAAATATAATTGCTTCAATCAATATCATATAAAACATTTTCAAGTGTAAAGATAAAAATGATGGAATGTTCCAGTAGAGTCACAGGTCATTTGGTCCATTAGCTACATCCCAACACTTCTCTGTAGAAAGCACTTGGCCTACTCTCCTCTCTTGCTCATTTTTCACTCCCTTCCATCCTCTTTTTCAGATAATGTATGGATTCTTCTTCGCAACTGTTCCTGACAGAGAATTCCACAAAGTAGCCGAACAGTCCCCTCCGCTGTTCATCCAATTTGTGTTTTTATCCTGTGTAACCTACTCACCTGTAAATGTCCCTCTCAGATTGCACTATTCCCTTTGCTGACCTGCACATCTTTCCTCAATCAAAGTGTGTTTCCTTTTCTTATTCCCAAATTGCATTATTTCACATCTTTCTACCCGGGATTGTCTCTGCCTGTCTGGCGCGAGGATCTCTCAGTGACTCCTAGAATGCTACTCCAGGGAAGACCCCATTTAGCCCAATATGCCTGTGCAGGTCTTGGCCGGTTCTTTGATGGAGCTATCCAGCTGGTCTCAGTCCACCGTCCTTTCCCCATTATCCTGGACATTTTTTCCCTCCAAGTATTTATCATAGAATCAGAGAAATTTACAGCACAGACTGAGGCCATTTGGCCCATTGTGACTGTGCCTGCCTAATCTCACATTCCAGCTCTTGGTAAATAGTCCTGTAGATTACAACATTTTAAATATCCTAGTGTTACTTAAATATGATGAGGGTTTCTGCCTGTACTATTCTTTCAGGCACTATGTTCCAGATGCCCACCACCCTCTGGACAAAAACAATTTCTCTTCATCTCCCCTCAAGCCCTTCTACCAATAACGTTAAATTTATGTCTTCTGGTTGTTGACCTCTCTCCTATGGGAACAGGTCTTTCCTATGCACTCTATCTCGGCCTCTCAAAGGAACAGGATAGGCCATTCAGCCCGTCGAACCTGCTCCATCATTCAATGAGATCATGGGTGATCATCTACCCTAACACCACTTTCTCGCGTTATCTCCATATCCCCTGATGTCATTAATCTCCAGAAATCAACCGATCCCTGTCTTGAATGTTCTCAACGGCTGAATTTCCACAGAGAATTCCAAAGATTCACCACCCTCTGGGGTGAAGAAATTCCTCCTCATCTCGGTCTTAAATGGCCTACCCTTTATCCTGAGATGATGTCCCCTAGTTTTAGATTCACCAACCAGGGGAAACACCTTATCTCCATCCACCCTGTCATGCCCTGTAAGAACTTTGTAAGTTTCATAATTTCACACGCTTCAATTAAATCTTCCCTCAGCTGCGTCTGTTCCAAAGGCCAGGATTTTCAGCCCCACCATGGTGGGACCCACCGTGGGGGATGGGGTGGGGTGGGCAAGCCAAATGGCCACTGATGACCCTGGTGGGGGGGATTGGGGTTGGAAAATCCCAGCCTAAGTAAACAACCTCGGCCTCCCGGACAGGCACAGGCTTCTGACATCACCTGTACCTGTAGGATGCTGCGTGTGATTAAAGTTCCCACTTTTATTTCAATTATTATTAATTTAATAATAATAAGTAGCTAGAAATCTCCATTCCTGGCAACATCCTCATAAATCTCCCCCGTACCCTCTGGTGTAAAGGAGGAAGAATCACAGGCAGTTATTAATCTCGCAGTGTTACCCAGTGTCACAAACTCAAAAACAAAAATGCACACAACAATCTCTGATGCAGAATTTCCATTTAATTGGCTTCTCTAAACTGTAACTTATTTTTTATCAAACTCCCTTTTTAAAGTTATTATTGCACATGTTTCAGGCAGTGCATTCTGCATCATAACAACTCACTGTGCGCAAAACATTTCCTCTTGTCACCTGCAGTTCGTTTACCAATTATCTTAAATCTGTTCCCTCTGGTTATAGATCCTTCGAGCATGGGAAACAGTTCCTCTTCACGCTATCAAAAGCCTTCCTGGTTTTGAACACCTCCATCAAATGTCCGCCTGACCTTCTCAGCTCCGAGGAGAAAAACACCAGCTTCTCCATATAACTTAAAGCCCTGGCCATAGGAACAAGAAGAGGCCACAGGAACACAGGGCGTGGGAGCAAGAGTAGGCCATTCGGCCCTTCGAGCCTGCTCCGCCATTCAATACGACCGTGGCTGATCTGGTTGTGGTTTCAACTCCACTTTCCTGTCTGCCCCCATAACCCTCATAACCCTCGACTCCCTTGTCGATGAAAAATCTCTCTAAACCAGCCTTGAATAAATTCAATGACCCAGCCTCCACTGCTTTTTGAGGAAGAGAATTTCACAGACTAAGGCCCTCTGAGAAAAAAAATTCTCCTCATTTCCATCTTAAAAGGGAGACCTCTTATTCTTAAACTGTGACCCTAGCAGGGGATACAGAGACATAGTGGTAGTGTTGTTGTGTTATTGTGCTTATGTCATCTGGCGTAACATAGGAGACGAAGCTGGATTCGTAGCAGTAAAGATCTCAGAAGGTTTATTAAACAAACTAGCCATTCTTAATAATGTATATCTCACAGGCACATGTAGTGGCTGAGCTGCTATCACTTATTCTATGTACATACAGACTGGTTGCACATGCTAAACTGTTAGACTGTTCTAGACTGGAGTGACTGCTACGCTAGACCACACTGTACTAACTGACAAAATGGCTTCGAGGTTTTATATTGTTGAATCACATGCTCCGATATCATGACAATGTAACCACCATGTATCTTAAAGGTACAGCACCTCTACGTGGCACATGTAGCTATCATACAACAATGTCACTGGACCAGTAATCCCCAGGCCCAGGATGTTCTGGGGAAAAGGTTCAAATCTCACTGCAGTGGCTAATGGAATTTAAATTCAATTAATAATCTGGAATTGGAAAGAAAAGCTTGTCTCCGTAATGGTGACCATGAAACCATTGTCATAAAAACCAGGCTAGTTCACTAATGCCCTTTAAGGAAGGAAACCTGTTGTCCTTACCCGGACTGAGCTACATATGACTCTAGACCCATAGCAATGTGGTTGACTCTTTTAACTGCCCTCTGAAATGGTGTGGCAAGCCACTTGGTTCAAGGGCAATTAGGGATGGGAAACAAATGCTGGCCTTGCCAGTGACACCCACATTCCAGGAAAGAATAAATAAAATAAAGTTCTAGTCTCCCCCACAAGAGGAAACATCCTCCTGGTATCCACCCTATCAAATCCCCTCAGGATCTTATATGTTTCAAAAAGATCACCTATCATTCTTCTAAACTCCAATATGTATAGGCCCAACCTGCTTAACCCTTCTTCATAAGCTAAGCCCCTCATCCCAGGAATGAGTTGAATGAACCTTCTTTGAAGTGCTTCCAACGCAATTATATCTTTTTTCAAATAAGGAGACCAAAACTGTACACAGTATGCCAGATGTAGTCTCACCAAGGCCCTGTACAGCTGCAGTAAAACTTCCCTACTTTTATATTCCATTCCCCTTGCAATAAATGAAGGCCATTCAGCCCCTTGAGCCTGTTCTATCAATCAATAAGATCATGGATGACCTGTGACCTAACTTCATATGCCTGCCTTTGCCCCATATCCCTCAATACCTTTGGAGAACAAAACTTATCAATCTTAGTTTTAAAATTAACAAGTGATCTATTATCAATTGCTATTTGCAAAAGAGAGTTCCAAACTCCTACTATCCTTTTGTGTGTAGAAGTCTTTCCTAATTTCACTCCTGAAAGGTCTGGTTCTAAGTTTTAGACTACGCCCCTAGTACTAGACTCCCAAGCCCGTGGAAATACTTTCTTTTCATCGATCCTACCTGTTCCAATTAAACATTAATCAAGATTTCCCCTTAACCTTCTAAATTCTATTAAATAAAACCCTAGTCTGTCTCCCTTAACTTAACCCTTGGAGTTTAGGAATATTCAATGAAATACAAGTCAAGTTTATGCAACCTGCCCTCAAAATTTAACCCTTTTATCCCCAGCGTTGTTCTGGTGAATCTGCGCTGTACTGCTTCCAAAGCTAATAGTGCCCAGAACTGCTCACAATAAATCCAGATATGCTCTAACCAGGGCTTTGTATAGCTGAAGCATGACTTTGTATTATATACAATATATATTATATATTATTACACACCATTTGTATCCTAGTCCTCTAGATATATAGGGCAGCGTTCCATTAGCCTTTTTGATCATTTTCTGTAACTGTTCGTGACATGTTAATGATCTGTGCACCTGTACCATTCTAGCAAATCTCTCCTGCACCCTCCCTAAAGCATGACATCCTTCCTAAAGTGTAGTGCCCAGAACTGGACACAAACCCAGGCTGAAACCTTACCAGTGTTTTACAAAGGTTCATCATAACTCCCTTCCTCAGATGTCTCTGCTCCTGAACGCCTTTTAAAATTGTACCATTGTACCATTTTGCCTCTTCCTACGACAATGTATTTTATCTGCCATATGTCTGCCCATTTCACCAGTCCGTCTACTGGGGTTGCCAACCCTCCAGGATTGGCCTGGAGTCTCCAGGAATTGAAGATCAATCTCCAGGACGCTGCTGTGTACAAACCCTGGAGAAAATCATCGGGACATTGAAAAAGATTGGGGTTTTTTTTTGTCATTTTCTTTGACCATTTCCCTTAATTTTGAAAAATGTGAAAATATTGAAAGTGGGAAGAAAAACTGTTTGGCTGACAGTCAAGCATCATCCAATTGGGTAATGAGCCTTTTTGCTTTCCAGTTGGTGTAGGAAGGCCGGACGTCACAAGGATGGATGTGCTGACTGATGAATGACTGGAACCTGGGGGCAAGTCATGTGTTGAAACCTCCAGGAATACATTTTATCATCGTTGGCAACCCTATTGTCCATATCCTCCTGAAGCCTGTTACCATCCGTCTCACCTGTTACTACACTTTCAAGTTTCATATCCCTGCAAACCTTGAAATTATGTTCTGTATACCCAAATCCAGTTCATTAATACATATCAAAACGAGCGGTGGTCCTAATGTCGACTCCTGGGGAACACCACAATATCCTCCTCTTTTAGTCTGATCTTCATCGCTACCACAAAAGCCAAAGATGCTGGAAATTCGAAAAAAAATAGAAAATGCTGGAAATACTCAAACAAAATCAACCTGGGACATTGGCTGGAATTTTCCAGCCCCATTGGCGTTGGGCTTGGGGTTATAACAACTAGAGCTTGCTTGGGGAAGGGGCAGGAAGTGGTCTCAGGCAAGGGGAGAGACTGCAGGGTGAGGGCGGTACTAGGGAAGAAGGGTAACTCAGGGTATGTGCGGGGGTGCATGCTGATCTGTGCAAGTGGTCTCAAGAGGGTGAGGGCTGAGGAGGCAGTCTCAGAGGAGATGAGGCCAGATGGAGATGTGAGGGTGTGTGTGTGAGAGTGAGTGGTGATGTCCCTTGAGCTGGCAGTGAGTGAGGTGCCAGTGAATGTATGATGGGCTTGTGAGTTTAGAGTGATGAGATGGCTGACTTACCCTGGCAGCACGGATGAGATCATTCATCCGTTTTCTGCACTGGATGGCCGACCTCTTCCGTGCAGCGTTGGCACTGACCACCTCTGCCACCACCTCCCAAGCAGGAGCGGTGGAACTGATGGGGCTCCTGTGGTCAGAGCGGGGGTAGAGGACATCGCGGCGGGCTTCCACATTGTCCAGAAGGCATCCCGGGGATGCGTCACTGAATCGGGGGGACTGCACTCTTCTTGGCTTTTGGGGCCATGTCTTCACCACTACAGGCGTTGAGAACTGTGTACGTGGCTGCAATTTAAACATGACGCCCTGTGTGAGGAAGCAGCAAGGTGGGTAAATTGGAGGCCACCCACCAGAGAGATGGCGTGTTTCCTGTGGCTGCATAATTAACAAGGCGGGAATGGGACCATACAGCGCAAAAACTCACCATTGCAGCCAGCGGGTAAAATGACTTTTTTCCCACCTGCTACCGCACCGTGTGTAAATCTTGGACAATTCCACCCATGAACTCAGTTTCTCACTCCACAGAAGCTACCTGACCTGCTGAGTACATCCAGCATTTTCTACTTCCATTCTTTTCATCACTGCTCTCTGCGTTTTGACCATTAGCCAATTTTATATACATATTGCCATTGTCTCTTTAATTGAATGGGTTTCAATTTTGCTAACAAGCCTATTATGTAATATTTTACTAAACATCTTTTAAAACACCAACTCCAATACCCTCATCAAGTCTGTTATTTTACCAAAGAATTTGATCAAGTTAGCCAAACATGATTTGCCTTCATACATCCGTGTTGATTTTCAATTAGAAACCCATACTTTTCCAAATTCCCATTAATTTTTCCCAGATTATTGTCTCTAAAAGGTTCTCCATCGCTGATGTTAAGCTGTCGCTGTCAGCTTTATCCCTCTCCCATTTTTTTGAAACAGGGTATTTATAATCCTCAAGTCCTCTGACACCACTCCCATATCCAATGAGGATTGGGAGAATGTATCTAAAGCCTCTGCACTTCCTACCCTTACTTCATTTAATATCCCAGCCTACATCCCATCCAGACTGGGATGACTTCCTGACCTTGAACCCTGCCAACCTTTTTAAGTGTATTACAGTTCACTCAAAGAGTCTGAGTTGCTATGACAACGTACACTTTGACATGCATGTTGTAGTCTGGAGCTTTGAGGTGTCAGCTGTGGCTCAGTTCATAGCACCCTCGCCTTTGAATCAGAGGGTTGTGGGTTCATGTCCCACTCCCGGAAAACCAAGAACTGTGATTGTACTCGAAAGAGTTCCAATCTGTGACTGTTGATAACTCGAAAGAGTTTGTAGTCTGGAGCTGTAGATAGTGATGGTAGAAGCTCTAACTTTCTTTCCCTCACATGGGTGACCAGGAATAACTCCTACTCTTACACCTGTCACTGGCGTGTGTTGGAAGGATTTTGATCATCTTCCTTGGCCATCAAGTCCTGGAATAGGACTTGAACCCAGAGTTTTAGGCTCGAAAGCAGGAACATTACCCACTGCACCACATGACCTCAACCTTTTAAGGTAGTTCTCCTTTGTCTCTGCTTATTCTATACAATATTGCTACTGCCCCCTCTTTAACTGTGATATTGGCAGCATCCTCTTCCTTTAGGTGTGGACAGATGCAAAGAACTCATTCAGTACCTCAAACATTCCCTCAGCCTCCATCTGTCTGCTTTAATCTGAATCATTTCTTCAGCACCATATGCCTTTGAATAAAATCCTCAAGTAATTATTCCACATCCGAGCCTGGTGATTTAACACTCCCAAATCCACCTGCTCAGAGGAGACTAAAGCAAAGGCTTCACTCAGCATCACTCCAGCTTCCTTGGTGTCTTTACCTTTACAAGAGTGACTGCAACTCAAAAGGAGCTCATCGTGATGGTTTGTTTGGCCTAATCAAAGGTCAAACGATACTTTGCTTTTCTGTTTTGAAGATTAAAAAGTCAAGCAGTTACAAAGTATGGAAATGTTGAAATCGAAACCTCTCTGCGGAAACGCACCCCAGGCACACTCCACCAACTCTGACCCATTCAGCCCTATTATCACCTTCCTCCAGTGTAAGCGAAGGAGTGTGTTACAGCGACTGCACAAGTTCCAAAGCCCAGGTTATTTTTATAACTCGGGAATGTTCTGGACATGTCAGCACACTTACCCAGAAGAAGAAATTATAAACAAACAGCAGGTACTTTAAGCAGATTGTCACACAGTCTTCTGAATCCTCTTTGTATTTTTCTGTCATCATCTTTCACTGAAACACACACAAAACGAACATCACAATTCTACATATTATTCAATCAGAATGAACTAGAAAGTGTTCCCACTTTGGTGCAAAGCATTTTTTTAATGTTCTTTCATGGGATGTGGCCATCGCTGGCTGGGCCAGCATTTATTGCCCATCCCTAATTGCCCTTGAGAAGGAGGTAGTGAGCTGCCTTCTTGAACCGCTGCAGTCCATGTGGTGTAGGTACACCCACACAGTGGTGTTAGGGAGGGAGTTCCAGGATTTTTGACCCAGCGACAGTGAAGGAACAATGAAATAGTTCTGAGTCAGGATGGTGTATGGCTTGGAGGGGAACTTGCAGCTGGTGGTGTTTTCATGTATCTGCTGCCCTTGTCCTTCTAGATGATGGTGGTTGCAGGTTTGGAAGGTGCTGTCTAAAGAGCCTTGGTGAATTCCTGCAGTGCATCTTGTAGATGGCAGACACTGCTGCCACTGTGCGTTGGTGGTGGAGGGAGTGAATATTTAAGGTGAAGGATGGGGTGCCAATCAAGTGGGCTGCTTTGTCCTGGATGGTGTCGAGCTTCTTGAGAGCTGCACTCATCCAGGCAAGGGGAGAGTATTCCCTAATATTGAACTAACTTCCAGGTATGAACAGACTTACCTTTATCTGTTTTTGTAGCTTTGCCTGTTAAGGCTTCCTATTCAACTGTAAGTTGACAATTTATTTTTGAGGGAGATGCATGTTCATAGCAACTGTTTCAGGCAGACCTTCGGCCCATCTATCTCTCCTATCCACAATATTCCTTTGCTGCTTGTCTAAATCTACTGTCTGGTTTCTTCTCCCTGTTTATGTTTCTTGTTCAATCCCCCTCTGCCTGTAATCTGTTCCACACACTCACCACCCTTTTGGTTAAAAAAAAAGGTCCCTCCTACATTTTCCCTTAGCTTTTGTTAAGCTTAGTTTAAGTATGACTGCTTGTGCTTAAATTCTGAACATGATAGAAAATCGTACTTGGGTCCAATTTGTCCAAATCTTTCTAAATCCTTTGTACCTCAAGCTGAATATCTTTCTATCCTAAAGTGAATATCCTCCTCTATACCCCCAATAACTGAATGTCTTCCTCTGTACCTCAATAACTGAATATCCTCTCTGCACCCCAATAAACGAATATCCTCCTTTGCACCCCAGTAACAGAATATCTTCCCGGTAACCCTTCCAATAACAGAAAATCCTTCTCTGTAACTTTATTTTTTTTATGCTCCCATGAAACACCTTGAGACCTTTCATTACATTAAAGGCACTATATAAATGTACATTGTTGTTTGTTAACGGGATCCAAGCCAGTTGGTGAAGCAGAAAGCAAGACACACGGCTTTTCTTTATTAAGAGAGTTTATTGACCTGTTCAGTCTCACAGCTCTCCACCCAGTGACCCAGCTATCCTCTACTTTTACACTTTTTACATGCATGTTGTAGTCTGGAGCTATGGATGGTGATGGGAGAGACTCCAATTCCTTCCCAACCCTTGGCTGACCAGGAATCTCTCCAGTTCTTACCACCTGCCATTGGTGTGTGTTGGATGGATTTACACATTGGTACTCAACCTGTTAGGTTGTGTTATGAGCACGACTTCCTTAGCCGTCAAGTCCTGGGATGGGGCTTAAACTCAGACCTTCTGGCTCAGGGACAGGGATGCTACCCACTGTGCCACAAGACCTCTATCCCCTTTCTTGTGTGCTCAGAGACAATTAATATCCACCATCTGTTTCTCTTAATCTTAACAATGTAATTGGCATTAATAAACCTTATTAATATAACTGATAAACATTAACACTGTTTTTGTACCCCAGTGACTGAACATCCACTCTGTACTTTCCCCAACAACAAAATACCCTTTATGGAATAGGGCGACCAAATCTGCAGACAGTTGCTCTGCAGATGACACAAAGATAGGTAGGAAAGTATGTTGTGAAGAGGACATGAGGAGGTTGCAGATGGATATAGATAGGTTGAGTGAGAGGGCAAAGTTCTGGCAAATGGAGTTTAATACGGGAAAATGTGAAGTTGTTCACTTTGGCAGGAAGAACAAAAAAGCAGAGTGTTACTTAAATGGAGAACGGCTGCATAATCCTGAGGTGCAGAGGGATCTAGGTGTTCTAGTCCACGAGTCACAAAAAGTTAGTATGCAGGTGTAATAAGTAATTAAGAAGGCTATTGGAATGCTATCCCTTATTACGAGAGGGATTGAACATAAAAGTAAGGATGTTATGCTTCAGTTATACAGGACATTGGTGAGACTGCACCTCAAATACTGTGTGCAGTTTTGGTCTCCTTATTTAAGGAAGGATGTAAACGCATTGGAGGTGGTTCAGAAGAAGTTTATTAGATTGATACCTGGAATAAGTGGGTTTGTCTTATGAGGAAAGGTTTGACAGACTGGGCTTGTTTCCACTGGAGTTTAGAAGAGTGAGGGGTGTTTTGATTGAAGTAAACAAGATCCTGAATGGCCTTGACAAGGTGGACATGGAAAGGATGTTTCCTCTTGTGGGTGAGTTTTAAAATTAGGGGTCGCCCTTTTAGGACAGAGAGGAGGAGAAATTGTTTCTCTCAAAGGGTTGTACGGCTTTGGAACTCTCTGCCTCAGAAGGCAGTGGAGGCGGGGTCATTAAATATTTTTAAGGCAGAGGTAGATAGATTCTTGTTAGGCGAGGGAATTAAAGGTTATTGGGGTTAGATGGGAATGTGGAAATCGAAACACAAACAGATCAGCCTTGATCTTATTGAATGGCGGAGCAGGCTCGAGGGACCAAATGGTCTACTCCTGTTCCTATTTCTTATGTTCTTATGTTGTGGGTGCCACAGGGCCAACTACAATTTCAAATGATCTCTCTGGATTTACATTGCCCACAATCAGTCCCAACAAGTCTACTTGTTTAAACGGCCTGAGAACATTGAGCTGATGGTTTTAATGACCGGCCCACTAAAACTGCAACACCCTCCACACCTCGTTGCCTCCCCCCACCCCCACCGCCACCCCCTACACTTCTGCCACCACCACCACTCCCAGCCAATAAAACCCTAGCTCCAGCTCCAATACCTCAAGTACATTCCCATTTAGCACATAAACCAGATCAACTTTCCCTCTGCCATATCTCCTAACCTTACATTTTACTGTTTGAAACTGCATCTCCATTTCTCCGTCCACTGATCAAGGTTGGAAGATCTTTGTGAACATTTATACATTGTCGTTCATCATTTGTCACTGCTCCGCAGTTTGGTATTGTTAACAAATCAGGCCACTTTGGGTGTCAGCCGTGGTTCAGTGGGAACCACTCTCAGGTCGTGGGTTCAAGTCCCACTCCAGAACTTGAGCACAAAAATACAAGGTTGACGCTCCAGTGCAGCGGTGAAGGAGTGGAGAACGGCTGCATAATTCTGAGGTGCAGAGGGATCCAGGCGTTCTAGTCCACGAGTCACAAAAAGTGCAGCAGTGAAGGAGTGCTGCACTGTCTGAGGTGCTGCCCTCTCAAATGAGATGTTAAACCAAGGCCCTCTCTAACCCTTCTAGGTGGACATAAAAACAATCTCATGGCACTGTTTAGAAGAAGAGCAGCACTATTATCGCCTGTATCCCAGCCATTATTTACCCCTGCATCAACGTCACTAAAACAGATTATTTGGTTGTGATCACATTGCAGTGTTGTGGGAGCTTGCTGTGCGCAAATTGGCTGCCAGGTTTCCTATGTTACAGCAGTGACAACACTTGAAAAGTACTTCATTAGTTGTGAAGTGCCTTGCAAAGCCTAATGGTCATGAAAACCGCCACATAAATGCAAATTGTCTTAGTTGTACACTTCATGTAATCCAGTAATACAATACATGTACATTATAACACGAGACAAACACCATGGAAATGATGCTTATTGTGTCTAAAATAAAACAGTCTTTATAGTAAAAACCTTCCCCCAGTGATTGATAAATTGCAGTATCAGATTTATAGATATTTTGATTTCTAAATAAAAACAAAGAAACATTATGACACCGAGGCTATTCAGCCCATCTGTCTCTGCTAGCTGAAAAACAGCCATCCAGCCTCATCCTATCTTCAGCTCTTGGTCCATAGGCCTCTAGGTTACGACAGTTCAAGTGCACATCCAAGTGTTTTTTCAAATGTTATGAGGATTTCTGCCTCTACCACCCTTTCGGGCAGTGAGTTCCAGACCCCTACCACCCTCTGGGTGTAAAGATTTCCCCTCAGCTCCTCCCTAACTTTCTACCAATTACTTTAAATCTATGTCCGCTGCTTATTGACCTTTCTGCTAAGGGAAGTAGGTCCTTCCTATCCACTCCATCTAGGTCCCTCATAATTTTATACACCTCAAATAAATCTCTCCTCAACCTCTTCTGTTCCAAAGAAAACAGCCCCAGTCGATCCAATCTTTCCTCTTAGCTAAAATTTTCAAGCCCTGGCATCATCCTTGTAAATCTCCTCTGTACCCTCTCCAGTGTAATCACCTCCTTCCTGTAATGTGCTGACCAGAACTGTGTGCAGTACTCTAGCTGTAGCCTAATTAGTGTTTTATCCAGTTCTAACATAACCTTCCTGCTCTTGTATCCTATGCCACGTCCAATAAAGGAAAATATTCCATAAGTTTTCGTGACCACCTTATCTAGCTACCTTCAGGGGGGTTGTGGACATGCACTCAAAGTTTAACCGTGGCAAATTTCATCAAGTCACGGGGGTTTATCAGGGTGATCCTTAAAATGAGCAGCTTTTTAATGAAACAGTTTAGCCCGGGTACTCCCTCCTACACTTCTCTCATAGCCTTTGCCGGGAAGGACGTGCCGACATTGGATGAGGACATTAATCAGCATGGCTAAACTGAGCTGAATTTTCGTGGGCATGCAGAGGTGGGTGTGTCGGAAATTCCCGCTACCAGCCGGCATGCCAGTCTGCCGCCATGGTCCCACCTCTGGAATATTTTGAGGGAAGTTGCATCGGGCAGTGGCAAGTATTCAATTAGGACATTGCGGCTGGAATTTTCCAGCCACCCCCCCACCCCCCGCGGTGGGTTCCCATTGAAATCTCCGTTCACATCGGCTCGACTGGAAAATCCCGCCGGTGTGAGGGGGCGGAAAATTCCGGCCCACACGTCCCATTGAGGGAACTGATCAGAAACCGTTTGGAATTTTCCAGATAGGAGGTGGGCCACCCCCGAGGATGAAACCCAGCGAAGAATGGAGGCGGCTTCCAGGTGGCAGATCATGGGGCAATTGATGCCTCAATGATTTTACCCCTTCCACCACAGCCATGATTGCCAGAAGCCCACATCTGTGGGTTCCCCGTCCACAACGGTGGCCTGGCGGCTACGGTCACTTTTTATATTTGAAATTCTTCAGAGGCCACCTCCATCTTGAGGCGCCCTCTTGTTCTCCAACCTACGTCGGCATCACCTACTTCTGACGGTGGGGCTGCCAATCTCTCAGTGCCGGAGGACCTCCTACTGGCCCCGCCTGCCACCTCCAATTGGATGGAGCTCCCAGAAGCGGCCACTTACCTGGCCACCTCTTCCAAAATCGACCTTTGGGTCCCGCTGCCGGCTTTTACACATTCCCAATCTGCATTTCTTTCTGACGGCGGGATCAGAATTCAGGAACAAAAGCCAGCCCACTGCGTCTGGAGCTCTGCCTGCCTCCCACGAACAACCAGCGGGTTGTCTTTCCTGAGAAACTGGAGCAGCGAGTGGGATCGCAGCCCCATAGGGAGACAGTGGATTGTCTTAATATCACTGGACTGGTAATCGAGAAGCCCAGGCTAACGTTCTGGGAACACAGGTTCTAACCCCACCCCGGCACCTGGTGGAATTTAAATTCGATTAACAGATTTTTTTTAAAATCTGGAATCAAAAGCTACTTTCAGTAATGGTGACTGGGAAACCGTCATCGATTGTTGTAAAAACCCATCTGGTCACTCACGTCCTTTAGGGAAGGAAATCTGCTGTCCTTACCCGGTCTGGCCTACATGTGACTCCAGACCCACAGCAATGTGGTTGACCATTAACTGCGCTCTGGAGTGACCTTAAAAGCCACTCAGTTCAAGGGCAATTAGGGATGGCAACAAATGCTGGCTTTGGCAGCAACACCCACATCCCCATGAAATATATGCTTTAAAATTATATAATCTTTGAGACAGCATGGTACTTTCCCAATAAAGGGTTAAATACCCTGAAATCTGAGCCCATGTTTGATTTTGTGTATTTTGACAGCAGAATCAGTACTTTATTCACAAGGATCCTTTTAGAACATGCTTTCATAAATAATAATCCTAATACAGTAAATTGGATTCACTTGAAATATTGCTAGTTGCACCATCTGAGCTTTGCTCTGGATGGTTTGTGTGAAACATAATTATTGCATGAGTGTCACAGATACCCACGCAAACATGCAAAATCCAAACTCATAGGAATATGTGAAGCCCTTTCATCTTTCTAATTGTTGACTATAAAAAGGACCACAAATGGTGAACGACATATGTATAAAAATTGTAAGAGAATCAGAGAACTTTACAGCATAGGGGGAGACCATTCGGCCCATCATGCCTGTGCCAGCTCTTTGAAAAAGCTAACCACTTAGTCCCACACTCCCCCCTGCTCTTTCCCCATGATCCTGAAAACTAATCTTCTTCAAATCCATGCCCAATCACTTTTTAAAAGTCCTCATGGAATCTGATTCCACCACCCTTTCAGGTAGCATGTTCCAAAACTTAACGACCCTCTTTGTGAAGAAATTTCTCTTCATTTCCCCTCTCGTACTTTTACCATTTCATTAAATCTTTGATCCCTGTTTACTCACCTACTTGCCAAAGGAAACAGCTTCTCCCTGTTTCCTCTATCTTTAAAATTCCTCAGAATTTGAATACCTTGAGTAAATCTCCCCTTAAACTTCTCTACTCTTAAGAGAACAATCCCAGCTTCTCCAATCTCCCCATAGGACTAAAGTCGCTCATCCCAGGTACCATACTCCGCTGCGCGGAGATTGGAGGTTTTGACATCTTCCCTAAATTGTGGTTCCCCGAACCGAACACAATATCTCAGCTGGGGTCTAACCAGTGATTTGTAAAAGTTTAGCATATCTTCTTTCTTCTTGTATCCAATGTCCCACTTTACAAAACCAAGTAGCCCACAAGCTTTCTTAACTGTCTTATCAACTTGCACTACCACCTTGAAGGATTTATGAATCTGCACCCCCTGCTCATTATAGCACAGTTATTCATTCACGGGATGTGGGCTTCACTGGCTAGGCCAGCATTTATTGCCCATCTCTAGTTGCCCTCTTGAGAAGGTGGTGGTGAGCTGCCTTCTTGAACCGCTGCAGTCCATGTGGTGTAGGTACACCCACAGTGCTGTTAGGGAGGGAGTGCCAGGATTTTGACCCAACACGGAGAGATAGTATAATGATTTAGGTTATACAACCCGTCCATGCTGTTCTTTTTTAAAGAGCATCACTTCACATTTATCTGTGTTAAATTGAATCTGCCGTGTGTCTGTCCATTTCACCAATCCATGCCCTCCTGGGATCTTCTGCTATCTTACTCATTATTTGCTACATTGCAAAGCTTTTTATCATCCACAAACTTCAAGCTTTTACTCCCTATGCCCAAGTCCAGGTTATTTATTAATAACAAGAAAATCAATGGTCCTCATATCAATTCCCTGGAAGACCCTGTCAACATCCTGGGGATTTACCATTGACCAGAAACTAAGCTGGACTAGCCATATAAATATTGTGGCTACAATAGCAGGTCAGGGGCTGGGAATTCTGTGACGAGTAACTCACCTCCTGACTACTCAAAGCCTGTCCACCATCTACATGGCACAAGTCAGAAGTGCGATGGAATACTCTCCACTTGTCTGGATCAGTGCAGCTCCCACAACACTCAAGAAGCTGGACATCATCTAGGACAAAGCAGCCTGCTTGATTGGTACCACATCTACAAACATTCACTCCCTCCACCACCGACACACAGTAGCAGCAGTGTGTACCATCTACAAGATGCACTGCAGCAACTCATCAAGGCTCCTCAAGCAGCACCTTCCAAACCTACGATCTCTATTACCCAGAAGGATAAGGGCAGCAGATGCATGGGAACACCACCACCTGCAAGTTCCCTTCCAAGTCATACACCATCCTGACTTGGAAATATATCGCCGTTTCTTCTGGGTCAAAATCCTGGAACTCCCTCCCTAACAGCACTGTGGGTGTACCTACACCACAGGGACTGCAGTGGTTCAAGAAGGCAGCTCATCACCACCTTCTCAGGTCACGGTCAGTTAAAGATGGGCAACAACTGTTGGCCTTGCCAACGTCACCCACATCCCATGAAAGAATAAAGAAAAAGTGAGAATTAATTTTGTCCTTGACAATGGTCACCAGTAATTAACCCAACACTGACATTAGATTGATTAGCCTGTAGCTCCCAGGTTTACCCCTCTCTCCTTTTTTGAACAGCGGTGTAAGATTTGCCATCCTCCAGTCCTATCCAATATCCAAGGAAGGTTGAAAGATTGTGGACAAAGTTTCTCTATCTCCATCCTCAGAAACCTATGATGCATCCCATCCAGAATGGGTGACCTGTTAACTTCCAGCGATGACATCACTTCCTTTCTAGCATATGCATCCTACCCAATATCTCTCTCCGCCCCCTCCTCTATTCCAATATTATCATCCTGTTCTTAAGTGAAGACAGATGTAAATTGTACATTCAGTACCTCACCATACCATCTGTCTCTACAGAAAGATTTCCTTTTTAGTAATCAGCCCTACCATTCCTTTAACTATTCTTTAAGTTTTTACATGTTAATTAAAGATTTTTGGGCTCCCTCTTATGTTATCTGTTAATCTTCTCTCGTCCTCTCTCCTTGCCTTCATGTCATTCTTCAATTTCCCCCCGCATTCTCTGGATTCTGCCTGGTTTTCAATTGTATACCCTGACATTTGTCATAAACTTCCTTTTCTGTTTTGTTTTTATCTCTATTTCCTTTGACATCCAGAGCATTCTGGCTTTGGATGCCACACCTTTCCTCCTTATGGGAATACATTTGGTTTGTTCCTGAACTACCTCTACCTTGAAGACCAGTCATTGTTCATTTATTGTTTTCTTGGCTATTTTTTTTCCCCTGCCCATTTGTGCTAGCTTATTTTTCAAATCACTGAACTTCACTCTCTTCCAGTTGGGTATTTTCACAGTTCATCAGGCAAGGTCCCACATGGCAGATTGGTCAGGAAATTAAAAGTCCATGGGATTCAGGGTAATATGGTAAACTGGATAAAAGGTTGGCTTTGTAACAGGAAACAAAGGGTAATGGTCAATGGATGCCCTTGCGAATGGAAAGTTGTCTCAAGTGGCGTACCTCAGGGCCCGGTGTTGGGACCCTTGCTGTTTGTGTTATATATTAACGATTTGGACGTGAATGTCGGGGGCATGATTGGGAAATTTGCAGATGACACAAAGATTGGCTGAGTAGTGGATAGTGTAGAGGATAGCCATAATCTCCAAGATGGGTTGGTGGAGTGGGCGGTAAAGTGGCAGATGGATTTTAACATAGAGAAGTGCGAGGTCATATGTTTAGGGAGGTCAAACAGTTACAGGGATTACACAATAAATGGGAATATACTAAGAGGGGTAGATGAAGTGAGAGATCTTGGCGTACAAGTACACAGGTCCCTGAAGGCAGCAGTTCAAATAGACAAGGTTGTAAAGAAGGCATATGGAATGCTCTCCTTCATTGGCAGAGGTATAGAATATAAAAGTAAGGATATAATGTTGGAATTGTATAAAACACTGGTGAGGCCAGAACTGGAATAGTGTGTGCAGTTCTGGTCACCACATTACAGGAAGGACATAGTTGCTCTGGAGAGAGTGCAGAGGAGGTTTACAAGAATGTTGCCAGGATTAGAAAAGTGTAGCTACGAGGAGAGATTGGATAGGTTGGTGTTATTTTCCTTAGAACAAAGAAGGCTGAGAGGTGACTTGATTGAGGTGTACAAAATTATGAATAGATAGAGTGGCCAGGATAAAATTGTTCCCCTTGATGGAGAATTCTAGAACCAGGGGACATAGATTCAAGATAAGTGGCAGAAGGTGTAGGGGAGACATGAGGAAGAACTTTTTTATGCAGAGGATAGTGGTTGTCTGGAATTCACTGCCCAAGTTGGTAGTAAAGGCAGAAACTTTAAACTCTTTTAAAAAGTACTTGGATCTGCACCTAAAGTGCTGTAAGCTGCAGGGCTATGGGCCGGGTGCAGGAAGGTGGGATTAGAAAGGGCACCTGGGTATCCTCGGCTGGCCTTGACAAGATGGGCTGAATAGCCTCCTCCTGTGCTGTAACTCTTCTATGGTTCCATGGTTTTTTTTAATCCCTTTCTATAACTACATTAAACCTCATTATATTATGGTCACTATTCCCCAGATGCTCTTCCACTGAAACACACACCATTTGCCCTACTTCATTGCCTAGAACTAGATCCAGCAGTTATACACACACACATTGCAAAGAAAATACAAAGCATATATAGGTCTATGATCTTGCATAGTGCTTCTAGAATTGTGATTCCTGGATGATTATCCTAGTGCACCCAACAACAACTTGTCTTTATGTAGCATCTTTAACGTAATAAACTGTCTCATGGTGCTTCACAGGAGCATTATTAAGGCAAAATTTGACACAAAATCATGTAAGGAGAAATTAGAACATATAGCCAAAGAGGTAGGTTTTAAGGAGCATCTTAATGCAGGGAAGAGAAGTAGAGAGGCAGAGAGGTATAAGGAGGGAATTCCATGGCTTGAGGCCTAGGCAGCTGAAGGCACACCCACCAATGCTGGAGAAATTAAAATTAAAGAGCGCTGATGTCAGATATAGGGAGGGGCAAGGCCCAGGAGGGATTTGAAATTTGGATGAGAATTTTAAAATTGAGCCATTGTTTAACCAGGAGCTGGTGAGATCAATAACATGAACAGGAGTGAACCACTCAATCTAATTGTAAATCCTGGCTGAACCCCTTGTCTTCATGAATGAAAATGGCAATGTTCGTGTTCCCCTCGTTCTCCGAGCAGCTAACAAGCTGGCAGCAACATGGGGCAGTTCGACGATGACTGCACATCAATGGCAAAAGATAAATCAGTACATTTGCTGTGTGACATCACCCTTGTCTAGTGGGTGGCACTTTCACCTCTGAGTCAGAATGTTGGTCATTGAAGGATCCACTCCATGACATAGCCACTGAAGGCCCAATACTGCCTCGAACGTCAGAGGTGCTGTCTTTCAAGCTGAGACATTAAACCAAGGTTGCTCATTCAGGTGGATGTGAGAGATGCTGCAAGGTTATTCAAAGCCAATGAAACGTTCCTAATTCTTGGCCACAACGTCCTTCTCTAAACCAACGCTATTACAGGACGTGACAGCGGAGAAAGCCATTCGTCCCATTGAGCCTTTGCCAGCTCGCTGAACGTACTCTAGAAAAGAGAGAAGACCCCCAACATCTCCCTTTGTCCTTTTAGTGATCATCTTCATTCATATCCTGCCGAATCCCCAACTAGCTTTCCCCAAATGTCCATCAAAATCCTTAAAATGTTGAGCCCTTCCATCGGATCTCCTATTCATCTCTCTCTTCGAATGAAAAAAGCTCCAATTTCTACAATCCGCCCTCAATACTGAAGTAACCTACACCTGGGATCAAAACAAATGTCTTCTGTATTCCCTCCATGGCCCTGACACCTTTCCTAAAATAGTTTTTAAACATTGGGTGGAGCTACAATCTTTCATCGATCCTGTCCTGACACAGTTACAGGCTGCAGAAAGGAATAATTAAAACTTCAGCCCCAGCTTGTGTGTGGCTGGTAATTCCTTTTCCAGTTTCATTTTTCAAAGTACAGGGAGGTGCCAGTGATCCTTTCCCAGAACACACGCATAAAAAGCTGATTCATTCAAACCAAAAGGAGTGTTCGAAAATCTGACAGTAAGGGATCAGTTTGAAACTGCTGAAGTAGAAAAATCAGTTTGAATTTTCAAGAAACAGTTTAGATTAATGAATCTCCCGCAGCCGATAATTAATTCTAGGAAGCACAGTTATTTTAAAAAAAATTGCTTACAAAGGCTTCACACAAAGGCTAGTGGAAAGCTGGAACTCAAAAGGCTTTGGATGCTGGAGCCAATTAGAGTTTCAATGCCAAGTTTTTTTTTTGATGGAGAAGATTATCGTTTTTAGAGCTGGGCTACTTAATGCAAAATTCATCACTTTACACTTTCATTGCACCAGGAGTAAAGATCCACTTGCTGAACTACCAGCCGTGCAATTCCAACCATCTCAAGACCATCAGTAACAAAATGAAGAAGTTTATAAGCATGGAAAACATACTTTGTGGGTATGGCCAAGCGTCAGACTGGGCTGGAAGTGTGAGAGCAAACTAGCAAGAAATACAAAAACAGATTGTAAGAGCTGCTACAAGTATGTGAAAAGGAAGAGAATAGCAAAAGTAAATGTTGCTCCCTTTGGAGACTGAGACAGGAGAAATTATAATGGAGAATAAGAAATGGTAGAGATAGTCGTGTGGTAGTAAAGAACTTGAGTATTGCCAAGAAAAGGCAATTTGTCAAAGCTTTTTGCTTGCACTCATCAGGACAGTTGCAAGAATACCAATGTCAGAGGAAGCAAAAACTTGCTTCCCCTGACATTGATATTCTTGCGATTGTCCTGATGAGTGCAAGCAAAAAGCTTTGACAAAGTGTCTTTTTTCAGCAATTCTCAAAGTAGAGAGGGTAAACAAATATTTTGTACCTGCTTTCACAGCAGAAGTCACAAAAACCATGTCAGAAATAGTGGGAAGCCGAGGAAGTTACAGTAATTGGTATCAGCAGAGGAAAAGTGCTAGAGAAATTAATAGCACTAAAAGCTGATAGATTCCATGGACCTGGTGGCCTACATCCTAGTGTTCTTAAAAAAAAAAGTGACTGCAGAGATCGTGGGGGCATTAGTTGTGATCTTCAAAATTCTCCAGATTTAAGTGTGGTTCTAGAAGATTGGAAGATAGCAAATGTAACCCTGCTATTCAAGAAAGGAGGGAGAGAGTAAACAGAGAACTACAGGTCCGGTAGCCCGACATCAGTTGCCAAGAAAGTACTGCAATCTGTAAGAGGGCTTAACCTGTTACTTTGAAAATCACCGTTTTTTTTTCATTTGTGAGATGTGGGCTTTGCTGACTGGGAAAGCATTTATTGCCCATCCCTAGTTCCCCTTGAGAAGGTGGTGGTGAGCTGCCTTCTTGAACCGCTGCAGTCCATGTGGTGTAGGTACACCCACAGTGCTGTTAGGAAGGGAGCCCCAGGGTTTTGACCCAGCAACAGTGAAGGAACGGCGATATATTTCCAAGTCAGGATGGTGAGTGACTTGGAGGGGAACTTGCAGGCGGTGTTGTTCCCATGCATCTGCTGCCCTCGTCCTTCTAGATGGTAGTGGTTGTGGATTTGAAAGGTGCTGTCAAAGGAGCCTTGGTGAATTCCTGTAGTGCATCTTGTAGATGTAACATACTGCTGCTACTGGGTGTTGACAGTGGAGGGAGTTAATGTTTGTGGATGTGGTGCCAATCAAGTGGGCTGCTTTGTCCTGGACGGTGTCAAGCTTCTTGAGTGTTGTGGGAGCTGCACTCATCCAGGCAAATGGAGAGTATTCCATCACACTCCTGACTTGCACCCTGTAGATGGTGGACAGGCTTTGGGGAGTCAGGAGTTGAATTACCTGCCACAGAATTCCTAGCCTCTGACCTGCTCTTGTAGCCACAATATTTATATGGCTGGCCCAGTTCAGTTTCTGGTCAATAGTAACCCCCTAGGATGTTGATAGTGGTGTATTCAGTGATGGTAATGCCATTGAACATCAAGGGACGATGGTTGGATTCTCTCTTGTTGGAGATGGTCATTGCCTGACACTTGTGTGGCATGAATGTTACTTGCCACTTGTCAGCCTAAGCCTGGATATTGTCCAGATCTTGCTGCATTTGAACATGGACTGTTTCAGTATCTGAGGAGTCACGAATGGTGCTGAACTTTGTGCAATCATCAGTGAACATCCCCTTCTGGCCTTATGATGGAAGGAAGGTCATTGATGAAGCACCAGAAGATGGTTGGGCCTATGACACTACCCTGAGGAACTCCTGCGGTGATGTCCTGGAGCTGATTAGACCTTTCCTGACTAGACAGAGTCAGTATGGTTTTCTGAAGGTGAAATCGTATTTGACAAATTTATTAGTGTGTTTTTTACGGGCGTAACTAACAGAGTAGATAAAGGAGTACTTGTATATTTAAATTTCATAAGGCATCACATAAAAGGTTATTACACAAGTTAAGATCTCATGGGGTTGGGGATAATATAGAAGATTCTTTAAGGACAAAAAGCATAAAGTAAGGATAAACGGGCCATTTTCAAGTTGTCAGGCTATAACCAGTAGGGTATCACAAAGATCAGTGCTGTGGCCTCAGTTATTCATGATCCATATTTATGGCTTAGATGAAGGTAGAGAGAGTAACGTATCCAGGTTTGATAATGATACAAATGGAGGTCTTGTGGTGCAGTGGGTAACCTGCCTCTGTGCCAGAAGCTCTGGGTTCAGGTCCCACTCCAGGACTTGATGGCCACGGGAGGTGTGTTTATAATGTGGCCAGACAGGTTGGTTATCAACCTATAAATTCTTCCAGGACATCTATGACAGGCAGCATGTTCTCCTCAAGCTACATATATAGCTTCAGGCTAGCAACCTGTTCCAGGAAAAACAAACTACGGAAACAGGTGTAGGCACATACTTTGTCTGTCCCACGTGTCTCTAGACATGGGAAGCCAAAGACGATACAATATAATTTTTTGGTACAAAGCTGTGGGACAGTAAGCTGCACGGAGGATGTAAAGAGATATAGACAGGTTAAGCGAGCGGACAATAAGTTGGCAGATGGAGTATAATTTGGGGAAATGTGAGGTTATTCACATTGATATTAAGTATAGAAAATATAGATTTTTGATAGACAAAGGAGTCAAGGATTATGAGGGGCAGTCAGGTAAGTGGAGTTGAGATCACAATAAGAATGGCGGAGCAGACTCGAAGGGCCAAATGGCCTATTCCTGCTCCTAAGTCCTGTGTTCCTATGTTAGTATTTTTTAAATGGTGAGAAGCTTTTAACTGTTGATGTTCAGAGAGATTTGTGTGTCTACATTCAAGGAAGACAGAAAGTTAGCAACACAAAGTACATCAAGAAATTAGGAAGGCAAATGGCATTCTTGCAGGAAATGCAAGGGGAATGGATCACAAGAGTAAGGAAGTCTTGCTATGATTGTACAGAGCTTTGGTGAGACCACACCTGGAGTCCAGTATGCAGTTTTTGGTTTCCATATCTAAGAAAGGATGCACTTGCCTTGGTGGTGGTGCAGCCAAGGTTCACGAGATTGATTCCTGGGATAACAGGGTTGACCCATAATGAGAGATCGAATAGAATGGAGTTGTACTCTATAGAGTTTATAAGAATGAACACATAAGGTTCTGAGAGGGCTTGTGAGGGAAGGTGCTGAGGGGCTGCTCCAGTGGGTGGAAAGTCTAGAACTATGGGTCATTGAGTCAGGATAAGGGGTTCATCATTTATGAATAAGATGAGGAGAAATTTCTCCATTCAGAGGGTTGCAAACCGTTGAAATTCTCTACCCCAGAGAGGTGTGGATGCTCAGTCATTGAGTATGTGCAAGGCTAAGATCAACAGGTTTTTGATCTCTCAGGGAATCAAGGAATATGGGGAGTGGGCAGGGAAGTGGAGTCAATGGAGAAGATCAGCCATGATCATATTGAATGGTGGAGCAGGCTTGAAAAGCCATATGGTCTAACTCCTGCTCCTATTTCTTACAGTTTTCTGGGAGTCACTCAAGCAATGTTTTCTCTCCTTTTTAAAATGTAAGCTTCCTGAAAACAGCCTCCAATTGCGCTGAGTGCTACATTAGCTCGATCATTCAATACCGATATTAAATGAACTGGTCTCCTTCCCCAACCTTGCTGACTCAGTTGCCTGCGTAGCAGATATTTTATAAATACCCCGATAGATTCATTCCTGAATAGAACATTTAAAAAGTTCAAAGGTGTAGAAGTTGGTATGATAGAAATATAGCTATCTGTGTGTTTAACTTTGTACTGTTCCTAGCTGATTACTAAATTGCGCAAACAGAATATTCAAAGTCTGGATTTTTGTGAGGTAAGGGTTGAAGGGGAGGTCAAAGACAGGTTACTTACTGATCAGCCTTGTTTTAATTGAATGGTGAAACTGACTTGAGGAGTTGATGATTTATTAGGAGGGCAATGAATACATCTGCCTATTAAACTACACAGTAAATTTGATTTTATTGTATAACTGAAGCTGCCAGAATCAATGATACTAATTTGAATCTCTTTCATTTGTTAAACTTGGTTAAAACAGGTTTTCAGTTTTCTCCCTCAATGATTGCCCCACCTTGAACAAACACATATGCCCACTTCTTCTCATGGCAATCTATGTATGGCACCCAATTTGTGATCACATATGCACTGCCACAAACACATTAGGATTAGAATTAACGGTATTTAGCATTTTCTCATATCCCATTTGGCAAGTAATGTTTTCTTTTTAAAATCAACATTTGTCAAACATGAAAACAATTTTCTTTGCAAACCCCTAAGCAGCACCAAAAGACTGCAGGACGGCAAATTTTCTCAGTGCTGTACCATCAGTGACCCCTTGCGCTGTTGGAAATGGAAAATATATTTAAAGAACAGCAATGCACAAACGGCAGAAATGCAAATTACAGATTCAAAGCTAAGCTCACATCACAAAGTCTAGTTCAGCCAAGTCGTTTCAAGTAACATCCAAGTGGTTTCAAGTAACTGTAACCGAGAAACTGTTCCTGCTCGTAAACAGATTGAGAACCAGTTTTAAAGCGTTTTGCAAAAGAAGCAAATGCGAGGTGAGAAAAAACTTGTTCACACAGCGAGTAGTTAAGGTTTGGAACGCACTGATAAAAACAAAAAACTACTGCGGATGCAGGAAATCCAAAACAAAAACAGAATTACCTGGAAAAACTCAGCAGGTCTGGCAGCATCGGCGGAGAAGAAAAGAGTTGACGTTTCGAGTCCTCATGACCCTTCAGCAGAACTGAGTGAAGTTAGGAGAGGGGTGAAATATAAGCTGGTTTAAGGTTTGCGGGGGGGTGAGTAGAGAAGTTGTGGGGGGGGTGGTGGTGGTGGTTGTAGGGACAAGCAAGCAGTGATAGGAGCAGATAATCAAAAGATGTCACATACAAAAGGATCAAAGAGGTGTTGAAGGTGGTGATATCATCTAAGAAAATGTGCTAATTAAGAATGGATGGCAGGACACTCAAGGTACAGCTCTAGTGGGGGTGGGGTGGAAAGACTGACAGGGTATTACAGTTATAGATTTAAAAATAATGGAAATAGGTGGGAAAAGAAAAATCTATATAAATTATTGGAAGAAACAAAAGGAAGGGGGAAGAAACGGGAAGGGGGTGGGGATGGGGGAGGGAGTTTAAGATCTAAAGTTGTTGAATTCAATATTCAGCCCGGAAGGCTGTAAAGTGCCTAGTCGGAAGATGAGGTGCTGTTCCTCCAGTTTGCGTTGGGCTTCACTGGAACAATGCAGCAAGCCAAGGACAGACATGTGGGCAAGAGAGCAGGGTGGAGTGTTAAAATGGCAAGCGACATGGAGGTTTGGGTCTTTCTTGCGGACAGACCGCAGGTGTTCTGCAGAGCGGTCGCCCAGTTTGCGTTCGGTCTCTCCAGTGTAGAGGAGACCGCATTGGGAGCAACGAATGCAATAGACTAAGTTAGGGGAAATGCAAGTGAAATGTTGCTTCACTTGAAAGGAGTGTTTGGGCCCTTGGACGGTGAGACTTCCCCCTCCCTTTTGTTTTTTCCAATAATTTATATAGATTTTTCTTTTCCCACCTATTTCCATTATTTTTAAATCTATAACTGTAATACCCTGTCAGTCTTTCCACCCCACCCCCACTAGAGCTGTACCTTGAGTGTCCTGCCATCCATCCTTAATTAGCACATTTTCTTAGATAATATCACCACCTTTAACACCTCTTTGTTCCTTTTGTCTGTGACATCTTTTGATTATCTGCTCCTATCACTGCTTGCTTGTCCCTACAACCACCGCCCCCTCAACTTCTCTCCCCCCACACCCCCCCCCCCACACCCCCACAACCCCCCCCGCCAACCTTAAACCAGCTTATATTTCACCCCTCTCCTAACTTCACTCAGTTCTGCTGAAGGGTCATGAGGACTCGAAATGTCAACTCTTTTCTTCTCCGCCGATGCTGCCAGACCTGCTGAGTTTTTCCAGGTAATTCTGTTTTTGTTTTGGAATGCACTGCCTGGAAGTGTGGTCGAGGCAGGTTCAATTAAGGCATTCAAGAGGGCATTGGATGATTATTTAAATAGAAACAATATGCAGGGTTTTGAGGAAAAGGCAAGGAGATTCGCACCAAGTTAAAATGCTCAGAGAGCCAGTGCAGTTGTGATGGGTCGAATGGTCTCCTTCTGCAACGTAACAATTCTCTGATTCTGTCATCAAGTAAAGGGTAAATGCCAACTTGGACTGGTTGAGCCAAATGGCCTGTTTGCATGTTGTAATTTATATATTTCAATGTATTCTTTATATCTTTGACTGCTATTCCATCCTTTCACCATTGGTTCCAATCTTACATAGAATTACAATGTATTTACAGTGTAAGTCACACAGCCCAACAGATCCATGATGGTTTTATGCTGCACAAGGACCTCCTCTCACCCCTACATCAACATAACACTACCAGCATTTTGTCTATTCCTTTCTCCCTCATGTGTTTATTTACCTTCTCCTCAAATGCCCTAAAGAATATAATTACCAGACTGGGCCTGCAGGCAGTGAGACAACAAATTGGGAAAAACATACTTGACCTCATCTTCACAAAATTATGTATCGCAGAAGCATCTGCCCATGGCAGTATTGGAAGAAGTGACCATCACACAGTCCTTGTGGAGACAATGTTCCATCTTCACCCTTAGGACATCCTCCATCATGTTGTGTGGCACTACCACCATGCTAAATGTGAAAGATTCAGGTCAGATCTAGCACCTCAAAGTTGCACATACGTGAGATGGCTGTGGGCCATCAGCAGCAGAACCGCATTCCATCAAAATCTGTAATCTCATAGCCTGACATATCCCACGCTCTACCATTAGCATTAAGCTCGGGGACCAGCTTTGGTTCAATGAGGAGTGTGGAAGAGCATGTCAGGAGCAGCACCAGGCATATCTAGAAATGGAGTCTAACCTGCTGAAGTAACAGCACAGGACTATAAGCAAGCTAAACAGTGGAAGCAATGTCCTATAGATGGAGTTAAGTGATTTCACAACCCACAGAGCAGATCAAAGCTCGTCAATCCTGCCACACAGTGACAGCCATATTCCATAAACAGATTTTTAAAATATGCATGTATGTTATCGAACTCAACCATTCCTTGTAGTAGAGAGTTCCACATTCTGATCATTCTCTGGGTAAAGATGTTTTTCATGAATCCCTTATTGGATTTATTTGTGAATAATATTTATTTTCCAATGTTTTGGATTCCCCACAAGCCAAAACATTTTCTCTACATCTACCCATCAAAACCCTTCATAATTTATCTATCAGGTCACCCCTCAGCTTTCTCTTTTCCAGAGAAAAGAGCCCTAGCCTGGGATACTTCTGATAGCTGTGCCCTCTGGGGTCTGGTATCATCCTTGTAAACCTTTTCTGCACCTTCTCCAGCACCTCTATATCACTTTTGCAATATGGAGACCAGAACCGTTCATGGCACTCCAAGTGTCGTCTAACCACGGTTCTATACAAGTTTAATATAACTTTGCGGCTTTCAAATTCCATCCTTTAATGGTTCTGTTAGCTTGTGTTTCTACTTTTAGTGATTTGTGAATCCTTAACCCCTGATGTCAACCACAAATTTTGAAAGTTAATTTCCAATTCCCAACTCCTCATGGTGAACAACAGTGATCTCAGCGCTGATCCCTGTGGAACGCCACTTTCCACCATTTGCTAATCTGAATAGTTATCTCAAAACCTCTATCCTCTGCTTTCTGTTTGTGCCAGCTTGCTATCCATTCTGCTACTTGTACCAACACCACATATTCTGAACTTGGTCTTCGGTTTACTATGCAGTAACCTATTGGCATTCTTCTAAAAATCCAAAAACATTACATCAATGGTGTTACCATTATCTACTCATTGTTACTCCTTCAAAGAATTCTAAATGGTATGTTATTTTATTTTTAAGATTAAAGATATACAGGTGGAGGGCATTGATTGATTAAGTATATTGAGCACATGTAAAGAGAGACTTTCAATTAGCTAATTAATTAATTTGTCAATTAGTTTATTTTACTGGTTCTGAAAAAAGTTTAAAGAGAGCCTTCTGAGGCACTGGGTGTTGGCTAGGGAGGAGGCAGACATTTGTAATGTTGCATTCTGTAAATAAATCTAGTATTAAGTAAAAACATTGGTGTCTGGTTTCCTACTTCACCATCTGGCTTCAGAAGAAGTTAACATTCTATGTTTATCAATTTCATCAATGATCATCTCAATTCTTCAAAGATGTGGTTTGTTAAGAACTCTTACAACTAGGAACTCACCAGGGCTCCTTAGATAGCACCTTCCAAACCCACAACTTGAAGGGCAAGGGCAGCAGATACATGGCAACACCACCCAACTGGAAGTTCCCCTCCAAGCCACTCACCATTCTGACTTGGAACTATATCACCGTTCCTTCACTGTCGCTGGGTCAAAATCCTGGAACTCCCTCCCTAACAGCACTGTGGGTGTAACTATACCACATGGACTGCAGTGGTTCAAGAAGGTAGCTCACCACCACCTTCTCAAGGGAAACTAGGGATGGACAATAAATTCTGGCCTAGCCAGCGACGCCCACATCCCATGAATGAATTCTAAAAAACATCAGCTGCAACCTCTGTGGTTCAACTAATGACTCTTTTTCTTCTGATCTTAAATGAAATTCTTACATCTCCACTGCTAAAGTTGTTTCTAAGAAGATTAGTTCATTTCTTTTGCCAAACATTTATCTTCCCCCTTGACAAGCAACAACAATTTGTATTTATACAGCATCCTTAACATAGTAACATGCCCCAAGACATTTCACAGGAGTGATTAACAGACAAAATATGACACCGCACCACATAACAACAATAACTTCTATTGAAATAGCACCCTCAACATAATATAAACAACCCAAGGTGCTTCACTAGGACGTTATAAAACAAAATATGACATTGAGCCACATTTGGAGATATTAGATCAGCTGGTCAAAAGCTCCATCAAAGAGGCAGGTTTCAAGCATTGTCATAAAGGAGGAACGCGAAGTAGAGAGCTTTAGGGAGGGCATTCCAGAGCTTAGGGCCTTGACAGCTGAAGGCACGGCCGCCAATTGTCGAGCAGTTAAAATCAGGATTGCTCAAGAGGCCAGAATTAGAGGAGCACAGATATCCCAGAGGCTTGTGGAGATTACAGAAGTAGGGAGGGAACATGGAGGGATTTGAACGTAAGGATGAGAATTTTAAAATCAAGACGTTGCTTGACTGGGAGCCAATGTAGGTCAGTGAGCACGGGGTGATAGGTGAATGGGACTTGGTGCGAGTCAAGACATGGACAAAGTTTTGGGTGACCTCAAATTTATGGAGGGTAGGATGTGGCAGACCAGCCAGGATCGTGTTAAGATAGTAGAGTCCAGAGGTAGCAAAGGCATAAATGAAGGTACCAGCAGATAGGCTGAGGCAGGAGTGACATTGTGCGATGTTACCGAGTGGAAATAGATGGTCTTTGTCATGGCGCAGATGTGAAGTTGGAAGCTCATCACAGGGTCAAATATAACCCTGAGGTTGTGCACAGACTGGTTTAGTCCCAGGCAGTTGCCAGGAACAGGGATGGAGCCAGTGGCTCGGGAATGGAGCTTGGAGCAGGGACTGGGAAAAAAGTGGCTTCAGACTTCCCAATATTTAATCGGAGGAATTTTCTGCTCATCCTGTTCTGGATGTCGGATAAGCAGTCTGTTAATTTAGCAAGAGTGAAGGAGCCAAGAGAGGTGGTGATGAGGTAGAGTTGGGGGTTGTCGGTGTACGTGTGAAAACTGACGTTGTGCTTTTGGATGATGATGCTGAGGGGCAGCGAGTAGATGAGAAATAGGAGGCGGCCAAGGATAGATCCTTGGGGAACACCAGAGGGAACGGTGTGGGAGCAGAGAGAGAAGCCGCTGCAAGTAATTCTCTGGCTAGGATTAGATAGGTAAGAATGGAACCAGGTGGGAGCAGTCGCACCCAGCAGGATGAGGTGTTGGAGAAGGATGGTCGAAGGCTGCAGACAGGTTGGGAGGGATGAGGAGGGAAAGTTTTCCCTTGTCACAGTCACATAGGATGTCATTTGTGAGTTTGAAAGGAGCGTTTGGGTACTGGAGCAAGAGCAGAAACCTGATTGGAGGGATTCAGACATGGAGTTCTGGGAAAGCTCCATGGATGGGGAGGTGAGAACACCCTCAAGGACTTTTGGCAAGGGGGAGGGAGGCTGGAGATGGGGCAGTAGTTTGCAAGGATGGGTGAGGTCTCAATGTTGAGGAGGGGCAGATTTGGGAGTGAGAGGGACAGTACCTGAGGAAAGGCAACTGTTAACAGTCTGGGTTTATATGGGGACCCACCACCCACCCCCACCTCCGGGACTAGCCAAGCCCGCGGCTCAGGAGTCCTCAGCTGCGGCTCTCGGGAGGCCTGGGGTGTTCCGCTTCCCGGAGCCTCAATCCGCAAACAGCGAGCGGGGGCCGCTGACAGGCAACAGGCAGCGGCTGCGAGAGCGGAGTCCCCGGTCCCCGGCTGCGGGAGGACAGAGAGCCGCAAACCCCCCCACCCCCCCTCCCATCTCCCTCCCGGTACCCCCCTCCCGGTCCACACTTACAGCGGCTCCCGGTGCAGATTCCGCAGCTCAGCTGGGCTCGGTCTCGGTCTCAGCAATGTCTGTGGACGTGGATGGAAAGGGTCTGAGCGCCTGATGCACTTTCCCTGTCATCAATCAGCAAGTCCTGCACTTTGCCCTGAAATAACTCCACAATCATGTCAGGGATCTGGGAACATTCCCAAACTCGGGACTGAAAGCTCAGTGGGTGTTCCTGGAGTTGCAGGTGAGACAAACGAGACATTTCCCTGAAATTTATTTGTCAAATTCTTTCCAAATAAAATCCAAAACAAAAAAACCAAAAAGCAGCAGATATGGGGAAAGTCTTCTTGCCCACTCTACATGGCCTCCAGCACATCCTGCCAAACAGTAGCCAAACTTAAAACAACACACGTTCATAAACTGGATTTAACCAACACATGGAGAATAATTATCCCTCTTACTCCCCAAATTCAAAATGAGTTGACAAACGCACAGACAGACCTGTCAATCCCATTTCAATCATGCACACAATGGAATAAATTAGCAGCAAGATTATAACAACAACTTGTATTTATATGGTGCCTCTGCTGTAATAAAATGTCCCAGGGCACTTCACAGGTGTATTACTGAATCAAATTTGACACCGAGCCACATAAGGAGATGTGATGACCAAAAGAAAAAGAGGTTGGTTTAAGGAGTGTCTTAAAGGAGGAAAGAGAGGCGGGGGTGGGGGAGAGTAGGGGGAGAATTCCAAAGTTTAGGCCAAGGCAGCTGAAGGCACAGCCACCAATGGCGGAGTGATTAAGATTGGGGATGTTCAAAAGACCTCAAAATGCAGCAAGACCTGGACAAGGTTCAGTCTTTGGGCTGATAAATGACAAGTTAAATTCACGCCACACCAGTGTCAGGCAATTACCATCTCCAGCAAAAGAGAATCCAACCACCTCTCTTGATAGTCAATGGCACTACCATCACTGAATCCTCCACTATTAAGAAGAAAACACTCCACTAGTTGGATTCATACCTAGCACAAAAGAAGATGGTTGTGGTTGTTGGAGGTCAATCATCTCAGTCCTAGGACATCACTGCAAGAGTTCCTCAGGGTAGTGCCCTTGGCCCAATCATCTTCAGCTGCTTCATCAATGACCTTCCCTCCATCATAAGGTCAGAAGTGGGGATGTTCGCTGATGATTGCGCAATGTTCAGCACCATTTGTGGCTCCTCAGATACTGAAGCAGCCCCGTGTCCAAATGCAGCAAGACCTGGACAATATCCAGGTTTGGGCTGACAAGTGGCAAGTAACATTCGCGCCCCTGTAAGTAGTAGGCAATGACCATCTCTAACAAGAGAGAATCTAACCATCGCCCCTTGACGTTCAATGGCATTACCATCACTGAATCCCCCACTATCAACATCCTGGGGGTTACCATTGACCAGAAACTGAACTGGACTCACCATATAAATACTGTGGCTGCAAGTGCAGGTCAGAGGCTAGGAATCCTGAGACGAGTAACTCACCTCCTGACTCCCCAAAGCCTGTCCACCATCTACAAGGCACAAGTCAGGAGTGTGATGGAATACTCCCCACTTGCCTGGATGAGTGCAGCTCCCACAACACTCAATAAGCTTGACACCGTCCAGGACAAAGAAGCCCACTTGATTGGCAGCCCATCAACCACCTTCAACATTCATTCCCTTCACCACAGACGCACAGTGGCAGCAGTGAGTACAATCTACAAGATGCACTGCAGCAACTCACCACAGCTCCTTCGACAGCACCTTCCAAACCTGTGACATTTACCGTATAGAAGCACAAGGGCAGCAGATAGGTGGGAACACCACCACCTGGAAGTTCCCCTCCAAGCCAATCCTGGAACTCCCTCTCTAACAGCACATGGACTGCAGTGGTTCAAGAAGGCAGCTCACCACCACCTTCTCAAGGGCAATTAGGGATGGGCAACAAATGCTGGCCCAGCCAGTAAAGCCCACATCCCACAAAAGAAAGAAAAGAAAGACCAGAATTAGAGGAGAGTTGATGTCTCAAGAGGATTGTACGATTGAAAGAGATTACAGAGATAGGGCAAAGTGAGGTCATGGAGCAATTTGAAAACAAGAATGAGAACTTTAAAATTGAGGCGTTGCTTAAAATTGAGGCATTGCTTAACCAGCGCTAATATGGGTCAGTCAGTACAGAGGTAATGGATGAAATGATTGATGTAAGTTAGGGCACAAGTAGCAAAGTTTTGTTGACCTTGAGTTTGTGGAGGGTAGAATGTGGGAGGCCAGTCAGGAGTGCTTTAGAATAATTAAGTCTGAGGGATCAAAGGCATGGATGAGTGTTTCAGCAGCAGTGAGTACCTGTACAATAATAATCTAGTAAACAGTAGCCAACATGCATTCAGAAAGTGTAGACTTTCCCTGATTAACCTCCTCATTTTCTTTGGGGAAATGACATCCTAATTAGACTGTAGGGAACCCCATGAGGTTACACATCAGAACTTGCAAAACATGTTTGACAAAGTTCCACTGAAAAGGCTGTAAATTTAAATCACTGTTATGGTATTCAGGGTAATCCATGGACTCAGGGGGGTGGGATGGTGGTGTAGTGGTATGGTCACTGGGCTAGTAATCCAGGGTGCACGGGTTCACATCCCACCATGGCAGCTGGTGGGTTTTGAATTCAACTAATAAAAAAAATCTGACATATAAAACTATAGATGGTGAAAATATTATCAATTATTATAAAAACCCATCTGGTTCACTAATGTCCTCACCTGGTCTGGTCTGGCCTACATGTGGCTCCACAGCAATGAAATTGACACTTAAATGCCCTCTGAAATGGCCGAGCAAGCCACTCAGGTGTATCAAACCACTACAAAGTTTATGAGGAATGAAACCGGACGGACCACCCGGCATCGACTCAGGCACCAGAAATGACAACGGCAAATTCAGCCCTGGCGACCCTGCAAAGCTCTCCTTACTAACATCTGGGGGCTTGTGCCAAAATTGGGAGAGCTGTCTCACAGGCTAGTCAAGCAACAGCCTGAAATAGTCATCCTCACGGAATCATATCTTACAGATAATGTCCCAGACTCCACCATCACCATGCCTGAGTGTGTGCTGCCCCACTGGAAGGACAGACATGCTGGCACAGCGTTATACAGGCAGGAGGGGGTTCCCCTGGGGGTCGTCAACGTCAACTCCAGACCCCATGAAGTCTCATGGCATCAGGTCAAACATGGGCAAGGAAACCTCCTGCTGATCACCACGTGCTGCACCCCCCCTCAGCTGATGAATCAGTGCTCCTCCATATTGAACATCACTTGAGGAAGCACTGAGGGTGGCAAGGGTGCAGAATGTACTCTGGGTGGGGGACTTCAATGTCCATCACCAAGGGCGGTTCAGTAGCAGCACTACTGACCAAGCTGGCCAAGCCCTAAAGGACATTGCTGCATTGTGGGCCATCAGCAGCAACAGAATTGTGCTCAACTACAATCTGTAACCTCATGGACTGGCATATCCCCCACTCTACCATTACCATCAAGCCAGGAGATCAACACTGGTTCAATGAAGAGTGCAGGAGGGCATGCCAGGAGCAGCACCAGGCTTACCTAAAAATGAGGTATCAACCTGGCAGCTCTACAACTCAGGACCACTTGCAGGCCAAACAGCGTAAGCAGTATGCAATTGACAGAGCTAAGTGATCCCACAATCAACAGATCAGATCTAAGATAAAAGCAAAATACTGCAGATGCTGGAAATCTGAAACAAAAACAAAAATAGCTGGAAAAACTCAGCAGGTCTGACAGCATCTGAGGAGAGGAACACAGTTAACATTTTGAGTCCACATGACTCTTCATCAGATCAGATCTAAGCTCTGCCAAATCCAGCTGTGAATGGTGGTGGACAATTAAACAACTCATTGGAGGAGGAGTCTCCACAAACATCCTCATCCTCAATGATGGAGGACCCCAGATCATCAGTGCAAAAGATAAGGCTGTAGCATTTGCTACAATCTTCAGCCAGAAGTGCTGAGCAGATGATCCATCTCGGCCTCCTCCAGAGGTCCCCAGCATCACAGATGCCAGTCTTCAGCCAATTCAATTCACTCCATGTAATACCAAGAAAGGGCTGAAGGCACTGGATACAACAAAGGCTATGGGCCCTGACAATATTCCGGCAATAGTACCAAAGACTTGTGCTCCGAAACTTGCCGCGCCCTAGCCAAGTTGTTCCAGTACAGTAACAACACTGGCATCTACCCAGCTATGTGGAAAATTACCCAGGTATGTCCTGTACACAAAAAGCAGGACAAATCCAACACGGCCAATTACTGCCCCATCAGTCTACCCTCAATCATCAGTAAAGTGATGGAAGGGACCATCAACAGTGCTATCAAGCGACATTTCCTTAGCAATAACCTGCTCACTGATGTTCAGTTTGGGCTCCGCCAGGGCCACTCAGCTCCTGACCTCATTACAGCCTTGGTTCAAACATGGACAAAAGGGCTGAACTCCCGAGGTGAGGTGAGAGTGACTGCCATTGACATTAAGGCAGCATTTGACAGAGTGTGGCATCAAGGAGTCCTAGCAAAACTGGAGTCAATGGGAATCGGGGAAAACCCTCCACTGGTTAGAGTCATACCTAGCACAAAGTAAGATGGTTGTGGTTGTTGGAGGTCAGTCATCTCAACTCCAAGTTATCACTACAGGAGTTCCTCAGGGTAGTGTCCTGGGCCCAACCATCTTAGCTGCTTCATCAATGACTTTCCTTCCATCATAAGGTCAGGAGTGGGGATGTTTGCTGATGATCGCACAATGTTCAGCACCATTCGTGACTCCTCAGATACTGAATCAGTCCATGACCAAATGCAGCAAGACCTGGACAATATCCAGGCTTGGGCTGACAAGTGGCAAGTAACATTCGCACCACACAAATGTCAGGTAATGACCATCTCCAACAAGAGAGAATCTAACCATTGCCACTTGACATTCAATGGCAGTACCATCGTTGAATCCCTCACTATCAACATCCTGGGGGTTACCATTGAGCAGAAACTGAACTGAACTAGCCAACTAGCAGCCTACTTGATTGGCATCCCATCCACAAACATTCACTCCCTCTGACACACAGTAGCAGCAGTGTCCACTAGATGCACTGTAAGAACTTACCAAGGCTCCTTAGACAGCACCTTCCAAACCCATGACTGCTACCATCTAGAAGGACAAGGGCTACCATCTAGAAGGACAAATGTGAATACCACCACCTGGAAGTTCCCCTCCAACCCACTCACCATCTTGACTTGGAAATATATCACCGTTTCTTCACTGTGACTGGGTCAAAATCCTAGAACTCTGTTCCTAACAGCACTGTGGGTGCACCTACACTACATGGGCTGCAGCGGTTCAAGAAGGCAGCTCACCACCACCTTCTCAAGGGCAATAAATACTGGCCTAGCCAGTGACGCCCACATCCTGTAACCAAATAAAAAAACAATTGGCAATCGTTAAATACATTACCAGCAGAGGAGTACATTTATTTATTTAGCAAATATCAATCCCCGAAGCCAAGTGATAGCCTCCTCATTATGCTGAGTTTAGGGTGATGAGTCCGCCACTTATTCTGGACAGAGGACACTCCTCGGTAATGTGCAGCTTTTTAAAAAAATCATTCATGGGACACAGGCATTACTGGCTGGGCCAGCATTTATTGTCCATTCCTAATTGCCTTTGAGGAGGTGGTGGTGAGCTGCCTTCTTGAACCGCTGCAGTCCCTGTGGTGTAGGTACACCCACAGTGCTGTTAGGAAGGGATTTTGACCCAGCGACAGTGAAGGAACAGCAATATATTTCCAAGTCAGGATGGTGAGTGACCTGGAGGGGAACTTGCAGGTGGTAGTGTTCCCATGTAGCTGCTGCCCTTGTCCTTCTAGATGGTAGTTGTTGTGGTTCTGTGTCTCTCCACAAGTGCATAGCAACTTGTACTGATGTCCCAGTGGTGGAGGCTGGTTGCACAAGGGCCCTGACCTGTCCTGAACCTGTTTAGCAAGGACTACTCATGAAGCCTGCAATTTAACAGATGGAGTTTGTCACAAGGGACTTGTTTGTGTCTTCCCGTGATAGCAAGTGGTAAGACTGGGAGTTTCCTGGTCAGCCATACTGCAGAAGGCAACAGCAAACCACTGCAGCACTTTACCAAGCATAATCATGGACAAATCCAATGGAAGCCCATGGTTGCCATTGTCCTCTGAGGGCATGGTACCTTAAGGAGGAGGAACATAGAGGGTAGACAATGGTAATGTAGTAGATGTAATTTATATTGATTTTCAAAAGGCCTGATAAGATGCTGCATAATAGACTAATGAATAAGGTCAGAGAATGTGGAGTCGGGACAAGTGGCAGAATAGATTGTTAGCTGGCTTCAAGACAGAAAGCAGAGAGTGGGAGTAAAGGGAGTTATTCAGAGTGGCAGAAGGTAGAAAGTGCTGGGACCACTGTTATTCACAATTCCCATTAATGACTTGGAATCAAAAACACAATTTCTAAATTTGCAGGTTACACCAAATTGGAGAGAGGTGGGTGTGGGGGGGAGTTGCTGAGAATAGTTGGTACTAGGGCTGCAACAAATTACAAGAGGCAGAATAGGCAAGTAATCGGCAAATTAAGTTCAACACAAATAAACGTGAGGACATGCATTTTGGTAGGAAGATCACTTATTTCTTGGAAGCTAACTTCTAGGTGAGGTAGAGGAACTAAAGGACCTTGGAGTACAAATAAACCAATTACTAAAAGTTACACCACAGGTTAGCAAAGCCATAAAAAAAGCAAACCAAGCATTAGGCTTTATTTCTAGAGGGATAGAATTGAAAAAAGTAGGGAAGTTATGCTAAATCTGTTCTGAATCTTAGTTGGACCACACTTAGAGCACTGTGTGCAGTTCTGGTCGCCATATTATAAAAAGGATATGGAGGCACTGTGGGGGGTGCAGAGAAGATTTACAAGGATGATATAAGAAATGTGTGGGTATACATAACAGGAAAAAATTGACGGGCTGGGTTTCTTCTTTGTAGGGAAAAAAGGGCTGATGGTGTGACCTAATACATATCTTTAAAATTCTGAAAGGTTTTGATCGAGTGGATACAGAGAGAATGTTCCTGTTGTGGGGAAGAGCAGAACTAGAGGTCGTCAACATAAAATAGTCAAGAATTCAGACGAAACTTCTTTACTCAGAGCGGTGGGAATGTGGAACTTGTTACCACAGAGAATGGTTAAAATGAATAGTAGAGATGCGTTTAAGGGGAAACTAGACAAGCATACGAGGGAGAAGGGAATAGAGAGTTATTATGATAGCTTTAGATGAGAAAAGATAGGAGGAAATCCGAGTGCAGCATAAACACCGGCATGGATTGGTTGGGCTGAATGGCCTGTTTCTGTGCTGGATTTTTTCTACTCGTTCATGGGGTGTGGGCATCGCTGGCCAGACCAGCATTTATTGCCCATCCCTAATTGCCCTTGAGAAGGTGGTGGTGAGCTGTCTTCTTGAACCGCTGTAGTCCATGTAGTGTAGGCACACCCACAATGCTGTTAGGGAAGGAGTTCTAGGACTTTGACCCAGCGACAGTGAAGGAATGGTGATATATTTCCAAGTCAGGATGGTGAGTGGCTTGGAGGGGAACTTGCAGCTGGTGGTGTTCCCCATGCATCTGCTGCCCTTGTCCTTCTGACTGGTTTGGAAGGTGGTGTCGAAGGACCCTTGGTGAGTTGCTACAGTGCATCTTGTAGATGTTACACACTGCTGTCACTGTGGGTGGTGGAGGGAGTGAATGTTGAAGGTGGTGGATGGGGTGCCAATCAAGCAGGCTATTTTGTCCTGGATGGTATCAAGTTTCTTGAGTGTTGTTGGAGCTGAAGTCATCCAGGCAAGTGGGGAGTATTCCATCACACTTCTGACTTGTGCCTTGTAGGTGATGGACAGGCTTTGGGGAGTCAGGAGGTGAATTGCTCAGGGTAAAGCCTTGACCAATCAGGGTCAAACTGCCTGGTTTGAATTTCAAACAATGCTTGGTAGTTAACTCTCTGTCACCATCACTGGTGCATTCTGCCTGGCAACGCCGCTTGCCAACCAATCAGCACTCTCTTCACATCCAGTAGAAATTGTTGTTTTCCCCTTATATTGGTATTCTTGAGAAGTGTCCTGATGAGTGCAAGATGAAAAGCTTCGACACGTCTCTTTTCTCAGTGACATTGCTACTAAGTAACCATCCCCCCTCACATATCATATACGGCACAGGGACAGGTCATTTGCCCCAACCAGTCCATGCCAACCTTTATGTTCCATTCGAGCCTCATCACATGTTTCCTCATCTAAACCTATCAGCATAAATCTCTATGCTTAGCTAGCTTCCCCTTAAACGCATCTATGCTATTCATCTCAACCATTCCCTGTGGTAGTGAGTTCCACATTCTCACCACTCTCTGGGTAAAGAGGTTTCTTCTGAATTCCCTGTTGGGTTTATCGGTGACTATCTTATATTGATGGTCTCTAGTTTTCCCCACAAGAGGAAACATTCTCTCAATGTCTGCTCCATCAAAACCTTTCATAATTTTCAAGATCTGTATTAGGTCACCCCTCAGCCTTCTCCATTCAAGAGAAAAGACACCCAGCCTGTTCCTCTTCCCCTGATAATACCTAGGGTAAGATGGTAGAGGAGTGCAATGAAATGCAAAAGGGCTTAGGTATGCTAGGGGGAGTGGGCCACACAATGGAAAACAGTGTTTAATTTAGATAAATGTAGTGCCATGCATATTGTATGGGACAACACAGAATACAGGTATTACAGTACTGAAAGAGGCTGAGAGAGAAAAAGACCTCGGTGTTATTGTGGACAGATCACTAAAGGTCCGTGACCAATGTAGAGAAAGCTAACAGGCTATTTAGTTTCCTTAATAGGACCATTCAACGCAACTCAAACAACACAATTCTGACACTATATATTTTGCTGGTGAAAAAAGGAAGACACTCAGATAATGGAGACAGTGCAGCAAAGAGCCACAAGGCTGATTTCCAGGTGTCAATGGTCTATGTAATTACATACAGTCTACAGTGCAGAGACAGGCTATTTGGCTCACGGTGGTGTTTATGTTCCACACAAGCTTCCTCCCATCTCATCTGCAAATTCTTCAATTTCTATCTCCCGTGTGTACATACTTAGTTTTTTTTTTCCTTTATTCTTTCATGGGATATAGGTCTTGCTGGCCAGGCCAGCATTTGTTGTCCATCCTTAATTACCCCTTGAACTGAATGGCTTTCTGGGCCATTTCGGAGGGCAGCTAAGAGTCAACCACACTGCCGGCCTGGGTCCGGAGTCACATTGAACGTAAAATGACGTGTGTTGACGTCGGGTGAGCGTCCCAGCACCAACGCGCAGTTGCGTGATATTTCGGTTGGCAGGCACGTGCCGGAGTCAGCAGTGCGCCCACTGACAGTTAAAAGGCCTATTAAGGCCATTAACAAGGCCATGAAAAGACATTTTTTGCTGCCCGTCCAACCTTACGGTAGGCGGGCAGGCGAAAAGGCCAAGTGGCCTTTGCACTTTTTAGGAAACCTCATCCACGGGTGGGATGAGGTTTCCTGAAGCAAATAAAAATAAAATTAATTTAATAGTGGTGGGATTTGAATCCCTGTCCTCACAGTATTAGCCTGGCCCTTTGGATTACTAGTCTAGCAGCAGTACCACTACACCACAATTTTCCCTTAAGTGCATGTGTGCGTGCGTGTGTGTAATTGTAAGAAAATGGACATTTAGGGATACTTTGAGAGATATTGCAAGATTTAATTTAATTAAATTTTAAATTTTAATTAAATTTAAATTAAACTAAATTAATTCAATTTTAATTTAATTTATTCAATTTTAGTTTAATTAAGACTTAATTAAATGACCCCACATGGCCCCACTCGCACTCCCCTGCCACCCCTCACCACCCGCACAAGCAGCGCTGAGTGCTGCCACTCACGTTTCACGCTGGGCAAGCCTTAATTGGCCCACCAGCGTAAAATCGCCTTCCGGCCTCGATTGCGGGCGGCGGTCAGCTTCCTGACCGCCCCTACTGAGCCCGCCCAGCAAGGGCTAAATTCTGCCCCTGGTTCTTGTTTGTAGAAAAATTAAACTCATGAGAGTCATCAAAACATAATCAATTAAATTCATTTTACTGATTTTCAGCATCAACCTTTGCTAAACCATTGTTTAATACTAAGTGTGCCAGTTTATAATTTTTATGAAGTTAGTATAGTTTTACCAATTTGTCCTTTTTCTGGTTAGAATTAAGTTTAAGCATGTTATAAACTAATTAAGAGCTCTGAAGAAGAGTCGTACAGACTCAAAACATTAATTCCGTTTCTCACTCCACAGATGCTATTAGACCTGCCGAGTTTTTCCAACATTTTCTGTTCTTAATGCTCTGGGGACATGGGTTCAAATCCCACCACGGTAACTGGTGGAATTTAAATTCAGTCGATGAAAGAAATCTGGAATTGAAAACCGGTCTCAGTAATGGTGACCATGAAACTATCATTGATTGTTGTAAAAGCCCCATCCGGATCACTAGTGTCCTTTAGGGAAGGAAATCTGCCGTCCTTACCTGTCTGGCCTACATGTGACTCTAGACCCGCAGTGGCTGGGTCTAGCAAGCCGCTCAGTTCAAGGGCAGTTAGGGATGGGCAACAAAATGCTGGGCTTGCCTCCACATCCATGAGAAATTAAAGAGAAAAAAAACCGGCGGTGGGGTCTTCCGGTCCTGCCGGCCGGCAGGATTTACTTGTGCCGCTGAAGTCAATGGAATTTTGGCTGGCTAGCTGCATCCTCGGCAGCAGGGCAGGAGGACCCCAGCATAAGCCTCACGAATGCTTAAATAAAATCAATACGGTTACCAATTCAGCTTCACTTTCTGGGAGTAATTTGGGAGACACAGCAAAAATTCATCCCTAGGAAGAAGAAGCATACTAAAGGGAGGACGAGGCAACCATGGCTGACAAGGGAAGTCAGGGACAGCATAAAAGCTAAAGAGAAAGCATACAATGCGGCAAAGAGCAGTGGGAAACCAGGGGATTGGGAAGCCTACAAAGACCAACAGAGGACAACTAAAAAATAAATGAGGAGGGAGAAGATTAAATATGAGGGTAAACTAGCCAGTAATATAAAAGAAGATTGCAAGAGTTTTTTTTAGATTATATAAAGGGTAAGAGAGAGGCAAAAGTTGACATTGGGCCGCTGGAAAATGACGCTGGAGAAGTAGTAGTGGGGAACAAAGAAATGGCGGAGGAACTGAATAGATACTTTGCATCAGTCTTCACGGTGGAAGACACGAGTAACATCCCCAAAGTTCAAGAGAGTCGGGGGGGCAGAGGTGAGTATGGTGGCCATTACCAAGGAGAAGGTGCTAGGAAAACTGAAAGATCTGAAGGTGGATAAATCACCTGGACCAGATGGATTACACCCCAGAGTTCTGAAGGAGATGGCTGAAGAAATAGTGGAGGCGTTAGTGGTAATCTTTCAGGAATCACTGGAGTTAGGGAGGGTCCCGGAGGACTGAAAAATCGCTAATGTAACCCCCCTGTTTAAGAAGGGAGTGAGGCAAAAGACGGGAAATTACAGGCCGATTAACCTGACGTCGGTCATTGGTAAGATTTTAGAGTCCATTATTAAGGATGAGATTTCAGAATACTTGGAAGTGCATGGTAAAATCGGGCAAAGTCAGCATGGTTTCATCAAGGGGAGGTCATGCCTGACAAATTTGTTAGAATTCTTTGAGGAGGTAACAAGTAGGTTAGACAAAGGAGTGCCAATGGATGTTATCTACTTGGACTTCCAAAAGACCTTTGCCAAGGTGCCGCACAGGAAGCTGTTCAGTAAGATAAGAACCCATGGTGTTAGAGGCAAAGTACTAGCATGGATAGAAGATCGGCTGTCTGGCAGGAGGCAGAGAGTGGCAATAGGGCGTCCTTCTCAGGATGGCGGCCTGTGACTAGTGGAGTTCCGCAGGGGTCAGTGTTGGGACCACAACTTTTCACTTTATACATTAATGATCTAGATGAAGGAACTGAGGGCATCCTGGCTAAGTTTGCAGATGATACAAAGATAGGTGGAGGGACATGTAGTATTGAGGAGGTGGGGAGACTGCAGAAGGATTTGGACAGGTTAGGAGAATGGGCAAAGAAGTGGCAGATGGAATACAACGTGGGGAAGTGTGAGGTCATGCACTTTGGTAGGAAGAATAGAGGCAGAGACTAATTTCTAAATGGGGAGAGAATTCAGAAATCTGGAGTGCAAAGGGACTTGGGAGTCTAGTCCAGGATTCTCTTAAGGTTAACTTGCAGGTTGAGTCGGTAGTTAGGAAGGCAAATGCAATGTTGGCATTTATTTCGAGAGGACTAGAATATAAAACCAGGGATGTGCTGCTGAGGCTTTATAAGGCTCTGGTCAGACCACATTTAGAATATTGTGAGCAATTTTAGGCCCCGTATCTCAGGAAGGGTGTGCTGGCCCTGGAGAGGGTCCAGAGGAGGTTCACGAGAACGATCCCAGGAATGAAAGGCTTAATGTATGAGGAACGTTTGAGGACTCTGGGTCTATACTCGATGGAGTTTAGAAGGATGAGGGGGGATCTGATTGAAACTTACAGCATACTGAAAGGCCTGGATAGAGTGAACGTGGGGATGATGTTTCCATTAGTAGGAGAGACTAGGACCCGAGGGCACAGCCTCAGAGTAACGAGAAGACCTTTTAGAACAGAGATGAGGAGAAACTTCTTTAGCCAGAGAGTGGTGAATCTATGGAATTCATTGCCACAGAAGGCTGTGGAGGCCAGGTCACTGAGTGTATTTAAGACCGAGATAGATAGGTTCTTGATTGGTAAGGGGATCAAATGTTATGGGGCGAAGGCGGGAGAATGGGGTTGAGAAACTTATCAGCCACGATTGAATGGCGGAGCAGACTCGATGGGCCGAATGGTCTAATTTCTGCTCCTATGTCTTATGGTCTTCACACCATTGAACAGATGCTCCTAAGGCAGTTCAAATTTATTCTTACACAACCATTCCTTGGAGGGGTGAGCTCCAATTCTAACTCAGGGTAAAGAAGTTTCACCTGAATTCTTATTAAATTTATTAGCGCCTATCTTATATGTATTGTCCTGGTTTTGGACTGCTAGACTGTGTTGTGAGAAAGGTCAATCATCTAAACGTGGACTCTGCTCCTCTGTGCATAGATGCTGCCCAAACTGCTGAGTTTTTCCAGCATTTTCTATTCATATGCTTCCCTACTCTTTTTTTCTGACACTTTGTATATTTTTGTATGTGTGCTGCCACTGCCCCTTTAGTCCCATGGGCTTTAATGTTGCTACAACGTCTATAATGCAGCACTCTCTCAAACGTCTTTTGAAATTCCATATACACGACATCAACTTGTACGGCCCTCATCAACTCCAGCCGTGTCCTCATCACTGCTACTGAAATGCAGCACTTCACTTCATGAAAAGGTTTTCGAGTGTGTTTTTTTCTGATTTTACTGGCAGTTATTCTCCTTGCATTCTCGATTGGTACACACATCAGAATGCGTTAATATCTGACTGTATTAGCCAGCCTATTGATAACACCCTGCATCAGAAAAACAGTAAAGACTGGCTCCGGTATTTAACAATTTTTGATATAGAGACAATACTTGTGTGCACAATAAGTCCTACAGGCAAAACTACATTCAAGACTAACTTGCAGCTGTCAGTCTCAGAGCTCCATTGTACTCAGTTCACTCATCCTAATCTGAATTTTTTTAACATTAAAGCCGTGGTCAGGTTGGGAGGGTAAGGGGCTAACTAGATTTGCATTCCGTCTCCAGGAGCTTGCTCCCAGCACCTTGGCAGCCCCTCCAACTGAGCACTAGCAGCAATAGCCCCAGCCTGCGGAGAAATGTCCGTGGACGCTCCCATTGGCAGGAGGGAGTGTACAGACATCACTCCCACCTGGTGACTGTACCATTTCAACAGGGTCAGGAAATCCACCCCTCCCCCAAGGAACCCCAAGGGATCCCAGTATCCCAAGTTTCATTTTTTTTCCCTCACTCTGCTTTACACCTGAGAAGAAGTAGCAGAGATTGGCCTTATGCAGTTTGATTGGACATTTAAGATTTGAGCAGATTTCAGACCATAGGTGACTGACTATTTCTTGTGGAGCAGGGGGACCAGGTGGATTTATCTCAACCTCTGTTGTTAACCGAGAGGGGTGCTTGGATATTATTGCAGAACTGCATGCAGAAGTGAGGGGAAACAAGATTACTTCTAGCAGGTTTTCAGCAAGAATGCAAATTATATTGCATTTTAGTTCTCTACCTTGCTCCCACTCTGACCTTTCTGTCCTTGGCCTGTTACAGTGTTCCAATGAAGCTTGACGCAAACTCGAGCAACATCTTTTGACTTGGCGTTTTACAGCCTTCGGGACTTAACATTGAGTTCAAGAATATGAGGCCATAACCTCTACCTCCATTTTGATTCTATTTTGCTGGTTCTTTTTTTCCCCTCTTGTTTAATCCATTTACTTAATCCATTTACTTTGCATTCCGACGATTGCTACACTGCCATTCACACCTCTTCTAGGCACACCTTTTGTTTCTTTACTTGCCCCATTACCACTCCCTCTGGCTTTTGCACCATGAAATCTTTTGTCATCTAATCTCTCCTGCCCTCCACCCTATCACAGACCTCCCTTTTGTTCTTCATCCCACCGAACCCCCATTCCAATTCCGTGAAAACCTATGACATTTACAACTTTTCTCAGTCCTGATGAAAGGTCGCCGATCTGAAACGTTAACTCTGTTTCTCTCTCCATAGATGCTTGCCTGACCTGCTGAGTGTTTCCAACATTTGCTGTTTATGTTCCAGATTTCCATAGTATTTTACATTTGTATTTTTTTTTGTGCTTTGTAAGCATAGATTACTGGGTAATTTTGGAATTATCATGGCTGGCAACATGCAGCTTTGTTTCTGGGAGTGCCTGGGAAATGGCCTCAGAGCTCAGCAGGTCCCACATCTTTTTATTTATTCCAGGAAGCCCAACTGGGAGTTAACTCCATGCTGCTAAATAAGGATTTGATTAAATAAATACATCAGCCCTGAAACAACTGAAAGCTGATCTCACTGGACTCTCTTTATGGATTCTGGGGATTTGTTACACCTCCACCACATGTGGAGTGTCACTGCTGGATTCACACTTCAATATGACCTCCTCCCTCATTTTGCCTGAACTCTTGTCTTCCACATCTTGATACAGTTGTGGCCACGACCCCTTCACTAATGTTCTCTTTGGAAGTTATTCAACTTTCTTTAAAAAAAAAGTCCGTATTTTCTTTCAGTTAAAACAATGAACTGAAGATATTTTGTCCCAAGCAGTTTACAATGCTGAGATGGCTTTGCTAGAGATTGCAGATTATGCTCCTGGCTATTTAGTTTTTTTTCCCCTAAGTCTCTATTTCCTTGATGAAGCCTCCCTTGCATCATCCACCATTTTTAGCATCTTTGGCAGCAGAATCCAAAACCCAGAATTCCCACTCCCCCCTTATTTACTACATGGTGAGTCACAATAACCCACTAACCCCCAACCCCACTGACCCCCCAACCCAGTGACCCCACAACTCACTGACCCCCTCAACCCAATGACCCCCCATCTCACTGACACCCCAACCTCACTGACCTCCCAACCCAGTGACCCCCCATCCCACGGTCCCCCACCCTACTGACCGTCCACTCCACTGACACCCCTGACCTCACTGTCCCCCACTCCACTGATCCCCTGACTCCACTGACTCCCGACCCCACAGATGCCCCCACCCTACTGACCGTCCACCCCACTGACTCCCCACCCCACTGACTCCTCACACCACTGACCCCTTACCCCACTGACTCCCCCCCACACTATTGAGACTCCCCCAGACCTCTGACCCTAGCCACACTGACTCCCCCAACCCACTGATCCCATACCACACTGAGCAGCCCCAACCCACTGATCCCACACCTGACTGACCACCCACTCCACTGACCCCCCCCACCCACTAAGCCCCCGACCCACTGACCCTCCACTCCATTGACCCCTCCACTCCAATGACTTCTCTACCCCACTCACCCTCACCCCAGTGATCTTCATCACATTGACCTTACCCTTCTGACCACAACAAAGGAGCGATGATATATTTCCAAGGTGAACCGCCTTCTTAGCAACTGAATAGCCTGCAAGGCCATTTCAGAGGGCAGTTTAGACCAACCACATTGCTGCAGGTCTGGAGTCACATATAGGCCAGACCGGATAAGGATTGCAGATTGTCTTCCCTAAAGCAGAGTTTCTCAATCGGGAATCCAGTCTCCTTCAATTTCCCAAGAAAGTTTCAAGGGGTCCACCAGTGGACCTGTCTCCACCACACAGACAATATGAAGCTTTTTTTGCATTGATCTCTGAAAGTTACAGTGAATGACACCAGCTCAGAATGACATACCTTGGGGAGGCAGTGGCATAGTGGTTTTATTGCTAGTTAGTAAGTCAGAGACCCTGAGTAATTCTCCAGGAGCTCAGGTTCAAGTCCTACCCTAGCAGATGGTGAAATTTGAATTCAATAAAATTCTGTAATTAAAAGTCTGGTGATGACAATGAAACCATTGCTGATTGTTGTAAAAACCCATCTGATTCCCCAATGTCCTTTAGGGAAGGAAATCTGCTGTCCTTACCTGGTCTGGTCTACCTGTGGTTGACCCTTAAATTAGGGATGGGCTATAAATGCTGGCCTAGCTAGCAATGCCCACATCCCATAAATAAAATAGAAAGTTGCTTTCTGGGCCCACACAGGATGTGAGGAATGGGAAACCATAGCTTGATTCTAGAGGCAAATGATCATTGGGCAGCCATGTCCTCAAGGAGATGGCATCCAGTTCACAGCAGACATGCTGCTCTCAGGTCTTTAGTAATGGAGAAGTGAGAGTGAGACCATTGCATCTGCTGCTGAAACTCTCATTCATGCCTTTCTTACCCCAAGGCTCAACTCAACTATTCTAACACATTCCTGGCTGGGCTACAACATTCTACCCTTCATTAACTTGGAGACATCCAAAACTCTGCTGCCGTACCCTTACTCTCACCAAGTTCCATTTACCTATTAACCCTGTGCTCAGTGACCCACACTAGCTTCTGGTCAAGCAGCACCTTGATTGTAAAATTCTCACCCTTCTTTTCAAACCCCTCCCTATCTCTGTAATCTCTTCCACCCCCACAACCCACTGAGATATCTGTGCTCCTCCAATTCAGGTCTCTTGGCCAATTTTAACCATTCCACCATTGACAACTGTGCCTCCAGCTGCCTTGGGCCTTAAGTTTTGGAATTCCCTCCCTAAACACTTCTGCCTCGCTATGTCTCGCTTATCCTTTAAGGCACTCCTTAAAGCCTATCACTTCTGTCATTGGGGAGATGGTGGCATGGTGGTGATATCACTGGACTAGTGATCCAGGCTAATGTTCTGGGGACATGGGTTCAAATCCCACTGGTAGTTAGTAGAATTCTAAAATCAGTTAATAAGTCTGGAGTATGAAGCTGTTCTCAGAAATGGTGGCTGTAGCAACTATCATTGATTGTTGTAAAGACCTATCTGGTTCACAAATGTCCTTTAGGGAAGGAAATCCTCTGGCCTACACGTAACTCCAGACCCACAAAAATGTGGTTGACTCTTAACTACCCACTGAAATGTTAGGGGTGGGCAACAAATGCTGGCTTTGCCAGTGATGCCCATATCCTGTGAAAGGAACAAAACTTAAGCTTTTGGTCATATTTTCTCATGTGACTGGGCATCAACTTTCACTTCATAATGCTCCTGTGAACTGCCCTGGGATGTTTAATTACATTAAAGGTGCTATATGAAGCAAATTGTTGTCGATGGTGTTTAATTATATAACTAATAGTTATACAGTCAAAAATACCTGTCTTGTGTTACGGGGATCAGTGGAATTTGTATAATGCTGAAGGGGAGCCTCAGAAGCAGAAAGGTTGGGAATTCCTGCCCTGGAGGACATTGGTGAAGTAGATGGGTGTCTATAACAATCCAGTAGTCACATAGGCTGGAATTTTCCAGTCCTGCCAGGAGTGGGCATCATCACGGGCAGGACGGGAAAATTTGGAGAACGGAAAATCCTGCCCATGGTTACCATACTGGCTTTTGATTCCAGATTTAGTTAATTAACTAAATTTAAACTCTTCATTTGCTGTTTGAACTGCTGATCTCGGTGTCATTACTCTAGCCCTTTGGGTTACTTGTCCACCAACATAACCACTACCATTCCTGAAAGGTATCGAGCTTCTTGAGTGTTGTTGGAGCTGCACTCATTCAGACAAGTGGGGAGTATTCCATCTCACTTCTGACTTGTGCCTTGTAGATGGCGGACAGGCTTTTGAGAGTCAGAAGGTAAATTACTTATTGCAGGATTCCCAGCCCCTGACCTGCTTTTGTAGCCATAGTATTTATATGGCTAGTCCAGTTCAGTTTCTGGTCAATGGTCAATTGCTAAATCCCCGTATTGATCGTTGGGGATTTAGCAATTGTGATGCCATTGAATGCCGAAGGGAAATGGTTCCAATCTCTCTTGTTGAAGATGGCCACTGTCCGACACTTAAAAGGTAAGTAACATTCAAGCCATATTAACAGCATAATCATTAGTGAACATCCCCACTTTTAATCTTATGATGGAAGGAAGGTGATTGATGAAGCAGCTGAAGGTGTTTGGGCTGAGGACACTACCCTGAGGAACTCCTGCAGTGATGTCCTGAAGCTGAGGTTATTAACTTCCAATAGCCATGACAATTTTCCTTTGTGCTAGGTATGACCAGTAAATGGTGACTAAGGTTTGGACTAGTGTCTGGGAACTCAGCTGGGGGGCTACAGGGAACCTGGTGTCTGGGATGAGGTTTGCAAGTCTGACATCTGAGGCATGGTGGCTGTGGTCTGAGCTGGTTGGGCGGGGAGGGGGGAATCTGGTGTCTGGATCCACATCTGGGTCTGGTATCTCGGGGTCTGGAGTTTGGGGTCCTGTGGGCTGGATTGGGTTGTGTTGGGTGGCTGGGGGCAGTTCAGGGGATATGGTCTGAAGGTTAATCATCTGGTGCCTGGGGTTTGGAACTAGTGTATCTGATATCTGGTGATCTGGGCTATATGGGGAGATAGCTTTGGCCTGGTGTCTGGGAGATTTGATGCCTGGAGGTCTGGGCTGGGGATGTCTGGGGTTTTGGGCTGGAGATTGGGGAGGGGGCTCTGATGTCTGGTACCTGGGCTGGGGGGCTGGTATCTGGGATCTGAGTGAGAAGTTTTCTCTTGCTCTTTCAGTTGCTCACTCTCTCTCTCTCACAAACTCTCTCTCAGTCTCCCAGTCCCCCTCTCGGTCTCTATCTCTCTCTCTCACACGCGCACACAGTCTCTCAGTTTCTCTCTGTCTCTCCTTCTCACACACACTCTCGGAGTCTCTCAGTTTCTCTCAGTCTCTGTTTCTCTCAGTCTCTCCCTCTCTGAGTCTCTCAGTTTCTCAGCCTCTCTGTTTCCCTCTCTCAGATTCCCTCAGTCTCAGTTTCTCTCTTGTGTCTCTGTCTCTCTCTCACACTCACTGAGTCTCTCAGTTTCTCTGAGTCTGTTTCTTTCTGTCTCTCTCACACACACTCAGTTTCTCTCTTGTGTCTCTGTCTCTCTCTCTCTCTCTCACACACACTCACTGAGTCTCTCAGTTTCTGAGTCTCAGTTTCTCTCTTGTGTGTGTCTCTCTCTCACACATTCTGTCTCACTCCCTCTCTCTCTCTCTCCCTCTCTGATCCTTTAAGACACTCCTGAAGAGGCAGAGAGTGAATGTGAAGGCAGGAGGCGGACGGGAGATTTGAGGAACTGATGCCGCTGCAGATGATGCTTTAGGGACGGAGTGAGCGGCAAAGCCCCGGTACCGGAGCCGCTCCTTTCACTCACTCCCCGGGAACCGTGCGAACCGACCGCTGATGGGAACCAAACACTCGAGCCGGTGCCTCCTCCGCCGGGCGGCAAGAATCACCGAGAGCGACAGCGCCGAGGTAGGAACCGAGAGGGAGAGAGCGAGTGGAAAGAGCGGCAGCCGCCCGGGGTCCCGCTCCCTCTCCCCGGGTCCCGGTCCCTATCCCCGGGTCCCGGTCCCTATCCCGGTCCCTCTCCCGGGTCCCGCTCCCTATCCCGGTCCCTATTCCGGTCCCTCTCCCCGGGTCCCGCTCCCTATCCCGGTCCCTCTCCCCGGGTCCCGCTCCCTATCCCGGTCCCTCTCCCCGGGTCCCGCTCCCTCTCCCGGGATCCCGCTCCCTATCCCGGTCCCTCTCCCCGGGTCCCGCTCCCTATCCCGGTCCCTCTCCCCGGGTCCCGCTCCCTATCCCGGTCCCTCTCCCCGGGTCCCGGTCCCTCTGCCCGGGTCCCTCTCCCTATCCCGGTCCCTCTCCCGGGTCCCGCTCCCTATCCCGGTCCCTCTGCCCGGGTCCCGCTCCCTATCCCGGTCCCTCTGCCCGGGTCCCGCTCCCTATCCCGGTCCCTCTCCCCGGGTCCCGCTCCCTATCCCGGTCCCTTTCCCCGGGTCCTGGTCCCTCTCCCCGGATCCCGCTCCCTATCCCGGTCCCTATCCCGGTCCCTCTCCCGGGTCCCGCTCCCTATCCCGGTCCCTCTGCCCGGGTCCCGCTCCCTATCCCGGTCCCTCTCCCCGGGTCCCGCTCCCTATCCCGGTCCCTCTCCCCGGATCCCGCTCCCTATCCCGGTCCCTCTCCCCGGGTCCCGGTCCCTCTCCCCGGATCCCGCTCCCTATCCCGGTCCCTATCCCGGTCCCTCTCCCGGGTCCCGCTCCCTATCCCGGTCCCTCTGCCCGGGTCCCGCTCCCTATCCTGGTCCCTCTCCCCGGGTCCCGGTCCCTCTCCCCCGGGTCCCGGTCCCTCTCCCCCGGGTCCCGTTCCCTATCCCGGTCCCTATCCCGGTCCCTATCCCGGTCCCTCTGCCCGGGTCCCGCTCCCTATCCTGGTCCCTCTCCCCGGGTCCCGGTCCCTCTCCCCCGGGTCCCGGTCCCTCTCCCCCGGGTCCCGTTCCCTATCCCGGTCCCTATCCCGGTCCCTCTCCCCCGGGTCCCGTTCCCTATCCCGGTCCGGCTCCCTATCCCGCTCCCTATCCCGGTTCCTCTCCCCGGGTCCCGCTCCCTATCCCGGTCCCTCTCCCCGGGTCCCGCTCCCTATCCCGGTCCCTATCCCGGTCCCTCTCCCCGGGTCCCGCTCCCTATCCCGGTCCCTATCCCGGTCCCTCTCCCCGGGTCCCGTTCCCTTTCCCGGGCGGAGTTGAAGTTTCTCCCGTTCGCCGGTGCTCGGTTTACGGAGCTCGTTGTGGTTTCTCGCTCGGTTTTGGTCCGGTTTGCAGCCACACCGGCTGACAGCCGCTTTAACCTTTAGTCCCGGGAGCAGACTCGCCATCCATCCGGTCCAAGGTGGGTTTTGGTCTGGAAGCGGCTGCGAGTCGCTGTCCAGGGTCCTGAAGCAGCGGCCAAGCGGCCAGGGAAAGTTTGAGGCTGGAGGTTGGAGGGGGTGGGGGTGGGTTGGAAGGGGTTGGAGGAGGTGGGGGTGGGTTGGAAGGGGCTGGAGGGGGTGGGGGTGGGTTGGAAGGGGCTGGAGGGGGTTGGGGTGGGTTGGAAGGGGCTGGAGGGGGTGGGTTGGAAGGGGCTGGAGGAGGTGGGGGTGGGTTGGAAGGGGCTGGAGGAGGTGGGGGTGGGTTGGAAGGGGTTGGAGGGGGTGGGGGTGGGTTGGAAGGGGTTGGAGGGGGTGGGGGTGGGTTGGAAGGGGCTGGAGGAGGTGGGGGTGGGTTGGAAGGGGCTGGAGGAGGTGGGGGTGGGTTGGAAGGGGCTGGAGGAGGTGGGGGTGGGTTGGAAGGGGTTGGAGGAGGTGGGGGTGGGTTGGAAGGGGCTGGAGGAGGTGGGGGTGGGTTGGAAGGGGCTGGAGGAGGTGGGGGTGGGTTGGAAGGGGCTGGAGGGGGTGGGGTTGGGTTGGAAGGGGCTGGAGGGGGTTGGGGTGGGTTGGAAGGGGCTGGAGGGGGTGGGTTGGAAGGGGCTGGAGGAGGTGGGGGTGGGTTGGAAGGGGCTGGAGGAGGTGGGGGTGGGTTGGAAGGGGCTGGAGGAGGTGGGGGTGGGTTGGAAGGGGTTGGAGGGGGTGGGGGTGGGTTGGAAGGGGTTGGAGGGGGTGGGGTTGGGTTGGAAGGGGCTGGAGGAGGTGGGGGTGGGTTGGAAGGGGCTGGAGGAGGTGGGGGTGGGTTGGAAGGGGCTGGAGGGGGTGGGGGTGGGTTGGAAGGGGCTGGAGGAGGTGGGGTTGGGTTGGAAGGGGCTGGAGGAGGTGGGGGTGGGTTGGAAGGTGCTGGAGGGGGTGGGGGTGGGTTGGAAGGGGCTGGAGGAGGTGGGGGTGGGTTGGAAGGGGCTGGAGGAGGTGGGGGTGGGTTGGAAGGGGCTGGAGGAGGTGGGGGTGGGTTGGAAGGGGTTGGAGGAGGTGGGGGTGGGTTGGAAGGGGCTGGAGGGGGTGGGGGTGAGTTGGAAGGGGTTGGAGGGGGTGGGGGTGGGTTGGAAGGGGCTGGAGGGGGTGGGGTTGGGTTGGAAGGGGCTGGAGGGGGTGGGGGTGGGTTGGAAGGGGCTGGAGGGGGTGGGGTTGGGTTGGAAGGGGCTGGAGGTGGTGGGGGTGGGTTGGAAGGGGCTGGAGGGGGTGGGGTTGGGGCTGTGGAGAAATTCTTGTCTAATGAACAAACTGGATTGTGGAATGGGATGGCGAGGGTTCCAGCAAAGCTTTAATTCAAACCCATTCGCTCCCTGAAAGCGCCCGTTCATTTGCAAACTGCTGCTTAAATCTGGGACGAGGGGGCTATTAATAGACCGGGAGCTGAACTTCTGTCACATTCAACCCGCGAACTAACGCAGGCTCGGCGCATTCATTCACTCCAAGCGAAGCCTTAAGACGTGAAGCCTTTTGTTCAGAAATTGTGACCTAACTCTTCACCTGGGTCAAGCCTGCAGAGAAAAAAACAATATTTCGACTAAACCAGCAGCCGAGGAGTCAAAAATGACATTCAGCGAAAAAAAATATTCGCAGGATTTTACGAACTTGCGTGGTTTGTAAAACACAGCCTTGGGTTTGCCTGAAACCTGCAGAGTTGCGTTGGAGGTGCGGGTATTGTTGGATGTGAAAGCGTGTATCTATATGGATGTGTATCCACAATGCGTGGGATTGCAAATATTTTGAGATTTCCTCATTTAGCAAAGGTTTCAAGATTACCAAAGATTGAAAAAAATGCATTTCAACCTTCAAGATAAAACACCCCGACTCACCGAGGCTGCAAAGTGCATAATCGTTTTATTTTTTTATTCCTTCACGGGGTGTGGGCGTCGCTGGCTGGGCCAGCGTTTATTGCCCATCCCTAATTGCCCGTTGAGGAAGGTGGTGGGTGAGCTGCCTTCTTGAACCGCTGCAGCCCATGTGGTGTAGGTACACCCACACAGTGCTGTTAGGGAGGGAGTTCCAGGATTTTGACCCAGCCACAGTGAAGGAACGGCGATATATTTCCAAAACAAAAACAGAATTACCTGGAAAAACTCAGCAGGTCTGGCGGCATCGGTGGAGAAGAGAAGAGTCGACGTTTCGGGTCCACACGACCCTTCAACAGATATATTTCCAAGTCAGTTTACTGTGTTACAGCACAGAAGGAGGCCATCTCGCCCAACCTGCCTGTGCCAACATTTTGAAAAGGAATTCAATTAATTCCACTCTCCCGGCTCTTTTCCCCATGGCCCTGTAATTGTTTTCCCTTTGTGCATTTACTCAATTCCCTTTGCAAAGTTACTATTGAATCTACCTTCCCCACCCTGTCAGGCAGTACATTCCAGATCAGAACAATTGACTGCCTGATTTTTCCCTCTTTTTTTTAACCAATTACCTTAAGACGCTTCTGCCTCTAGAAACAATTTCTCCTTATACATTCTATCCCTTAATGACTTTGAACACTTCTATCAAATCATCCTTTAACCTTCCTTACTCCAGGCAGGACAAACCCATTTTCCCCAATGTCTTCAAGTAACTAAAGTCTCTCATTCCTCCTCCTTGCTGCTCCTCTACACAGTCTCCAAAGCCTTGACATTTTTCCTAAAACTTGTTTCTCAGATTGAACACGATACTCCACTTGATGGCTAACTAGTGTTTTTAAAAAGGTTTAACATAGTTTCCTTGCTTTTGTATTCTGCATCACTGTTCAAAATGCCAAATGCTTTGCATGCTTTTTGAACAGCCCTCTTAAATTGTCCTGCCACCTTCAAGGATTTGTATACATTCACCCTCACACCCTCAGCTTTCTCTGTCCCTGCACCCGCTTTAAAATTGTATCATTTTGCTGACATTGCCTTGAGTCATTCTTCCTTCCAAAATATATCACTTCACAATTCTGTTTTAAATGTCACCCACCATTTCACCAGTTTATGTCCACTCCTGTAACCATTCTCCTCACTGTTCACTACATTTCCTAGCTTTGTGTTATCTGCAAACATTGAAATTATAATGTAAGGATTAACAGAATGGATATACTAATGTATGACATAGATGATGATGACTGACATCAGTCAATCATATATTAGACTCAAAAGACAGAGGTTGGAGCACAACATGCTCAGGAGCAACGTGCCTTCTCTATAACCTGTTTAGATTTAGTTTTAATAAACCTGTCTTAAGCATGTGCCAGAGTACGACTGTAGTCTGTCTAAGGGAAGATAGATCACGCATACCAGCAAGCAAGAACCACGGCAAGAGTCCACACATCAGAGGAACCATCCAAAACATGGTGGCAGCAGTGGTAACATCAGTGTAAAGAATACATTGGTGCCCTCAATGGAATCACAGCAAGAGATTGAAGCAAAATTTGGTTGCAGCTCATACTTATAAACTTACTGAAGGGGGAGGCAAACTGGAAGCTGGTGACAATACCAGCACCACTTGAGCAGTCCCTGTCCTACCCACAGCCCTTCGGCTGTGAGCTTTCACTGCAATTGAAGATCATTCATCTTCTAAATATTTTTCCCTGTCTGCTTCGAGGGAGCAACACATTCCTCAGAGAATCCTAATTTTGTCTCTTCTACAACCAGATAATTCAAACGTTGACACCCTTCAGTCTTCTCTCTTGGATCAGTATTTTGTTGCAGAAGACTCATTGTCCTTGTAATTCAGTAATCCTGGAACCTACCCTCTGCTTACCAGCAATGCTGAAAAGTTACTGTCCTGTTTTGCTGTTGATGATGTCCACCACAGAAAGGAAGGAAGCCCTCATGTCTCCAAGATGGCTTCCCTAAGGGCCGAGAATACTGTGGAAGATTGAATCTGTCAGACTGTGACTTGGGGAGGGGAAGAGTAGGAGTTGGAGTTGGGTCGAATCTGTAGTTGTAAAAAAGGGAGTTACAGAAATGGAATGTGAATAGTTAAAGACATAGTTTCATATTGTTAAAAAGTGGATAGCATACTTGGGGGGAGGTGCAATGTAGATGTTAACAGAATGGATATGCTAATGTATGACGTAGATGATATTGTATCAGTGACATCAGTCAGTCACGTGTTAGACTCTCTCTCTGTCTGTCTGTCTCTCTCTGTCTCTCTTTCTTTCTCTCTCTCTCTGGGACACACCCTGCTCAGGAACAACATATCTACTTTGTAACCTGTTTAGATGTAGTGTTAATAAGCCTGTTTTAAGCAAGTGCCAGAGTACGACTACAGTCTGTCAAAGGGAAGGTAGGTCACATTTACCAGTGACCAAGAACCAAGCCAAGAGTGCACAGATCAGCGGGACCATCCAAAACACCTTTAATCACATGGACTCCAATTTTGCTGACAAGTGGCACTTTATCAAAGGCCTCTTGAAAGTCCATATACACATCAACCACATTATGGTCATTAACCCTCCCCATTACCTCATCAGAGAACTCCATCAGGTTAGTCAAACATGATTTGCCTCTTCAAATCCATGCTGACTTTCACTTATTAATCCATATTTTTTTTTAAAATGACAATTAATTTGGTCTTGGAAAGTTATCTCGAAAAGCTTCCCTAATACTGACATCAGGTTGACTGGCCCCAGGTTTATCCCTGTCCTTTTATTGGAACACGGGTGTAACATTTGCAATCCTCCAGCCCTCTGGCACCACTCCCACTTCTAAGGCAGGTTGGAAGATTGTGGACAGAGCCTCCACTATCTCCTCCCCTTACTTTCCTCAGCAAACTAGGATGCATTCCATCTGAACTAGATGACTTTTCTACTTTTGAGTGCTGCCAACCTTTTAAGTACCAAGTCTTCATCTATTTTTATCCTATTCAATTTTGCTACAGCCTTCTCATTTACTGTGACATTGGCTTCATTAGCGAAGACACATGCAAAGTGTTCATTCAGTACCTCAACCATACCCTCTAGTTCTGCAAGAAAATCTATATTTTGATTACAAATCAGCCCTACCCATTCTTTCAATCCCCTTTTACTCTTTATGTGTTTATAAAAGACTTTTAGGTTCCCTGTTATGTTAGCTGCTAAGGCTCCTTAGGCAGACCCTTCCAAACCCACAACCACTACCATCTAGAAGGACAAGGGCAGCAGGTACATGGGAACACCATCACCTGGAAGTTCACCACCAAGCCTCTCACCATTCTGACTTGGAAATATATCGCCGTTCCATTGCTGTCACTGGGTCAAAATCCTGGAACTCCCTCCCTAACAGTGCTGTGGGTGTACCTACACCACATGGACTGCAGCGGTTCAAGAAGGCAGCTCACCACCACCTTCTCAAGGGCAGTTAGGGATGGACAATAAATGCTGGACTAGCCAGCGACACACACATCTCATAAAATTAATTTTTAAAAAATCTTTTATCATTCCCTTTTTTTCTCCCTCGCATTTCCTTTTTAATTTCTCCTCTGAACTTCCTATATTCAGCTTGTTTCTATGAAATAGAAAGATTTGCAGTTATATAGCGCTCTTCACTTGTCTCAATCAATGAATGTCTCAATCACTTTAAGGCCAATGTAGTACTTTTGAAGTGCAGTTACTGTTGTAATGCAGGAAACACGGCAACCAATTTGGGCACAGAAAGCTCCCACAGAAATGCGATAATGGCTAGACAATCTGTGCTTTATGCTGTTGATTGAGAGATAAATATTGGCCGAGACTTGGCGGGTTGGGTGTGGGGGGTGGGGGTGCTTAGTGAAACTAACATTTGTCATAAGCTTCCTTTATATATTTCATTTTAATATGCATGGGTGGAGTTTAATGCCCTCCCCTATGGTGAGTTTGGTGGCAGGTGGCATTTCGTCAGATGGGAGGGTGGTGGGTCCACCCTCCACCCTAATTAAGTCTGTGGTGGGGATGGGGAGGCCCGTGAATGGCCTTCCCACCCCGCCGCCAATTGAGACCCTTAAGTTGGCAATTAATGCCCAAGTAAGGGCCTCATTTCTCTGTTGTTGGTATTAACCCAATGGCAGGTGGAGGAGGGTCTCACCTTGCAGGAAGCACAACAAGCAAACCCTGTGGTGTTGCCTGTGGGCTCCCAGGCAGGGCCTCTCATTCAAAGGCACTCATTGCCTGATCAAGGGACCTGGCATCAGGAAGGGTGGGCCTGCTGACAGCCAGCCCCCTCCCCCGTGATCCTCACCCTGCGACCACCATCGCCCCCGCCTCCCGCCATCACTCACCCGTGGCCTGGGACACTATGCCTCAGGTCGATGTGGTACCAGCAGCAGCCACCACCTCCCCAGCGGCGCTGCCATTCAATAGAACTGCTGGCCTCTGATTTGTCAGCAGCTCTCAGTGGGCGGGTCTTCTGTCCCCAGGGTCCACCACTGTCCAGTTAAGTGCCTGAGTGGCATTTTATTTGGCGGGACTTCCCAAAAAGAGGCAACGCGAGTCTCCCTCCAGCTCTCCAGCTGGTCCACGAGACCCCCATCACCTTCAGTAAATCCAGCAATATGTCTTTAGCCATCCAAAGCTTTAACTTTGGATAACCTTCCTTTCCCCCTCGTGGGAATGTGTTCACCCTGTACGTGAACTATCTCACCTTTGAAGGCATCCCATAGGCTGCAGTGGTTCAAAAAGGGGGGCTCACCACCAGCTTCTCAAGGGCATCTAGGGATGGGCAATAAATGCTTGCCTTGCCAGCGATGCCAACATCTCGAGAACAAATAAAAGCAAAATGCTCATTTACTGCTAAACCCACAAATCTACATTCCCTTTCAACTCATTTAAGTTAGTCCTCCTCATGTTTGATTGTTTTTTGTCCTTTTCCATAACTATTCAAAACCTAATGATAGCAGTAGTAAGTTACTGCTATCCCACTGCAACATACTCCACCTGCCCCTCTTCATCCCCTAGAAACAGGCCCAGCATACAAACATATGAATTAGGAGCAGGAGTAGGCCATTCGGCTCCTTGATCCTGCTCTGTCATTAAATAAGACCATGGCTGATCTGATTCTAACCTCAGCCCCAGATTCCTGCCTAATCCCGATAACCTCTCACCCCCTTGTTAAACAGAATCTATCCAGCTCTGCCTTAACAATATTCAAAGACTCTGTTTCTACCTCCTTTTGAGGAAAAGAGTTCCAAAGACTCACGACCCTCTGAGAGAAAAAATTTCTCCTCGTCGCTGTCTTAAACGAGCGACCCCTTATTTTTAAACAGTGACCCCTAGTTCTAGATTCTCCCACAAGGGGAAACATCCTCTTCACAACCACCCTGTCAAGACCCCTCAGGATCTTAAAGGTTTCAATCAAGTTGCCTCTTACTCTTCTAAATTCCAGTGGATACAAGCCTAACCTGTCCAGCCTTCCCTCATAAGACAACCCACCCATTCCTGGTATTAGGCTAGTAAACCTTCCCCAAACTGCTTCTAACACCTTTACATATTTCCTTAAATAAGGAGACCAGCATTGTACACAATACTCCAGATGTGGTCTCACCAGTGCCTGCATAACTGAAGCATAATCTCCCTACTTTTGTAATCAATTCCCCTCACAATAAATGATAACATTCTATTTCCTAATTACTTGCTGTAGCTGCATAGGTTACTTTTGTGAGTCATGCACTAGGACTCCTAGATCCCTCTGAATCTCAGAGCTCTGCAATCTCTCACCATTTAGATAATATGCTTCTTTTTTATTCTTCCTGCCAAAATGGACAATTTCACATTTGCCCACATTATACTCCATTTGCCAGATCTTTGCCCGCTCACTTAATCTATGTCCCTTTGTAGCCTCCTTACGCCCTCTTCATAATTTACTTTCCTACCTATCTTTGTGTTGTCAGCAAATTTACCAACCATTCCTTCAGTCCCTTCATCCAAGTAATTTATATGAATTGTAAAAAGTTCAGGCCCTAGCACTGATCCCTGTGGTACACCACTCGTCACATCCTGCCAACCAGAAAAAAGAGCCATTTATGCCTACTCTCTGCTCCCTGTTAGCCAGACAATCTTCTATCCACTGCTTCCTTCCTCATTGAGCTGGAAACACACTGATCAAAAAGGTTTACCGGTGCACATTTCAGAAATTACTCCTACTCTTTGTCCTTAACACTACATTTTCCAGTCTTTATTAGGATATTTTAAGCCTCCCCCGCCACTCCCTCTCCCTGCCAATTATCACAGCTCTCTGGTCCTTGCATCTTTTATAATTTGCTGAAAATTTGCTCCACTACCCCCTTTCCACTATTAGGTGATCCATATTGTATTTCCAGTAGCTTAATTGCTCCTGTATTGCTCCTTAATTTAAACAAAATAGATTCTGTTTTTGAACCCTTCACGTACATCATCCTCTTCGGTGTGAGAATAGTTCCTTTGATCAATACCTACAGCCCTTTTTCCCTTAACTCCCTGAATATCTTGTAGCCAGGAATATTAAAGTCCTGATTTATCACCATTTTATTTCTTCCATCTTTCTAAAACTTGCTTGCAAATTTACTCCTCTATCTCCCAAGTTTACTTCCTGATATTCTAACTCAGTGTAAAGACAGCCCAGTTTGAACATGTTGACATTTTAGCCGTGGCTAGTACTAAAATCTGTGAGGAAATTTGTGAAGATGCAAAAAAACTCTCGTCACCAGATGTGAGAATATTTTTGTTCTCTCTAAATTTAGAAATCAAGGATTCCTAAATGTTTAATGAAGTGATCTTATTGAAGAGATGGGACCTTGGTGCCTTGAATCATTTGGGTAACTTCATTAACATGTTTAAGCTCAACAAAAAAGTGATTTTTAAACCATAAGTTAAATTAGAAAAGGTTATATTTACTCATTTGGAGATATTTGGTGAGGAACGTGTAAGGAAATATATGTATGTGAGATAACTACCCTAATTAATATACAAGAGCCCAGATATTTGGTATGCGATATCATTACACTTCACAAAACCAAATACCAAAGTATAGTGACATTAATTAGAGTTGAGCAAACTTAACCCCTTTGGATTTTATTCATGCACAAATTAGCAGTCGGTCAGAAGATTAGAAACAGCAAAGGAACACAAAAAAGAATGACAAGGGAAAATGAGATTGAGAGTAAACTAACAAGCAACATAAAACACACAATAAAAGCTTCCACAAATACATAAAAAGGAAGAGAGTAGCCAAGGTAAATGTTGGCTCCTTAGAGAATGACAATTAATATTGGAAAACAAGGAAATGACAGAGACTTTGAACATATATTTTGTATCCCTCTTCATGGTAGAAGGCACAAAACACATCCCAATAATAGCAGATCAGGGAGTAAAGGTGGGGGAGAGGGGTGCATGGTGATGGGGAACTTAGAACAATCAGGATCACTAGAGAAAACAAACTATGAAAACTAATGGGACTAAAGGCTGACAAATCCCCTGGATCTAATAGCTACATCGTAGTGTCTTGAAAAGAAGTGGCTGCAGAGATAGTGGATGCAGTGGCTGTAATCTTCCAAAATGCCCTACAATCTGGAAAGGTCCCAGTGTATTGGACAACTGCAAATGTAAAACCCCTACTCAAGATAAGAGGGAGACAGAAAGCAGGAAGCTATAGGCCAGTTAGTCAACATCTGTCATTGGGAAAACGCTGGAATCCATTATTAAGAAAGTAGAAGCAGGACATTTCGAAAATCACAATATAATCAAATAGCATCAGTAAGGTTTTATGGAATGGAAATCATGTTTGACAAATTTATTAGAGTTCTTTGAGGATGTAACAAGCAGGGTGAATAAAGGGGAATCAGTAGATGTAGTGCATTTGGATTTCCAAAGACATACCATAAGGTGCCACATGAAAAGGTTACTGTACAAAATAAGGGCTCATGGTGTTGGGGGTGATATATAGGCACGGATAGAGGAGAAACAGGGGGGGTCAGGATAAATGGGTAATTTTCAGGCGGCAAACCATAACTAGTGGGGTGCTGCAGGGATTAGCACTGGAGTCTCAACTATTTACAATCTATATTAATGACTTGGATGGAGGGACTAAGCATATTGCGGTCAAATTGGATGACAATACAAATATAGGTGGGAAAGCAAGTTGGGAGGTGGACACAAAGTGTGGAATCATCCGGTCCCGTTGGCATCAGATGTCACGGCCGGCAGGGGGTGCAATATGGCGAAAAGACCAAAAATCAGTTTTACACCGTCGTGAAACCAGTTTGCGATCGTCCTCTCCGTCTGTCAATGGCGGGCCCCGATTCCCGTCACCGGCATGTTGGGAACCTAATTTCAATACTTCAGCATCTCATTGTAACCCCTATTCACCGGAATCATTCCCCCATGTCAGATTTACCGTCCACATCGGTGTGACTTCAGAACGGTGTGCTTCATGACTCCCTTGAAAAGAAGTGCGCCTGGCGACCTGAACTTTGAGGGGAACTCGGAGATGAGCGCACACAACCTCGCGCAGCGCCCGTAGGACATCGAGGAAGAGGTGCCACACATTCGGTGGGGAGCTTAGGCACGTCGCTTTTTCCCAGCTGGCTTTCAGTGCAGTAGTGGGGCAAGGGCTCCAGCGCGGGTCAGACCGGGGATAGGGGGCAAGGCAGCGTAGGCTGCAGGAAGTACACAAGCACATGGCGGCTGTGGAGTGGGGGCAGGGGTGGGTTTTGGTGGGGGGCAAAGAAGCACAGATGTAGGAAGTACACAAGCACATCGGCGGGGAGGGGGTGTGGGGGTACGGGGGTGAGGGAAGCGGCCACGCACTTGGAAAAGTTTGTCACAAGTGAGCATCCTTCTGCAGCTGAGACCGTTCAGCGGCAGCTCCATTGATGTGCTCGGTGTGAGGCCTCTGAAGCTCTTCTGCCAACTCAAGCAGCGCAAAAGCATGAAATTGCCACCAAATGCTCCAGAACTTTTCACCCCTCGGGTGCAGACTGTACACTAAAGTGTGTTTTAGGGAGCAGCAGAACAATTGGCTGACTGGACAAGTTGTACAATCCCCTTGTGAAAGGTGGACATGGCGCAGTCACTGGTGGAGACGCTCACAGCCCCTTGCAATGTCTTTATTCAGGTTTGGACCAGTATCCTCCATAGTTCAAGCTAACAGTGCAGCCTTGCAGTGCGGGTTAGGAGAATGCCTGCGCCTGAGCTGAGAGCACAGCCTGCAGTCCAGTGGCCGAAGCTGCTGCCAATCGGTCAAGTCAAGCGGGGCAGAGGGGGTGGGGTTTCAGACAGCCAAGAAGTGCACTACGCACTGGCCATCCAAGTGGAGGCCAGCAACTACTGCATGTGTGAAGGGGCCTTCAAACTTAACCAAGAGAGGTTCTGAGGACACATATGCTAACCCACTCGTCTCTCTCTTTGAGGAGGAGAAGATCAGGATCATGGAGCCTGGTGATTTAGCGGTATGCCTCATGGCTTACAGGGAGCAGAGACAAAGAAGTAGAGAGCAGCAGAGGCACCTGCCATAGCAAAGGGAAGAGCAGTTCCCTCTAGATGAAGGGGCGGCAGGGCCTACTGCACACCCTGCTGTAAATGCACAGTGAGCTATCACTTGTAGGTGCTTCGCTAGACCCAGGGCTTATAGATGGCGTTTGTCACTCCCGCAGAACCAGTATCGCTGAAGACTGCCCATGTCTAGGGTACTGGTCAGTCACATATGCCACCTGCTGCAGGATTTGGCACCACGGGGACATGATGGGTCTCCACTGCCAGTGGCCATGAAAGTGACCGCATTGCTCAATTTTTACGCCAGTGGCTCCTTCCAGGCCTCCACAGGTGACCTGTGCAGGATCTTGCAAGGCTCCACCCACAAGTGTATCGAGGAGGTCACGGACGCCATCTTCACAAAGGCACAGAGCTTTGTGCATTTCACCCAAGATCAGGAAAGCCAGGAAACCAAAGCCCTGGGATTTATGCAGATCTCTGGTTTTCCACAGGTGCAGAGTGTCATTGACTGCACTCATGTGGCGCTTAGATCTCCATGGCAACAAGCAGTCAATTACATCAACCACAAGGGCTTCCACTCGCTGAATGTTCAGCTGGTGTGCAACCACCACAAACACATCCTACAGGACTGCACCTGGTCCCCAGGGAGCGTCCAGGACTCCTACACCCTGAGCAGGGCTCAGATACCTGAAGTCTTCCAGGGTCCACAGAGGCTGCAGGGATGGCTCCTCAGGGACAAGGGCTACCCACAGAGGACGTGGCTGATGACACCCGTGCGGCGGCCTCAGACTGCAGCAGAGTGATGGTATAATGAGGCTCATGCCACGACCTGGACTTCGGTGGAGCATACGATAGGAATTGTGAAAATGGGGTTCCGGTGCCTTGACAGGTCCGATGGAGAACTGCATTACAGTCCACCGAGGGTATGACACATCATTGTAGCTTGCTATGCACTCCACAACCTGGTACTGCAACGGGGGCAGGACCTGGCTGAGGAGGAGAAGAAGGAGCTGCACATCTCCTCCGATGAGGAGGACATTGAAGGGGATGAGGGTGATGAGGTCCTTGAAGATGAGGATGCCGACGACGAGGCCATCACACTGGCCAGACGAAGCAGGCTAGCTCGGGAGGTCCTCATAGCCGCCAGATTTGTGGAAGATGATAGCGAGATGCAGTGAGGACAGTCCTGACATCCTCACCTTGCATTTGTGAACATTTTACTCCTGTGTGGCTGATGGTAGCGCACATACTCTCAGTGCTCAGGCTCATGTCATGGAGGCACAGCGGAGGCCCTAATAGTTACTAAATTGCAGGAGGATGATGATGACATGCAGTGAGGACCCTCCCTGGAGAATGATGGAACTCTGTGACTCCTGCCCATAACATTGTGGCAGCAATGACGAGCACAAATTGAGGTGCAGGAATCACTAATGTGTCCAGTGAGTGTGAGGCTGGACCATCACTTTGCTCTGAACATTACACACTGCATAAGGAAGAGGCCCTGGACTGAGACACCTGCCTTTATCTTGTGCAGGAATCAAGGTTTCACATCTGAGTGAATTGAACACTACTCATCAGAACAAGGAGCCATAGGCAGGGCAGCATTCTTGGGAGTTTATTTACAATAGTGAACAATAAGTGATTAACACCCATGTCCAGGTTGTGCTACTACATCCTCCTAACCTTCCTAACCCTGCCACTACATCTTGGTGCTCCCCCGACATCCACAGCGGAGGTGGAGGCATCTGTGATGACCTTGACGGACGTCCTCTGGAGGGCTGAGACCTGGAGGGCCCTGGCCTGCTTTTGGGGTCCTGCTGTGGGCCAGCTGCACCCTCCTTGGCCTGTTGAGCTTGAGCTGCAGGGGTCACAGGAAGAGGGGATTTGGATGGCCAGACACTCCCGGAGTCACCTGGATAGATGGGCCCGGAGTGAGCACCCGCTGATCCTCCTCCCCTATGGGTGCCCGAGGGCCCCTGGCTGATACCTTGAGGAGAAGGAGAATCTGGAGTGGGATCGAGCTGCCCTGCAGCCCTCTTGCACACACACTGTTGGAGGCCACCTATGGCGTCAGTGATGCAGTTCAGCCCACACAGCAGTGCAGGACCGATGTCCTGGACAAAGTTCTCCAAGGCGGTCACCATCCTAGCAGTGTTGACCTTGGTGTGTTAGCATGCCAGCGCTATCACCTCAGAGTGACAGGGTACAGATTCCTCCATTGTGCCTTGCAATCTGAGGAGTGCAGTGCACATCCCTTCTTGATGTTCCTGAGCTTGTCTTTGCAGCTCCAACAATTGACATATTACTGAGTCCAGAGGCTCCTGATTTGACCCGGGCTCAGCAGATCTCTGTCCTCCAGCAGTCCTCCGAATGCCGTAAACCTTGGAAGCCCCTGCCGCTGCCTGCTGTGGATCAGACAGTGAGATGTGCTCAGCAGATTGTGACCCCAAGGCTACTCTAGAGCTAGGTCCCACCAAGGTGTGTATCTCTGAGCTGGTGCAGAGTGTGGGTTGGCGCTGTGACAGGTCTTCAATTAGGGTGTCATCAGATTCTTTTCTGAGGTGTCTTCGGGGCTTGAGTTGAGGACCTGGCTTGTAGGCCCCCTTGGCTGCTTCCTAGATGTGCCAGCGAAAGCAAGGAGAGATAATTAGCGCATGGCAGGGGACTGCAGAACAGGGGAAGTGACTCACAGCGCATTTGTCTGTTGCATGTTGCACTGCTGGATCTTCACTTGGTTGAGCACCATCGACCTCACCATCAGCACAGGAATGGTCCAGATCATCGCTGGCCAGCTGGATGACTCTATGTTCAAAGTCTGTGAGGACCTTGATGTTGAGCATTCCTCCACCAGTCTGCGACCTCTCCCTTTTGTTGTGTGCCAGCTTGTCCTGCATGAATATAGACAGGGAGAGTGTAAGCAGGACGCTTGCCAGGCCAGATGAGAAGGATGCCTGGCATGTGTGGGTGGTGAGTGGTGCCATGGACAGGATGAGGACACGATTCTCAGGGCAGATGAAGGTGTGTGTGAGAGAGTGAATGGTGATGTCCCTTGAACTGGCAGTGAGTGAGATCCCTGTGGCTATGTGATGGGCTTGTGAGCGTGTGAGTTGAGAGTTTGGGGGCAGCATGTTCCCTCCCTTTAGCAGCCATGACTTTCCAGCAGCTTTTGTTCTGTCAGAGAGAGCTGGCTCTGTGCAGGGGCAGCCTTTAAATATGGTGCCTGGATTATTGAAGGCCTGAGGTTTCGGAGGGTCAAGCAAACCAGAGGCTGCTCCACCAGTGAGGCAGAGTGATTCCCGTGAATACATTATTAAAGAGGTGGAACGTGCCGAGAACAGGATGATATGGTGCGAAAACCCACTATTGCAGCCAGCGGGTAAAACAACATTTTCACACCCGCTACCGCATTTAGTGCAAATCTGGGACGATTCCACCCAAAGAGTCTACAAAGGGATATAGATAGGGCAAAAATTTGGCAGATAAAGTATAAGGTGGGAAAATGTGAGATGACCCACTTTGACCAGAAGAATGAAAAAACAGAGTATTATTTAAATGGAGAGAGACTGCAGAATGCGGCGGTACAGAGGGATCTGGGTGTCCTTGTACATGAATCACAAAAAGTCAGCATGCAGCTAAAGCGAGTAATTAGGAAGGCAAATGGAGTGTTGGCCTTTAATGCAAGGGGGATGGAGCATAAAAGTCGGGAAGTCTTGCTTCAACTGTACAGTGCATTGCTGAGACTGCACTAAGAGCGAACATACAGTTTTGGTCTCCTTACTTAAGGATATATATATCCTTGCATTGGAAACAGTCAGAGTGGGTTCACTTGGCTGATTCCTTGGGATGAAGGGGTTTGTTTTATGAGGAAAGGTTGAGCAGGTTGGGCCTATACTCATTGGAGTTTAGAAGAATGAAAGGTGATCTTATTGAAACATATAAGATTCTGAGGGGGCTTGACAGGGTAGATACTGGGGAATTGTACGTGGGAAAATCTAGAACTAGGGGGCTAAGTTTCAGAATAAGGTGTTGTCCATTTAAGATGGAGACGAGGAGGAATTGCTTCTTTCAGAAGGTCTTGAATCTTTGGAATTCTCTACCCCAGAGATGTGGAGCCTAAGCCATGGAATATATTTAAGGTTGAGATAGACACATCCTTGAACTATAGGGAGGACAAGGGTTATCAGAAACAGGCAGGAAAATGGAGCTGAGGCCAAGATCAGTTCAGTTTTCATCTTACTGAATGGTGAAGCAGGCTTGAGGGCCAAAGGGCCCATTCCTGCTCCTATTTCTTATGTTCTTAAATCAATATTAATCTAATTCTCCTGTATTTATGTGTAATATTGGATGGTTAATCAATATAATGCTTGCAAAAGAACTGCATCAAAATTTTTAAAAATGTATTCTTTCATGGGATGTGGGCATCACTGGCAAGGCCAGCATTTGTCCCCCATTCCTAATTGCCCTTGAACTGAGTGGCTTGCCACATGATTGCCAAGGGCAGTTAAGAGCCAACCACATTGCTGTGGGTCTGGAGTCACATGTAGGCCAGACCAGGTAAGGACGGCAAATTTCCTTCCTTAAAGGACATCAGTGAACCAGATGGATTTTTGCAACAATCGCTGATGGTTTCATGGTCACCATTACTGAGACTAGCCTTTCAATTCCAGATTATTTATTGAATTTAAATTCCACCAGCTGCCATGGTGGGATTTGAACCCTTGTCCCCAGAGCATTAGCCTGAGCCTCTGGATTACCAGTCTAGTGAAATTACCACCATCTACCCAAATACTGATAATCAAGTTTAAAGTTGGGCCAATAGTGAGAAAACTTACACCACTGTAAGTACATGTTTAAAAAGGAAAACCCAATCTGTACCTAATTAAAACTCTTACCTAATGAACATCGGTAATGTCTGAACGTACTACACTTCAGGATAACCGACTGTGACATGCAAACATCGATTTGGTGAAACGAAGACTTAACCTGTTCAGCTCAATATCTGACTGATTAAACCTGAAGAAATCAGAAGCACTTTGATTCATTTGGCTCTTAACAATGGGGAATGAAAAAGGAACAGAAACATGAATATTCAACGCGCAGAATTTTTCCTTCGTTGGTTGAGCACACGCCCGACCCGAACGGGAGTGAAATAGTGCGCGATATTCCGGTTACCGGGCGCACACAGGAGTCAGCAGCACGCCCCCGACAACCAAGAGGGCTGTAAAGCCTATTAATTAATTGATTTAATTGAGTTTTTCCCTTACGGTTGGCGGGCGGGCGAATGGGCCAAGCGGCCTTTGCATTTTTTGCGAAATTTCATCCACGGGCAGGATGAGTTTTCGGCGCGCGATTAGAAGGAGAAAAATTAAAACTTTTTAAAACTCATTTTTAACATGTCCCTGCTCATGTGACAGAGTCACATGATGGGACATGTTTTCCTTATATTTTTTTTAATTATGAAAAATCTTCAGCTCCCTGAGGCAGCTCTGTGACCTCAGGGAGCTCTCTATCAGTGCACCCGCCACGCAGGCACTGACTTCCACGCTCACCCTCCTCCCCCCACCCCCCAGGCAGCGCCGAGCGTTCCAGCGCCCGATTCAGGCTGGTTGGCCGTTAATTGGCTTCGTGGCCGGTCCCGGTCCCGCCTGCCACGCCCAGCCTGACGATGTAAAAATCTTGCCCAGCGCGTTTATTGTCTTTGTTCAAATCACTAACCTGAATTGGTGAGTCGTAGGAGCTGACCAATCAAATAACCGACACGAAGTTGTGGGAATTGGTTCGAATTTTTCAACCGACCTTAAAACGTAGGAGCGAAAGTAAAGAGTAAAAATAGACAGTTCATAATAAAAAATTATTACCGATAACTCGAATCATAATGCTGCCTGTAAGTCATTAGGAAAACTTTACTTGCAGTGGCTGAAGCTAGATTCAGAACACCGAGACTCAATCTGGAGCGTCCGGCTGGAGATTCAGTTATTGACCTTATTATGTACCTACACCACATGGACTGCAGCGGTTCAAGAAGGCAGCTCACCACCGCCTTCTCAAGGGCAACTAGGGATGGGCAATAAACGCTGGCCCAGCAGCACCCATGCCTGCTGGTGTTGGGTGTGTTCGGTGGCATGAGCGGAGAATGTGACGAGAAGGACAAAAATCGTTTTCACGACGTTGTGAAACCGGTTTGCAATTGTCCGCTCTGCCCGTCAATGGTGGGCCGCGTTTCCCATTGTCAGACGTCGGGAACCTCATTGTAATGCACCTGCAATTCATTGTAAGCCCAGCCCACCAGAATCATCCCCCCCCACCGTGTGGGTGGGGAAACACACCGGTGCAGAACACGTCTTGACAACTGTGACGTGCAGAAGTCGGGACTTACCCGCCAGGGCCTTGCTCACATCGCGGACATCCGGGGAGCAGAAGATGCTGGAGCCTGACAGCAACGGGACACTGGAGGAATGTCCACGCCAGGCTGGGTGGATTCTCATGGACATGACTCTGCTGTGAAGCAGCTCACGGGAGGTGGAAAGTCACCGCTGAGGGTCTGTTCACCACGGATGATGGTCAAGGGGGTGGAGAGGAAGGTCCAGCTGTGTTAGGGAGAGGAACATGTACCTGGGGTGGGAGAGGAGGGTCTAGGATCGACTGGGAGAGGAAGGTGTGTCAGGGAGGTGTGAGGTTGTGAGGGGGGAACGAAGGTCATAGAGTCATAGAGACCACAGCACAGAAGAAGGCCTTTTGGCCCATTGAGTCTGCACCGGTCAAACAAGTTCCTAATTATTCTAATCCCATTTTCCAGCACTAGGCCCATAGCCTTGTATGCCATGGCATTGCAAGTGCACATCCAAATACTTCTCAAATGTCATGAAGGTGTTGAGGTGTGGGTTGGGAGGGGGGAAGGGAGTATGGGGGGAGGCAGGGGTAACAGGGAGAAGACAGCAACTGGGGAGGTAGATGTAAGGAGGGAAGGAGGTATAAGGGAAGGAGTTCAGATGGAGGAAGGAGTCTGAGGAGAGAAAGCAATCCATGGAGCAGAAGGAGAGCGGAGAGGGGAAGGAGTCTGTGGGGAGGAAGGAGTCTGGAGAGTGGGGGGTAAGGAGTTCCAAGTTGGAGGGGCGGGGTGTCTGGGAGCAGCAGGAGGAGTTCCAAGAGGGGAAGGAGTCCAAAGTGGGAGATATCCAGGTGAACGTGCAGGGGAGGACTCTGATGAGTCTATGACTGCCTCCTAGGGAGCGAACTGAGGGTGGGAGCGGTAGGAGGGAATGGTGAGAATGACCGAGGGCAGAGAGAGACGGTAGGGTGGGAGGGTGACAGTGGTTGGTGGGACTCAGAGGCAGACACAGATCCTGAGGGTGGGAAAGAGGAGGTCGGGGAGATTAATATGGATGGGGGTGGGATTTTCGGGAAGGAAGGGAATGTGCGTGGTCACCTGGACATCTCCGAAAGAAAGGGGTTGTAACTGGTAGGTCACAGCGAGGAGGTGGAAGGTGACACCAAGGGTGTCGACAATGATGGGGGAACAGAAATGGGTGACTGGGGGAGAGGAAGAGGAAAAGGGAGAGGAAAAGGGAGAGGAAAAGGGAGTGCAAGAAAAACTGTAGCACAACCATGCGGGCTAAATCGAAAGTGAACGAGAGTCGTGGTGGGTGAGATCAGGTGTTACATGGGGGTGTGACCAGTGGGTGGGTGGAGATGTAGGTCAGGCTCAGATGGTCAACTGAAAGCGAATCCCAGCCGGCAGCATTGAAAATGCTCAGGACAGTGAGATGAGTGTGATGCGGGAAGGATCCGCGTGAGTGGGAGAGTGTTTGCACAAGACTCCAAAAGGCCCTGCCACACACACACACACACACACGCACCTCTCCCTCCAGAATCACTCAAGGGCCGGCTGCATGCAGCTGAAATGCTTGTGGTGGGGGGAGCAGTGGGAGGACTTGCGAAGCCTGTCAATGAAGTTCAAAGACACCATTACACAATATTCGGTAAAGTAAATAGATTTCCAGATTGTAAAGTGACAAAATGTGTTCACCAGTGCAGCCAACTGTGATCAGAATTTCTTGGACTTTTGAATGCCTTAGACTTCTAGGTGCTGCCCTGACATCTGCAGCAGGGGTGGAGACAGCCTGTGCAATGGTTGGCCTTGTTGTCTCTGATGACTTCAGCGTGGGTCCTCTGGAGAGCCAAGGCCTTGAGGGCCTGGGTTGCTTTGGCTGTCCTCCTGTGGGCCAGCTGCACCCTCTGTGGTGACAGAGGATGAGGTTGAGAGGGTCACGGGCAAAGGGGACACAGAGGGAGAGGACAGCCTCTGAGATTCATGAGTGGATGACCCAGGGGTGTCCAGCTGCCGCTCTTCCTCCCTTCGGGTACCCGGGGTCCCTGGCCTGACTCCTTGAGGGGAAGGAGCACCTGGAGGGATGTCGAGGTGCCCCCATTTCCCTCTTGTGTTGCCACTGCAGGAACTCACCCATGGCCACTGCAACGGAGTGCAGATCTGTGCACATCTTCACGTTCTTCTGGACCAGGGTGTCCATGGCATCCGCCATCCTTCCAATGGAGACCTCCATACGCACATATGGACACCACTTCATCAGAGAGCAGGCGGATCCACTCCTCCAACCCGCGTGCCGCTCTGCAAGGGCTTCCAACAGCTCTGCATGATGTTCCCCCACCTTCTGCTGACTTTCCAGGATGAGTTGGAAGGCCGAATCCAGAGGTTCATCATCTGACTCGGACCTCACAGATGCCTCTTCCCCAGCAGCCCTCCGAGTGCCGGGGAGCTCAGCTGAACCTGCCTCCTCCTGCTGCGGACACGTGTCCGTGCGGTGACCACCAGATTGTGAACCCAAGCCTGCTCTAGATCTAGGTCCCACCGAGGTGTGTGTCTCTGTGCTGGTGGAGGGTGTGGGTAAGCGCTGTGACGGGTCTTCCAGGCTGCTTATTTCCAGCTCTTCAATGGAGGAGGAGTCCTCTTGCCTGGAGGTGAGGACCTGGATGGAGCTGAGGGACTGGCTGGCTGAGGGTGTCAGTCGCTTGGCAGAGCTCCCTGTGAACCAGAGTAGAGATAATTAGTGCATGGCAGCAGAGTCAAAAGCAGGAGAGAGAGGCACTCGCATTTGCGTTGAGAGGGATGATATGGTGCAGGATCCTCACGTGGGTGTTCACCACCGACCTCACCATCACCGCAGGCACGGTCCACATCCTCACCAGTCAGTGCGTTGGCAGCTCCTCAAAGTGAGTGAGGGGCCTAATGTGGGCCACTCCACCCCCGGTCTGGGACCTCGCCCTGCTGCTGTGAGCGGGCTTCTCCTGCATGGAAACAGATGGAGAGAGTGTGAGCTGGACACATTTCCCTGTGTGGAATGTTTGTGTGGTGAGCGGAGACATGGACGGGATCAGAGGGTATGAGTCTGATGGAGATGTGAGGGTGTGTGTGGGAGTTAGTGGTGTTGTCCCCTTAGGTGTGAGATCCCTGTGGATGTGTGATGGGTTTGTGAGTGTGTGAGTTGAGAGTGACTTACCCTGGCAGAACGGATGAGATCATTCATCCTCTTGCGGCACTGGGTGGCTGTCCTCTTTTGCAGGGCGCTGACACTGAGGCTCCCACTGCCTCCCAAGCTGGGTCAGTGATGTTGCTGCCCATCCTGTGGCCAGAGCGGGAGGAGAGGACATCACGGCGAACCTCCACTGCTTCCAAAAGGTGGCTGAGGGGCGTGAGATTAAACCATCCTCTTGCCTTTTGGGGCCATGTCTTCTGTGAAGCAGTCCTGGGCCGGGAGCACTGAGAGGTGTACCTGCAGCTGCAATTTAAATACAGCGTCTGGCATGATGAAGCGGTGAGGTGATGGCGTGGCAGGCGAATGAGAGCCCGCCCACAATGGAAAGGGCGTGTTTTGCTGGAATGTATAATTAATGAGGAGAGATTAGGACGATACAGCACGAAAAGCTACCTTTGCAGCCAGCGGCTATAACGTCTTTTTTGCCACCTGCTATCCCACTTCGTGCAAATCTGGGACGATTCCGCCCACAGACACACACACATACACACACACTCATACACTCAGACACGCACGCCCACACACAAGCCCACACACACACACACAGACACACACGCCCACACACATGCCCACACACACACACACACACATTGAGACACACACACACACACACACACACACACACACTCATACACACACACTCAGACACACACTCAGATACACACGCCCACACGCACGCCCACACACACACACAAACTGATAGATACATAGACAGGCACGCCCACACACACATGCACACTCAGACACACACACACACTCAGACACACTCAGACACACACACACACACACTCAGACACACACGCCCACACACAAACTGATAGATACATAGACAGGCATGCCCTCACACACACACTCAGACACACATGCCCACACACACACACACACACACACACACACACACAAACTGATAGATACATAGACAGGCAGGCCCCCACACACACACACACACACACATACACACGCACACACACACACACACAGAGGCACAAACACACACACTCATGCACACACTGATAGATACAGGCAGGCATGCACACACAAACACATAGGCACACAGACACACACTCATGGACACACACACACACACACACTCATACACACACACACACACACTCATACACACACACACACACACACGCACACACACACACACACTCATACACACACGCACACACTCATATATATACACAAAACAAAAATAAAAATACCTGGAAAACCTCAGCAGGTCTGGCAGCATCTGTGGAGAGGAACACGGTTAATGTTTCGAGTCCGTATGACTCTTCAACAGAACTAAGTAAAAATAGAAAAGAGGTGAAATATAAGCTGGTTTAAGGGGGTGGGTGAGGGTAGAGTTGGATAGAGGGCCAGTGATAGGTGGAGATAGCTAAAAGACGTCTTAGACAAAAGGACAAAGAGGTGTTGAAGGTGGTGATATTATCTAAGGAACGTGCTAATTAAGGGTAGAAAGCAGGACAAGCAAGGTACAGATAGCCCTAGTGGGGGTGGGGTGGGGGGAAGGGATCGAAAAAGGCTAAAAGGTAGAGATAAAACAATGGATGGAAATACATTTAAAAATAATGGAAATAGGTGGAAAAGAAAAATCTATATAAATTATTGGAAATAAAAGGGGGGGATCGGAAATGGGGTGGGGATGGAGGAGACAGTTCATGATCTAAAGTTGTTGAACTCAATATTCAGCCCGGAAGGCTGTAAAGTGCCTAGTCGGAAGATGAGGTGCTGTTCCTCCAGTTTGCGTTGAGCTTCACTGGAACAATGCAGCAGGCCAAGGACGGACATGTGGGCAAGAGAGCTGGGTGGAGTGTTTTATATATATATACACACATACACACACACACACACACTCATACACACACACAATGTGAAAACATTCTTTAACTTGCTGTGTTTTTGCACAAACCGAGGTGGATAGAAATCGACTGATTATCAAACTGCGGTTCTGATGTTCCACTTCTGAAATTTTTAAAAATTATTTCAGCTGCACAAGTTTGTGTTTTTGTATTACAGCAATTAAAGATATGATAAGATGAGATTACAATGGGTCAGGCCTAGGAGATCTGATATATGGGAGGTGTGTGAAAAGACAAATTTCATAAAAGAGGATTGTTTGCGCTCTCATCCAAAATACTTCGGAAATATTTGATTAAATTCCTGGATGAATTTAATAATTAATCACATCACCGACAAAATTCAATTAATTAAGTAACTGGCTGAATTTACTCATTAAGTTATTGACTTAATTTAACAATACATTGCTAACAGTTTGCAGGATCCACATATTGAATTCATGTCATAAATTAAAGACTTGTTCATAAGAATTAACGCTGAAACTATTGTCTGAATTGATGACTTTATCTGTTTGGCTATGGACCAGAACAGTTTGTCTGTCTGCAGTGTGATGTTAAGTCACCTCTGTACATTATGGGCAGAATTTTCTGTTCGTTGGGCGGGTGCTGGCCCGACCCGAACCAGCGTGAAATGACGCGTGATGACATCGTGCGCTCACGCGATATTTCGGTCAGTGGGCGCGTGCAGGAGTTGGCAGCACGTCCGCCAACATTTAAAAGGCCTGTTAAGGCCATTAACATCTAATTGAATTAAATCTTTCGCTTCCCATCTGGTTGGCGGGCAGGCAAAAAGGGCCAAGCGGCCTTTGCATTTTTTGGGAAACCTCATCCATGGGCGGGTCGGGGTTTCAATCCGTCATTAACAAAAAAAATTCACACTAATTTCTAACATGTCCCTGCTCATGTGACAGATCGGGGAGCCAATCAAGCTGGCTGCTTTGTCCTGGATGGTGTCGAGAGTGTTGCTGGAGCTGCACTAATCTGGGCAAGTGGGGAGCATTCCAGAGTCACATGAGGGGGCGTGTTTTTTAACATCTTAAAATGTTTTATTTTTAATTTTCCATATCTTCATCTCTGCCTCAGGGAGCGAGTTCCCCGCTCGCCCTCCTCCCGCCCCTCAGGCAGGCAGCACTGAGCGCTGCAGTACTCATTTCATGCTGGGCGGGCCTTAATTAACCGGCCAGTGTGAAATCGAGCTTGTGCCCCGGTCGAGAGGAGGGGTGGGGGCAGTCGATCTCCCAACTGCTTTAATACTTTCAATACTTTTGCTGTGCGCTGGACGCCTACAGACAAACCCCATCCAAGATGGTGGGTGGAGGCATTCCAACATAGAGTCAGTATGCATAAGCCCTCAGGCCTATTTTACACCTGGGATCCAATTCTGAAGTGCCAGCATCAATTGGAAGCTCTTTAATTAGCATTGACAGCTGGTTGTGAGTCCCTGGCTTCTCTCCCAGGTCAGAAAAACCCAGCATGATAAGATTGGCTTTCCTGCATTTTTTTTTAAGTGATTTTTTTTTAATGCATTCATGGGATGTGGGCATCTCTGGCTAGGCCAGCGCTTATTGCCCATCCCGAATTGCCCCTTGAGAAGCTGGTGGTGAGCTGCCTTCATGAACCGCTGCAGTCCATGTGGTGTCGGTACACCCACTGGGCTGTTAGGAAGGGAGTTCCAGGACTTTGAGCCAGCGACAGTGAAGGTACGGCGATATATTTCCAAGTCAGGATGGTGAGAGGCCGACAGGAGAACTTGCAGGTGGTGGTGTTCCCATGCACCTGCTTCCCTCGTTCTTCCAAATGGAATATATCAGCTGCCAGACCTGCTGAGCCTTTTCAGCATTTTATGTTATTATTTCAGATTTCCAGCATCTGCAGTATTTTGCTTTTATCTTAGTGGAAGATATCATGGGTTTTGGAAATGCCACTGAAGTTGGCTTGGCGAGTTGCTGCAAAGCATCTTGTAAATGGCATAAACTGCAGCAACAGTGCACCGGGTATGAAGCGAATGAATGTTGAAGATGGTAGATGGGGAGCTAATCAAGCGGGGCTGCTTTGTCCTGGATGGTGTCAAGCTCCTTGAGTGTTGTTGGAGCTGCACTCACCAAGGCAAGTGGGGAGTATTCCATCACACTCCTGACTTGTGCCTTGTAGATGGTGGACAGGCTTTGGGAAGTCAGGGATGAGTCTTTCACTGTAGAATACCCAGTCTCTGACCTGCTCTTGTAGCCACAGTATTTATCTGGCTAGTCCAGTTCAGTTTCGGGTCAATCGTAACCCCCAGGATGTTGATAGTGGAGGATTCAATGATGGTAATGCTGTTGAATGCCAAGAGGAGATAGTTAAATTCTATCATGTTGGATGGAGATGGTCATTGCACGGCTCTTGTGTGGTGTGGATATTACTTGCCATCTATCAGCCCAAGCCTCAACGTTGTCCAATTATCATTGCATATGGACACAGACTGTTTGATTATCTGAGGAGATGTGGAAGGAACTAAACACACTGCAATCATCAGCGAACATCCCCATTCCTGACCTTATGATGGAAGGAAGGTCATTGATGAAGCAGCTGAAGATGGTTGGGCCGAGGACACTACCCTGAGGAGCTCCTGCAGTGATCTCCTGGGACTGGATTATTGGCTTCCGACAACCACAACCATCTTCCTTTGTGCTCGGTATGACTCCAACCAGCAGAGAAGGAAATTCTCATTGACTTCAGTTTTACTCATTTTTAATATACTTTTGAATTCTGTCCTTAGAAAGAAATTAAAACACCTTTTACATATGTTCTTTAAAAATATTGTCCTCATTTAAGGCAGAGAAATGAAAATTGTAGATCCGTGCATCAATTCACTTTGGTCTTTGCAGAGTCAGTGCCTAGAACTTCCAGACCTGGTACGGCACAGACAGATACAGTGTAAAACTCCCTCTACTGTTCCCCAACAATGTGCTTCAAACCCATCTTTAGCAAGGCTGCACAAGTGTGAACTTGGCAGTTCTCACACGTCTGTGAGCCAGATGCCTCTTTCAGTCATACTGTCAGCTTTTGAAAACCTGTCTGTAGCTTTGACCTGCGACCTCTGAGATTTCCCACCCTGTTCCAGAAGCAGCAGAGAGGCTGGATCCAACCCACTCACTTGTTCTGGGTACAAGGCCATTGCCAGGATGCAATCTCACTACATCACAGAATCACAGAATGGTTACAGCTCAGAAAGGGGCCATTCCACCCTTCTTATCTGCACTGGCTCTCCCAGGGAGCAATTCACCAAGTGCCATTTCCCTGCCTTCTCTCCGTAACCCTGATAATAATCCAATTCCCTCCTGAATGCCTCGATTGAACCTGCCTCCACCACACTCTCAGGCAGCGCATTCCAGATCCTAACCACTCGCTGTGTGAAACAGGTTTTCCTCATGTCTCCATTGCTTCTTTTACCAAATACCTTAAATCTGTGCCCTCTGGTTCTCAATCCTTTCACTGATGGGAACAGTTTCTCCCTATCTACTCTGTCCAGGTCCCTGATGATTTTATATACCTCTGTTAAATCTAAGTATCATCTTCCAGTATTTACACCTCTTACCAATCCTGCTTTGTGTAACTAATTTGTTCAGATTGAGTTTTGTACTCTAGTGCTTTACTCTAATGCAATGCAATTATGTAAAGTGCCTAATTGCTAATAATTACACAGCCTGTAGCAGAATTGAAGTTAATCTTTACAGAACGTTCATGTCATTATGAAATTACAGGAGGGAAAATTCATTTACAATAGAGACACTCTAGGGGGATCTCTAAGCAGTTTCCAGCACCCGCCTCACATCTGCACCCCCCACCCACCCCATACCACTACCCCTTCTGTTTCAGTTTACCTGAATTCAGGCACAGGAAGGCCACTTGCTTCAGAGGATCAGGGGCCTAAATTTCAGTGGCAAAGTTCCATCCTAATTGGTACTCAAGGCTGTTTGCCGCATGAACCCGACTAAACCACGCACCATCCCAAACCCGCCAGAGTTAGGATACAGGCCTCGGGAGGCTTTTCTTCTTAAAAATAAATTAAAGCTTCCTGGGCTGCTTCCAACCATGTTTCCAACCCTCCAGGATTGGCCTGGAGCCTCCAGGAATTGGAGATCAATCTCCAGCACACTGGTGTGTGCAGCCCTGGAGAAAAATCATCGGCACGTTAAAGAAGATGGGTTTTCTTGTCATTTTCTTTGAACATTTCTCAGATATAAAAACTATTGAAAATGGGGGGGGAAAAGGCCATTTGGCTGACAACCAAGCATCATCCAATTGAGTAATGAGTCTTTTTGCTTTCCACTAGGTGTAGGAAGGCCGTACATCACAAGGATGGATGTGTTGGCTGAATAATGGCTGGAGTTTGGGGGCAAGTCATGTGATGGAACCTTCTTTACTCACAGTTGGCAACCCTATTTCAGCCCCATCAGGTTACCATTGAGAGCTTTCCTTGCCTTGGGCTTTGTCCCCTGCCCCCACAATCGTGGATTTTCCGATTTCCCTCCGCCCCATTTCCGGGATTGGGGAGAGGGGCCCTCCTGGTGCTGCACTTCCACAATTCCTGTTCTGACTTAAAGTCAGGACTTCTATATTTAGTCATACATGTTACATATATTTTGTCATAACATTGACACCTCTAAATAAACCAACACAGTGATAGTGGATTTAATGCTCCCTGCTATATTCTCACTGTTTGACCAAGGCTTTATTTGTTGCTCATCCTTAGTTACCCTGAGAAGGATTTGTTTGTGGAATTCACCAAGGCTCCTTCGACAGCCCCTTCCAAACCCACGACCACTACCATCTAGAAGGACAAGGGCAGCAGACACATGGGAACACCACCACCTGGAAGCTCCCCCCCCAAGTCACTCACCATCCTGACTTGGAAATATATCGCCGTTCCTTCACTGTCACTGGGTCAAAATCCTGGAGCTCCCTCCCTAACAGCGCTGTGGGTGTACCTACACCACAGGGACTGCAGCAGTTCAAGAAGGCAGCTCAGCACCACCTTCTCAAGGGCAGTTAGGGATGGGTAATAAATGCTGGCCCAGCCAGCGAAGCCCACATCCCATGAATGAATTTTTTAAAAACGGAGTAGTTGAGAGGCCATTTCAAAGGGCTCTGGAGTCAAACATTGCAGCCTCCTGGTATGGGTGGCTGGTTTTGGTAGCAGTCCTCAAACTATCATATTTATTGAATGGTGGAATTTGAAGGCAGAACTACAAGATTGATCTCATAATTATCGCACTGCTCCTATATGCACCTTCAAATCAATAGGTATATTTTATTAGGTATTAAGCCATCGACAAATATCCAGAAATGGAAGGTCAAGCAATAGTGTGTATGAGACCAGCCCAACCTTTCTGTCTAACAAACCACCATCAAGCACGATGAGAGGGTAGGCTAAAGAAATTGATGTGATGCAGAATTTACACCTGAAGCTGTGTCTTATTCTTTTTTTGTTATTCTTTCATGGGATGTGGGTGTTGCTGGCCAGGCCAGCATTTGTTGCCCACCCCTAGTTGCCCTTGAACTGAGTGCTTGCTAGACCCTTTCAGAGGGCAGTTAAGAGTCAACCACATTTCTGTGGAGTCTGGAGTCACTTATAGGCCAGACTGGGTAAGGGTGGCAGATTTCCTACCCTAAAGGGCATTAGTGAACCAGATGGGTTTCTCCAACAATCCATGATAGAAATCATACTGATCATTACTGAGACTAGCTTTCAATTCCAGGTTTATTAATTGTAGTAAATTCCACCAGCTGCCAGGGTGGGATTTGAACCCATGTCCCCAGAGCTTTAGCCTGGGCCTCTGGATTACTGGTCCAGTGACATTACTGTGACTCCACCATCTACCCCCCGCCCCGTGAATTCAAATAATCAGAGCAGTTTCACAGAATGAGAGAAATTTAAGCAAAGTAGGAAGTCATTTTACAGCATCTTGCCAGTCACAGCTTCACATTATCCTGCTCTTCCTTTGTACCCTCGAATGCTTCACTCGAATGTCTATCTGACTACCTCCTAGCATTCGATTGTTCTGGCTTCGGCTTTGGCAATAGATTTATTATCCTCGGAATGAATTTTCCCGGTCCGATGGCGGTGAGCTTAGAGGCTGAAGTCAGGGAAAATAAAGGGGAGCTGTGTTGGGATGGTTTCCCCTTGCATTCCTGTTGCCAGGGAACATTCCCTAGGGTGGCATGGGAATCGGACCACCTGACTACTCCTCGGAGGTGGGCGGCCAGTTAACGTGGTTAAGGCTCCAATTCAATTTTGTGACCTCACCGACTTTTCCCATTGGTGGAGGCGCCCCCACTGCACGCCTCCCTCTGACAGGCCAAGTGGGGCCATCAGAGCCAAGGGCGCCATGCCCCAATGACGGGCTTGCGGGCAGGGAAGGCTGCACCCATGGCCCAAATGATGCAGCTGGAGAAGTTGCCCCTCCCCTACGAGGGGGCCTAAAGGCTTTGCTCCTTTGAATTTTTTGTTTACCTGTAGGCCTCCATGTGGAAGCACCCTCACCATCTCCCACCTGCCCCAGCAGCACCCACTTCTCCCAATGTGGCTGCCAAAGCTCCAGAGCTGCCATCCCTCTGATTGGGCCAGCAGCGCCAGGAGCCCACCCACCATCTTAACTGGATGGTGAGCTCAGAGACAACCAGTTAGGAGGCTGCCTACTGGAAGATTGTGACACTGGTCTCACTGCCAGGAAGTTCGGCCTCAGGACCCCCATTGGTCCCTGTTGTTGGGGTCCCAAAGCCCATGGCAAAGTCCAGCTCTTCATTTTCAAATCTTGTCATGGCCTCCACATGTCCTATCTCTGTACCCTCCTCCAGCCTTGCAACCATTCAAAATATCTGTTCTCCTCCAATTTTACCTCTTGAGCATTCACTTGGCCGTTGGTGGCAGTGGCTTCAACTGCCTGGGATCTAAGTTCTGGAATTCCACCCCCAACCCCACCCCACTAAAACTCTCCACCTCTCTTCCTCTCTCTCCTTCTGTAAGATGCTCCTCAAAACCTACCAACTTGTAATATCTCCTTATGTGACTCGGTAATCAAATTTTGTTTGATAATCGCTCCTGTGAAGTGCCTTGGGGATGCTTTGCTATGTTGAAAACACTATAGAAATACAAATTGTTGCTAAATTATTGGACTGTTTACTCACCATCCAGTACCGGATGAGCAGAAATTTCCTCTGATTAAATATCGGGAAGACAGAAGCCGTTGTTTTCAGTCCCCGCTCAAAACTCCATTCCCTAGCTACTGACTCCATCCCTCTCCCTGGCAACAGTCTGAGTTTATCCCAATCTGTTCACAACCCTGGTGTCACATTTGATCCAGAGATGAGTTTCCACCCTCACGATATTACCATAAGAGCAGCATTTCCACCTTCATAGCATTGCCCGATTTTGCCGCTGTCTCAGTTTGTGCTGCTCAAAACCCTCATTCACGCCTTCGAAACCTCCAGACTCTGCTATTCCAACGCACTCCTGGCTGGTCTCCCACATTCCATCCTCCGTAAACTTGAGGTCATCCAAAACACTGCTGCCCGTCTCTTAACTCACGCCAAGTCCCATTTCCCCTATCACCCCCTGTGCTCGCTGTCCTACATTGACTCCCCGTCAAGCAACACCTCAATTTTAAAATTCTCATCCTATTTACAAAACCCTCCTTGGCCTCCCCCTTCCCTATCTCTGTAATCTCCTCCAAACCCCACCACCATCCGAGATCTCTGCATTCCTCTATTTCTGGCCTCTTGTGCATCCCACCATTGGTGGCCATGCCTTCTGTTGTCTAGGCCCCAAGCTCTGAAACACCATTGCCCCTCTCCGCCTCTGTCCCTTTAAGATACTCCTTAAAACCTACCCTTTTGACCAGGCTTTTGATTAGCTGGTCTAATATCTCCTTAGATAGCGCGGTGTTCTACTTTCTTTTCATAATGCTCCTGTGAAGCGCCTTCAAAGGTTTCATTAGGTTAAAGGCACTGGCAGGATTTTCTCGTCATTGGGCGGGTACAGTGAGCAGGTACGGTGGGTGGGTATGGTGGGTGGGTATGGTGGGTGGGTACAGTGGGCGGGTATGGTGGGCGGGTATGGTGGGTGGGTATGGTGGGCGGGTATGGTGGGTGGGTACGGTGGGTGGGTACGGTGGGCGGGTATGGTGGGCGGGTATGGTGGGCGGGTACGGTGGGCAGGTACGGTGGGCGGGTACGGTGGGTGGGTACAGTGGGTGGGTACAGTGGGCGGGTACGGTGGGCGGGTACGGTGGGCGGGTACGGTGGGCGGGTACGGTGGGTTTTTTAAAATTTAATTACGGAAACCTCATCCCGCCCTTGGATGAGGTTTCCTGAAAAACGCAAAGCCCGTCTGGCCAATTCGCCCGCCCGCCAACTGTAAGGTTGGACGGGCAGCGAAAAACTGTTAATTAATACGTTAATGGCCTTAATAGGCTCCTTAATTGTCGGCGGGCGCTCTGCCAACTCTCGCACATGCCTGCCAACCGAAATATCGTGCACTGTTTTACACCCAATCGGATCAGGCACATGACCCTCCCATGGGACGTAAAATTCTGCCCACTATATAAATGTAAGTTGCTGCCAGTGGTATTGATATTTGATATTGGATAGTATTGATTTTTGGGACTAGCCAGATGGATGTTTTCATCTTAAACATTGCGGTTGAATTAGTTTAAAGAGCCGTTTGTGATAGTGTGTCCTATACTTTAACAACGCTTTCTGTGTAAAGGAATCTTCTCGAATTTCCTCTTTGTATATTTCAATGCTCACCAGGAGCTTGGAGCACTTCTTAGCTGCAGTGCACTTTACTAGTCTGCATCAATTAGAGAATAATGGGGAGATCGAGTAGAGACGTTGCCGAGGTGGAATGGGATGAGATTAATATTGTGAGCAGGTTGCATCACATTTTATTCATTTGCTCTTGGAATGTAGCCAACACTGGCCTTGCTCATCTCTCATTGCTCTAACAGTGCTATCAAGCGGCATTTGCTTAGCAATAACCTGATGCTCAGTTTGGGTTCCGTCAGGGGCACTCAGCTCCTGACCTCATTACAGCCTTGCTTCAAACATGGACAAAAGAGCTGAATTCAAGGCGTGAGGTGGGAGTGACTGTCCTTGACTTCAAGGCATGATTTGGCTGAGTGTGGCATCAAGGAGCCCAAGCAAAACCGAACTCAGTGGGAATCAGGGGGAAACCTCTCCACTGGTTGGATCACAGCTAGCACAAAGGAAAATGGTTGTGGTTGTTGGAGGTCAATCATCTGAGTTCCAGGACATCACTGCAGGAGTTCCTCAGGGTAGTGTCTTCAGCCCAACCATCTTCAGCTGCTTCATCAATGACCTTCCTTCCATCATAAGGTCAGAAGTGGGGATGTTTGCTGATGATTGCACAATGTTCAGCACCATTCACGACTCCTCAGACATTGAAGCAGTCCATGTCCAAATGCAGCAAGACCTGGACAATATCCAGGCTTGGGCTGACAAATGGCAAGTAACATTTGTGCCACACAAGTGCCAGGAAATGACCAACTCCAACAAGAGAGAATCTAACCATCGCCACTTGACATCACTGAATCCCCCATCATCAGAACCCTTTGGGGTTACCATTGACCAGAAACTGAACTTGACCAGTCATATAAATACTGTGGCTACAAAAGCAGGTCAGAGGTCATGAATTCTGCAGTGAGTTACTCACCTCCTGACTCCCCAAAGCCTGACCACCATCTACAAGGCACAAGTCAGGAGTGTGTTGGAATACTCGTCACTTACCTGGATAAGTGCAGCTCCCACAACACTCAAGAAACTCAACACCACCCAGGGCAAAGCAACCTACTTGATTAGCACCACATCCAACAGCTTAAACATTCACTCCCTCTAACATTGGTGCACAGTAGCAGCAGTGTGTACCATCTACAAGATGCACTGCAGCAACTCACCAAGGCTCCTTTGACAGCACCTTCCAAACCCATGACTTCCACCATCTGGAAGGACAAGGGCAGCAGATGCATGGGAACACCACCACCTGAAAGTTCCCCTCCAAGTCACTCAGCGCTATGACTTGGAAATATATCGCCGTTCCTTCACTGTCACTGGGTCAAAATTCTGGAACTCCCTCGCTAACAGCACTGTGGGTGTACCTACACCACATGGACTGCAGCGGTTCAAGAAGGCAAGCTCAGCACCACCTTCTCAAGGGCAACTAGGGATGGGCAATAAATGCTGGCACGGCCAGCGAAGCCCATATCCTGTGAATGAATTTTAAAAGATATTGCGAGACTGGAGCCAGGCATAAGGCAGACTTGCAAAAGCGGATGGTTCTCTTCCCTGAAGAAGTTAGGTTTTCATGACAATCTGTCAGATTTCATGGGAATTTTCCAGCGCCAGGTTGCTAATTAGCAGAATTTAGGCTCTAAGTTGCTAGTTTAATACTCGAGCCACCCTGCTACATTAACCTTCATGGGACTAAGTGGAGCAGTCAGTCTGTTGCTGACCTCCCCTTGTACAGGTGAATGCAGTGTTTCAGGAGATGAATGGGTGTAAAGCCATTTCATTATTCCTCAGAGAAAGGTCCTGAACTCCCACAATATGCCTGTGGCACAAACACATTGGGTCAGAAATCATTTCTGCCAGTTTATAGCAGCAAAAACGATGTTCCTGGACTCAAGACTGTGCTTTGAACTTTCGTTTAATCTGCTTGCTGAGGATATGCGGGGCTCAGTGAAGTGAATGTAACTTTGGACCAGCGTTGCTGCACTATATTTCCAGAGTTTATATTGGCAATGCATTCAGGTAAACTCCGAACAGAAAATATAAGGTGCATCAAACCAGACTAGTGGGAGAGATAAACTTAAACCTGAATGTTGTTTGCTGATTGATAGCGCTGGAAAAGTTGATTCCCCTTTGACCCTAGTTAGTACTGGACTTACCACTGAGTACCCATAGGACTGATCCCCAGAATATTTACTCCGACTCATGGTGAGAACTTCTCAGGAGCTCTCCTTGAGAAAGCACAGATATGGTAGACGGGGAAAGTGCAGTGGATGTGGAGCATGAGGAATTTAGCCTTTGAACAAGGTGTCACGTGGGCAATTACCAGAGACGATTAAGAGACAGAGAGAGGTCTGGTATGGTGGCATAGTCGCTGTTACAGGAACAGTAAACTGGAGGCCTGGGCTAATAATCTAAAGCTCAAATCCCACTGGCGAATTTCAATTAAGTTAGTTAAGTCAATCTGGAATGAAAAGCTAGTCTCAGTAATGGTGACCATTAAATTACTGGATTGTCATAAAACCCAATCTGATTCACTAATGTTCTTTAGGGAAGGAAATCTGCCGTCCTTACCTGGTCCGGCCTACACGTGACTCCAGACCCACAGAAATACGGTTGACTCTTAAATACCCTCTGAACAAGGACAATTAGGGATGGGCAATAAATGCTGGCCTAGCCAGCGACGCCCACATCCCGTGAACGAATGAAAAAAAGCTTCAGGATTCAGGACCTAACATGCAACCTGAGGGATCTGCACATGGTCCTTTTCTTCTCCGTTCTCCACATTCACGTGAGATTTTCGATCAAAAGGGGCACACATGGAAGCGTTGGAACAAAGGATAAAAGGAACCTCTGTTGTTGCCGATGGCCTCAGATTCTGTTTAACAGATCGGTCAGACCTGGCCAATCTCTCGCATTGTCAGGGGAATGCTGCTTTTAGTGCTCTAGTGGTACTGCTTAGTTAGGAAGTGACCGGACCTGGTGCACAGATCTTTATTTCTCTTGCTGGGGTCGCGTCTGGCTCATAGCCTTTTCTTACGTCCAGTATTCTCACCCCTCTTTTAAAGTTACATGGGGGGAACCAAATTGGCTGGACACTGGTGAGTCTCCAGCAGGAGGCAGAGTAAGGGCTTGATGCTTCTGGCTGAAGATAGACACAACCACTACAGACTTACACGCGTAAGCTGGGCCTCACCATGGTTGACAATGAAGATGTCCGTGGAGATTCTTCATCCAGTTAGTTGTCTGGTTGCCAACCTGTGAAACTCCCTCGCTCTCCCTCAGTACAGAGCTCCCTCTCTCTGCAGAACACCCTCTCTCTCTCTCCCTCAATGCATAGCTCCCTCTCCCTCACTCAGTGAAGAACTCCCTATTCTCTAGCCTTCTGACAATTTCTTGCTGGCATTTTTGTGTTTTTTTTTAATGCCTTAATTAGTAAATTAATTAGACTATTCTAATATAAAATCATGTTTATTCAAGAAAATTACAGCAAAGATTAAGTTCCTTTGCACATTCCTTTGCAGGCGTTATCCTTCCAGCCAGAGATCTCACTCTCTGGTTCCATTCCTATCCAGAGTATCACCTACAATGGCGTCTCTCCCTGCTCACTCATTGTTACCTTTGGGCCCCGCCCAATGATCTGTCCTTGGCCCCCCCACCTATTTCTCATCTACATGCTGCCCCTCGGTGACATCATCCAAAAACACAGCCTCAGTCTCCACACGTACTCTGACAATACCCAGCTCTACCTCACCACCCCCTCTCTCAACCCCTTCACTGCCTCAGCTTTGTCATGCTGCTTGTCAAATGAGGTGCAAAAATTTCCTCCAAATACCATTGGAAAGACTGGACCTGGTGTCTCCAGTTCCTGCCACAAAATCTGTTCCCCAGTCATCGACTGCATCCCTTTCCCTGGAAACTGTCTGAGTCTGAACCAGAACGCTTGCAATCTTGGCGCCTCTACTTGATTCTGAGCTGAACTTTCGACCCCATATCCTCTCAATCACCAAGACCACCTCTGTAACATCACCCAACTCCATCCCCTACTCAGCGTATCTGCTGCTGAAATCCTCATCCATGCCTTTACTACGTCTAGACTTGACTATCCCAACCCGCCCCTAGCCAGACTTCCACCTTGCTCCCTTTGGAAACGTCAGCTGATCCAAAACTCTGCTAGTTGCACCCAAGCTCAGAGCAGGATCCACTCCCCCTGTCACCTCACTGCTCACTAACCTTCGTTAGCTCCATTCATTGGTCGTGCAATGCTTCAATTTAAAAATTCTCCAGGAGTTCAAATCCCTCCAAGGCCTTGCACCCCCCACCTCCCCCTGTATCCACCCCCACCCCCCCCCGCCCCCATCTCTGTAATTTCCAGCACTAGAACACTCAGAAGTCTCTGTGCTCCTCCAATTCCGGCCTCTTACACATCCCCAATTTTCATTACACCTTCATTGGGCCTTAAGCTCTGGAAGTCCCTCCCTCCCTCCCCCTTTAAGGTGCCACCTGGTTCCCTGTCCTAATATTATGTGATTCAGTGTCAAATTTGGTTTGATGATGCTCCCGTAAAATGCCTTGGGAAGTTTTACTTTGTTAAAGGTGCTGTACAAATGCAAGTTGGCGTGGCATAAGAAATATCCGGTATAAATTTCCTCCTGTCCTGCTCGTAGCTATTCCTACCAGGTATGTCACACTCCTCTGCCTTGCTCCATCCTCACACATCCACTGTGGCTCGTCTGCAACCGCTCTGTGACATCCATCATCCAACTACCCCTAGTTAAACCCCTCCTTCTGCTGCTCCACTTTGCCCTCGAGAGAAGATCTCTGTAGTTTTCCAGCTCTGATCAAATGGCCCAAATGCTGACATTTACTTTTCTGGATGTCTCTTTTTAAGGGCTCTTTTCGTTCTTGCAATTTCAAAGCACCTCTTCATTTGCCTTACAGTCTGTAGATAGAATTTTTAGCATATGTCTGAGCATCCACATTTCAAAGGTCCCTATTTTCTTCCACAGATCTCTACTTATTGTCCAGGTTTGCAATCATTTATTTGCCCCGATCGTGTATGAGATCGACAATTTAATTTGCCTTTTCGATGATTCCTGCTGTTGAAACACCGGTGATTTGAATAGCTGTTCACAGAGTGCTTGTTATTTTCCTGAAACAGGTGTCCAGTGATCCATCTGAGCCGCTGACTGTCAGACAGCCAGTTCAATCCACCCAGACCACACAACAGACACAGACGCCAACACAGACGCCAGCACAGACACCAGCACAGACAAGCTGCCTGGGGAGAGGAAAAATGGCAAAATATTTGACTCCAGATGAAATGACATCGAAAGATTACTACTTTGATTCTTACGCTCATTTTGGCATCCATGAGGTAAAGTTTCAACCTCTCCTGTAATGGAGCAGGGTTTCAGTGCCTGGTTAGGATGATCATTGTATGAACATTCATAAAGGTCACCCACTATTCTAATTCGTACACAAATTTTCTGCCATTTGCTTTGTGGCCTGGTGACATTAATCATTTTTAATTTGGTGGAGAGGCAGATTTAATTTTCCACTCAGACATGTAATTGTTAACCATTCTGAAACAGTTGAAAATCCATCTTTGGGCTTTAGTAGAGAATGTTAAAAGTATTGGGAGACGGGGGCGGATGTAATTCCCTCTCCTCATTAATCAGTCCTGCACCACTAACCAGACCCGCATAGATAACCTGGCCAACATTGCTAATCAGCCCGACACCTCTAACCAGCCCGGTATAGCTAACCAGGCCAGCATCGCTAACCAGCTTGGCATCACTAACCAGCCCAACATTGCTAAACAGCCTGGCATTGCTAACCCGCCTGACATCACTAATCAGCTTAGCGACACTAACCAGCCCAACATCACTAACCGGACTAGTAATCCAGAGACCCAGGGTAATGCTCTGAGGACCCGGGTTCAAATCCCACCACAACAGATGGTGAAATTTGAATGCAATAAAAATCTGGAATTAAAAGGCTAATGATGACCATTAAACCATTGTCGATTGTCATAAAAACCTATCTGGGTCACTAATGTCCTTTAGGGAAGGAAATCTGTCGTCCTTACCTGGTCTGGCCTACATGTGACTCCAGACCCACAGCAATGTGGTTGACTCTTAAATGCTCTCTAAACAAGAGCAATAGGGAAGGGCAATAAATGCTGGCCTAGCCAGCAATGCCCACATCCCATGAATGAATTTTAAAAATCACTAACCAGCCCGGCATCACTAAACAGCACAACACTACCAACCAGACTGGCATCACCAACCAGCCTGACATCAGTAACCAGCTCAGCGACACTAACCAGCCCAACATTGCTAACCAGACCAGCACTGCTAACCAGCCCAACATCACTAACCAGCCAACATCATTAACCAGCCTGGCATCGCTAACCAGCATGGCATCACTAACCAGCCCGGCATCACTAACCAGCCTGGCATCACTTAGCAGCCCGGCATCACTAACAAGCCCAAAATTACTAACCAGCCCGGCATCACTAACCAGCCCAGCATTACTAACCAGGCCAACATTATTAACCAGTCCCAGTGATTGACTGCATCAACTAACAGAAATATTTTTGCTCAAGATGGAGCAAAGCCATTATCTTACTGGACTAATTACATTAATGATCCACAGCAACAGGGCAAATAAAATCCAATTAATTAAATAAATAAAGCTGGAATTTTAAAAAATGGTGATCATGAATATACCAAATTGTCATAAACCCACCTGGTTCACTAATGTCCTTTAGGGAAGGAAATCTGCCATCCTTACCTGGTCTGGCCTACATGTGACTCCAGACCCCCAGCAATGTGGTTGACTCTTAACTGCCCTCTGAAATGGCCTAGCAAGGCACTCAGTTATATGGATGGGCAACAAATGCTGGCCTTGTTAACAACACGCACATGAATGAGTAAAAGATATTATTCATCACACAAATTCTCTTAAAAGCTTCCACTGATAAACAGTCCAGATTTTTGAGCTTTCAACGGCCTCTCATTTATAAGGTTTTGTAAAATTACTAATACCAAATGGATTGGCGCATCAGTAGTTCATTTACCAATCTGTGATAGATCGGTGTTCTGAAGCAATGTACAAGTGAGCAGGGACGAGAGAGCAGAGTGTGGAGAGCGGAGGGTGTGGGGATGCAGGGTCTGACTCTGAGGATGCAGGGTGTGAGGGGGAGGATGTGAGGTGTAGGATGTGAGGGGGCAGGGTGTGAGGGGGCAGGGTGTGAGGGAAATGGTGCGAGGTGGAAGGTGTGAGGGGGAGTGAGGGGGGAGAGTGTGAGGGGGAGAGTGTGAGGGGCAAGGTGTGAGAGGGAGGGTGTGAGGGGGAGGGTGTGAGAGGGAGGGTGTGAGAGGGAGGGTGTGAGGGGGAGGGGTTGAGGGGGAGGGCGCGAGGGGAGGGCGCGAGGGGGAGGGCGCGAGGGGGAGGGCGCGAGGGGGAGGGCGCGAGGGGGAGGGCGCGAGGGGGAAGGTGCGAGGGGGAAGATGCAAGGGGGAGGGCGCGAGGGGGAGGGCACGAGGGGGAGGGCGCGAGGGGGAGGGGGTGAGGGGAAGGGGTGAGGGGGAAGGTGCGAGGGGGAGGGAGTGAGGGGGAGGGTGCGAGGGGGAGGGAGTGAGGGGGGCATGAGGGGGAGGGCGCGAGGGGTAGGGGTGAGGGGGAGGGCGCGAGGGGGAGGGCGCGAGGGGGAGGGTGCGAGGGGGAGGGGGTGAGGGGGAGGGGGCGAGGGGGAGGGGGTGAGGGGGAAGGTGCGAGGGGGAGGGAGTGAGGGGGAGGGTGCGAGGGGGAGGGTGCGAGGGGGAGGGTGCGAGGGGGAGGGGGTGAGGGGGAGGGTGCGAGGGGGAGGGTGCAAGGGGGAGGGGTGAGGGGGAAGGTGCGAGGGGGAGGGAGTGAGGGGGAGGGTGTGAGGGGGAGGAGGTGAGGGGGAGGGCACGAGGGGGAGGGAGCGAGGGGGAGGGGGTGAGGGGGAGGGTGCGAGGGGGAAGGTGCGAGGGGGAGGGCACGAGGGGGAGGGCACGAGGGGGAGGGCGCGAGGGGGAGGGCGCGAGGGGAAGGGTGCGAGGGGGAGGGTGCGAGGGGGAGGGCGCGAGGGGGAAGGTGCGAGGGGGAGGGCACGAGGGGGAGGGCGCGAGGGGGAGGGGGTGAGGGGAAGGGGTGAGGGGGAAGGTGCGAGGGGGAGGGAGTGAGGGGGAGGGGGTGAGGGGAAGGGGTGAGGGGGAAGGTGCGAGGGGGAGGGAGTGAGGGGGAGGGTGCGAGGGGGAGGGAGTGAGGGGGGCATGAGGGGGAGGGCGCGAGGGGTAGGGGTGAGGGGGAGGGCGCGAGGGGGAGGGCGCGAGGGGGAGGGGGTGAGGGGGAAGGTGCGAGGGGGAGGGAGTGAGGGGGAGGGTGCGAGGGGGAGGGTGCGAGGGGGAGGGGGTGAGGGGGAGGGTGCGAGGGGGAGGGGGAGGGTGCGAGGAGGAGGGTGCAAGGGGGAGGGGTGAGGGGGAAGGTGCGAGGGGGAGGGAGTGAGGGGGAGGGTGTGAGGGGGAGGAGGTGAGGGGGAGGGCACGAGGGGGAGGGAGCAAGGGGGAGGGGGTGAGGGGGAGGGTGCGAGGGGGAAGGTGCGAGGGGGAGGGCACGAGGGGGAGGGCACGAGGGGGAGGGCGCGAGGGGGAGGGCGCGAGGGGAAGGGTGCGAGGGGGAGGGTGCGAGGGGGAGGGCGCGAGGGGGAAGGTGCGAGGGGGAGGGAGTGAGGGGGAGGGCACGAGGGGGAGGGCGCGAGGGGGAGGGGGTGAGGGGGAAATTGCGAGGGGGAGGGGGCGAGGGGAAGGGGTGAGGGGGAAGGTGTGTGAGGGGTGTGTGAGGGGGAGTGTGTGAGGCGGAGGGGGTGAGGGGTAGGGGTGGGGGGAGGGGGCGAGTGGTGTGTGATGGGGAGGGGGAGGGGGTGAGGGGGAGGGGGGGAGGGGGCGAGGGGTTTGTGATGGGGAGGGGGTGAGGGGGAGGGGGTGAGGGTTGTGTGAGGGGTGTGTGAGGGGGAGGGGGTGAGGGGGAGGGGGTGAGGGGGAGGGGTTGAGGATATTGGGCTTTGATCAGAATTAATCTAAATGCAAAAATGGCAAATTAAACACTGCATCTTTTCCCTCGGGATCTTTCTGACCATAAAACAAATTTTCTGGGAGATAACAAGATCTTTATAGTTGATAATGTTTAGCTATTTATACTGTTTATACATATGGGGGAGAAACACGCTTTGATCAACTGAATTTGATGTGTTGTGTTCATTCCCATTTCAATCAAATATGAATGCTTGACTCATCTAACGCTAAAAGGAAGCTGGTAGCTGTTTCCTGCCAGGTGATTTGCCCTTTGTCTGCTGCTTCTTGAAGGTTTTTTTTGTCTCTCTGAGGGACAGCCAGGGATCTGCTGCAGTGTTAGATGTGTGTACAGGGAGTTTTGTCCTGTTAAAATGTATTAAAATAACCCAGCTTTGATAAAGCTTCAATAAAATGAACTGTTATGGACTTCAGTGACTTGGAGATGATGATGTCTGTGTAGGAAGTCGCATCCACTGAGTGTGATTGACACATCGCCATCTCACTTTCCATCACTTATTCTGCATCTTCAAGATTTATGTATTAAATCTATTGGATGAAGTTCTTTAAATGGATGTCATTAAGATGGCTGAACTTGTTCTCACACTGAACAATTTCTCCTTTAACTCCTCTCACTTTCTCCAAATAAAAGGTGTGGCTATGGGTACCCGCATGGGCCCCAGCTATGCCTGTCTCTTTATGGGGTGTGTGGAACATTCCTTGTTCCAGTCCTACTCCGGCCCCCTCCCACAACTCTTTCTCCGGTACATCGATGATTACTTCGGTGCTGCTTCATGCTCTCGTCGGGACCTGGAAAAATTTATTAATTTTGCTTCCAATCTCCACCCCTCCATCATTTTCACATGGTCCATCTCTGACACTGCTCTTCCCTTCCTTGACCTCTCTGTCTCAATTTCTGATGATAGACTGTCCACCAATATTCATTACAAGCCTACCGACTCCCACAGCTACCTCGACTACAGCTCCTCACACCCCACTTCCTGTAAGGACTCCATCCCATTCTCTCAGTTCCTTCGCCTCCGTCGCATCTGTTCTGATGACGCTACCTTCAAAAACAGTTCCTCCGACACGTCCTCCTTCTTCCTTAACCGAGGTTTTCCACCCACGGTCGTTGACAGGGCCCTCAACCGTGTCCGGCCCATCTCCCGCGCATCCGCCCTCACGCCTTCTCCTCCCTCCCAGAAACATGATAGGGTCCCCCTTGTCCTCACTTATCACCCCACCAGCCTCCGCATTCAAAGGATCATCCTCCGCCATTTCCGCCAACTCCAGCATGATGCCACCACCAAACACATCTTCCCTTCACCCCCCCCTGACGGCATTCCGTAGGGATCGTTCCCTCTGGGACACCCTGGTCCACTCCTCCATCACCCCCTACTCCTCAACCCCCACCTATGGCACCTCCCCATGCCCACACAGAAGATGCAACACCTGCCCCTTCACTTCTTCTCTCCTCACCGTCCAAGGGCCCAAACACTCCTTTCAAGTGAAGCAGCATTTCACTTGCATTTCCCCTAACTTAGTCTACTGCATTCGTTGCTCCCAATGTGGTCTCCTCTACATTGGAGAGACCAAATGCAATCTGGGCGACCGCTTTGCAGAACACCTGCGGTCTGTCCGCAAGAAAGACCCAAACCTCCCTGTCCCTTGCCATTTTAACACTCCACCCTGCTCTCTTGCCCACATGTCTGTCCTTGGCTTGCTGCATTGTTCCAGTGAAGCCCAACGCAAACTGGAGGAACAGCACCTCATCTCCCGACTAGGCACTTTACTGCCTTCCGGGCTGAATATTGCATTCAACAACTTTAGATCTTAAACTCCCTCCCCCCATCCCCACCCCGTTTCTTCCCCCTCCCTTTTGTTTTTTTTCAATAATTTATATAGATTCTTCTTTTCCCACCTATTTCCATTATTTTTAAATCTACAACTAATACCTTGTCAGTCTTTCCACCCCATCCCCACTAGAGCTGTACCTTGAGTGTCCTGCCATCCATTCTTAATTAGCATTTTTCTTAGATAATATCACCACCTTCAACACCTCTTTGATCCTTTTGTCTTTGACATCTTTTGATTATCTGCTCCTATCACTGCTTGCTTGTCCCTACAACCACCCCACCCTCAACTTCTCTCCCCCCACCCCCCCCACCTTAAACCAGTTTATATTTCACCCCTCTCCTAACTATACTCAGTTCTGCTGAAGGGTCATGAGGACTCGAAACGTCGACTCTTTTCTTCTCCACCGATGCTGCCAGACCTGCTGAGTTTTTCCAGGTAATTCTGTTTTTGTTTTGTCATTAAGATTGTTGGATGTTGTGTTCAGACAGCCTTGGCTAACAGAGAGAGTTTTTACTCCTAGGTTTGTATGTCGACTATGGGCAGGAAAAATATATTATAATTTTACGGAGGCATTGTATAGCATTTTCTTTACAAACAGATAATATGCTGAGGCTAAAATGTAACCCTTATCAAAATAATACATAGGCCCCCTAGCAACCCTCACTCCCAAAATTGCCAAAGGTATATCATGGAAACTGGAAATCAGAAATAAGAACAGAGAACGCGGGAAATATTCAGCAGGTCTGGCAGCAACTGAGGAGAGAGAAACAGAGTTAACGTTTCAGGTTAATGAACTGGGAGATGTGAAGAGACAAATGGCTTTAAGGAAGAACAGAGCCAGGGAAAGGGAGCAACAGAGGCTGAAATTCAGCCCAAGCAGTTCCCTTAATGATGGTAATAAATCCCTACCAGAGAGCGGTCAGCAGAGTAACCTTGGGTTTCAGGTGATGATGTGAAGTATCTAGCTTCCCTGTGACTTATGTGACATCATCCGAAAGCTGTAAATAGGTCATTGCCTGATGATCATTCACAGCTGACTATTTGTTCCCAGTTTAAGGTGTGTTTAAAAATGGCTGGGCCGTGTCTAAAGGGGCACCATCTTCATTGAGCTATCTCCTGCTTTTGCCTTGCACCATCGTCGCTTTTGCCATTTAACCTCTTGCCCTCCGCACTCCAACCCCCCACCCCCCCCGCCCCCACCCCCATCATGGGCCTTTCCCTTTTGTCTGAATTACGTAACTATTCAGCATTACGTGCGATCTAAATGCGACGCATTAAAGAGTCCATTATATATGATGGCAGTGCAAGTGTTCAGTTGATAATGGATAATGTTGTTCCAAATGCTACTCTAGTCAATCTGTGCGTGCACACTGCTCCCAGCTCAGTCCATCACCAGTCAACTCAGCAAAGCAGAAGATTGAACAGTACACGTGATGTTTTGTGCTAATAGCTGACTCTGCCCGCACTAAAATGTACCTGGAGCTGAGTTTGAAAGAAGGAACGCATTATTAATGGAGAGAGTCAATTCTTGCCAAGCCATTCTAACCGAAGCTGACAGTAAGCGACCCTAGAGGGAAGTGAGTTCTTTGTGTATTATGGGTTAGATTATGGCCCCTTGCATTCTTAACTCTAACTTTCATTTTGTAAGTGAAAGGCCTGACTTGAACAGAAGATGATATCATTCAGACAAGCCCAATGACAGTCAGAGCATAGAAGAGGACAAGATGGCAGTAACAGAACAAGAAAGAATCCAGGTTTTATCAAAATACTGGTTCAAAGTGGCTAATACTCAGATCCCTGGCTCCCATGTCTCCTTCCAATACTGCCTCCAATGTCTTAGTAGTCACTCAATACTCAAGGCCCAGCCTGGCCAGTACGCTATACTGTTGGATTGTGACAGACCACATCATTGAATATTCTATGGGCAGTGTTGTTGCTGTGCTGAACTGGGTGATGTTGAGCATGAGTCCACTAGGAGTCTTTCAAAAGCAAAATACTGCGGCTGCTGGAAATCTGAAACTAAAACAAAAATAGCTGGAAAAACTCAGCAGGTCTGACAGCATCTGCAGAGAGCAATACAGTTAACGTTTCTAGTCCGTATGATTCTTCATTAGAACTAAGGAAAAATAGAAATGTGGTGAAATATAAGCTGGTTGAGGGGGGTGGGACAGGTAGAGCTGGAGAGAGGGTCAGTGATAGGTGGAGGCAAAGAAGAGATTGCCAAAGATGTCATAGACAAAAGGACAAAGGGGTGTCCATCAACACAAAATAGAAGATCTAGGATTGGTATAGATTTAAGAACCAGAATTTAGTTTCTGTGATTGGTATCACGGATTTAGTGAAAAGCTAAACACCAGAATGGTAACTGTCCAAGGACAGTCCACCAGGTGAGCAATATAACATAAAACACAGCCATCACACTAACCATACAACAACCCCACACTAACCCTTCAACAACTCCTAAACTAACCCTACAACAACCCTCACATTAACCCTACACTAACCCTAATACAAACCCCACACTAACCCTACAACAACCCCTGCACTAACCCCCACAACAATCCCTACAACAACCCCTGCACTAGCCCTACAACAACCCCAACACTAACCCTACACTAACCCTAAAACAAACCCCACACTAACCCTACAACAACCCCTGCACTAACCCCCACAACAATCCCTACAACAACCCCTAAACTAACCCTACAACAAACCCCACACTAACCCTAAAACAACCCCTACACTAACCGTACAACAACCCCTAAACTAACCTTACAACAACCCCTACACTAACCCTACAACAAACGCCTACACTAATCCAAACACAAACCCCACACTAACCCTACAACAACCCCTGCACTAACCCTACAACATTCCCTACACTAACCCTACAACAACCCCTGAACTAACCCTACAAAAACCCTCATACTAACTCTACAACAACCCTTAAACTAACCCTACAACAACCCCTAAACTAACCCTACAGCAACCCTCACACTAACCCTACAACAACACCCACACTAACCCTAAAACAACCGCTACACTAACCCTAAAACAACCTCTACACTAACCCTACAACAAACCCCCACACTAAACCTAAAACAACCGCTACACTAACCCTACAACAATCCTCGCACTAACCCTAGAACAACTACTAAACTAACCCTACAATAACCCCCACACTAACCCTAAAACAACGCCTACACTAACCCTATAATAGCCCCTAAACTAACCCGACAACAACCCCTAAACTAGCCCTACAACAACACCCACACTAACCCTACAAGAACTCCCACACTAACCCTAACACAACCCCGACACTAACCCTACAACCCCTACACTAACCCTACAACAACCCCTACACTAACCCTACAACAAACCCCACACTAACCCTAAAACAACCGCTACACTAACCCTACAACAACCGCTACACTAACCCTACAACAACCGCTACACTAACCCTGCAACAACCCCTACACTAACCCTACAACAAACCCCACACTAACCCTCACAACAACCCCCAGTGTTAGGATTGCCAACTCTGACTTGACATTGTCCTGGAGATGTTGTCCCGACCTCCCAGCTCCAGCCGCTCAACCCAGTCAAACAGTTGTTTTTATCCTTCATCTTCATTTCTTATGTAACTAATAAAGGAAAGTGGTTACATTTTAAAGAGCACCTATTATTTTTAAATGCTCCTATGTTTTTTTTCCAAGGTTTTTCAGATAGCAGTGCCCAGAGGAGACGCCTTTAATTCCTGGAGCTGACTCCAGGGCAATTCTGGAGGGTTGGCAACTCTGCCCACAATAACCCCACAACAACCCCCTCCCCCACCCTCTCCCCCACCCCCACCCCCCACCTGCCGACAACAAGTTTCTCAGTGAACCAGTTGTGGGTTAATCCATCTCTGTACAGATTGATCCCTGAACAGCTCAGCTCTTGCAGCAGAGTCTCTACATTTTACACAGGACTATCTGACTGTGGCATTTACACAGTGCTACTGTCCAGCGCGCAATTTACCTCGTTAAAATTGGGTGGATTAACGAGTGTGGTCCCAATGCCTAACTTGGAAGCAAATACATCATAAATGAACAGTGTTTTCTCTGCTACAGGAAACAGTCGTTTGGGCTTTTCCCAGTGTCACACTTGACTGAACAATGATCGGGCCCGGAACAATGGTTCCATTTTCTTTCTCCTCCCTAGCTCGAGGCACTGAGGCCAATTACCATATTCCCACTGCTGCCCATCACAGATAAATGACTGAATTTGGCCCTTTTGTGACCTGTATGGATTTAGCACGTTTTCCTGTCCAAGTTTTTCTCATTTGGCTCATTGTAAATCCCATTGTTGCTCTAAACTCTGCTCCTCTGTAGATCTGCAACTGCTCCCAGCAATCTACTTGTATAGATAGCACTGGAACAATGAGGTTAGGCTCTAGGGGAAAGTGAGGTGATTCAGTGACATGTACTTTGCCAACTTTGCTATTTCACTTCAAGGTGAAGCACAAAAAGTTGAAGAAAACCATTCCTCAAAGTGGCAACAGCAGTGATAGAATCAGACCACATGCAGACGTTCAGGTTATAGTGTATCTTGTGCAGACGCATGTGTTACACTGTATCTCACTGTCCTTTATTGTGGTGGAGGCAGGTTTCAATCGAAGTATTAAAGAGCGAATTGAATTATTATCTGAAAAGGAAGAATGTGCAGGGTTACGGGGAACCCTGGGGTGGAGGAGTGGCACTAGGTAAATTGCTTCTTCAGGGACCCAGCACAGACATGATGGGATGAATGGCCTCCTGTGCTGTGACATTTCTCTGCTTCTATATTCAGGTTATGTTGTATCTCATTCAGATGTTCGGGTTACACTGTATCTTGCTGACGTGTTTGGGATGTACTCATGCAGATATTCAGGTTAGGTTGGATTAACTGAGCACCGTGCTGGTAGCAATCAGCTGTTGATGGTGGTGCAGTGCTGTTAATGTTGATTCTTGCATCTGTCTACAATACAACAGAGAATGGCATTGAACACTGGTGGTGATGGAGAAGCCAGGTGTGCCCGTAGAGTTGTCACAGCTTCATTAGAGATTATAATTTTGCTTTTAATTATTTCATCTCCTGGTTGAAACCAGGCCGGGGAGGGCAGTTGAAATGAATCTAGGTGGCAATGCACACCAGCCCCACCCCGACCCCACCCCGACCAAACCCTGACCACACTCCGACCCCACCCCGACCACACTCCGACCCCATCTCGACCACACGCCGACCCCACCCCGACCACACTCCGACCCCACCCCGACCACATTCCAAAAGACCATAAGACAGAGGAGCAGAAATTAGGCCATTCGGCCTATCGAGTCTGCTCCTCCATTCAATCATGGCTGATAAGTTTCTCAACCCCATTCTCCTGCCTTCTCCCCGTAACCTTTGATCCCCTTACCAATCAAGAACCTATCTATCTCCGACTTAAATACAATCAATGACCTGGCCTCCACAGCCTTCTGTGGCAATGAATTCCATAGATTCACCACTCTCTGGCTAAAGAAGTTTCTCCTCATCTCTGTTCTAAAAGGTCTTCCCTTTACTCTGAGGCTGTGCCCTCGGGTCCTAGTCTCTCCTACTAATGGAAACATCTTCCCCACGTCCACTCTATCCAGGCCTTTCAGTATTCTGTAAATTTCAATCAGATCCCCCCTCATCCTTCTAAACTCCATCAAGTATAGACCCAGAGTCCTGAAACGTTCCTCATATGTTAAGCCTTTCATTCCTGGGATCGTTCTCGTGAACCTCCTCTGGACCCTCTCCAGGGCCAGCAGATCCTTCCTGAGATACGGGGCCCAAAATTGCTCACAATATTCTAAATGTGGTCTGACCAGAGCCTTAGAAGCCTCAGCAGCACATCCCTGCTTTTATAATCTAGTCCTCTCGAAATAAATGCCAACATTGCATTTGCCTTCCTAACTACCGACTCAACCTGCAAGTTAACCTTAAGAGAATCCTGGACTAGGACTCCCAAGTCCCTTTGCACTCCAGATTTCTGAATTCTCTCCTCATTTAGAAAATAGTCTATACCTCTATTCTTCCTACCAAAGTGCATGACCTCACACTTCCCCACGTTGTATTCCATCTGCCACTTCTTTGCCCAATCTCCTAACCTGTCCAAATCCTTCTGCAGCCTCCCCGCCTCCTCAATACGACCTGTCCCTCCACCTATCTTTGTATCATCTGCAAACTTAGTCAGGATGCCCTCAGTTTCTTCATCTAGATCATTAATGTATTAAGTGAAAAGTTGTGGTCCCAACACTGACCCCTGCGGAACTCCACTAGTCACCGGCCGCCATCCTGAGAAGAACCCCCTTATCCCCACTCTCTGCCTCCTGCCAGACAGCCAATCTTCTATCCATGCTAGTACCTTGCCTCTAACACCATGGGCTCTTATCTTACTGAGCAGCCTCCTGTGCGGCACCTTGTCAAAGGCCTTCTGGAAGTCCAAGTAGATAACATCCATTGGCTCTCCTTTGTCTAACCTACTCGTTACCTCCTCAAAGAATTCTAACAGGTTTGTCAGGCATGACCCCCCCTTGATGAAACCATGCTGACTTTGCCCTATTTTACCATGCACTTCCAAGTATTCTGAAATCTCATCCTTAATAATGGACTCTAACGTCTTACCAACGACCAAGGTCAGGCTAATCGGCCTGTAATTTCCCGTCTTTTGCCTCACTCCCTTCTTAAACAGGGGGGTTACATTAGCGATTTTCCAGTCCTCTGGGACCCTCCCTGACTCCAGTGATTCCTGAAAGATCACCACTAACGCCTCCGCTATCTCTTCAGCTATCTCCTTCAGAGCTCTGGGGTGTAATCCATCTGGTCCAGGTGATTTATCCACCTTCAGACCTTTCAGTTTTCCTAGCACCTTCTCCTTGGTAATGGCCACCATACTCACCTCTGCCCCCCCGACTCTCTTGAACTTTGGGGATGTTACTCGTGTCTTCTACCGTGAAGACTGATGCAAAGTACCTATTCAGTTCCTCCGCCATTTCTTTGTTCCCCACTACTACTTCTCCAGCGTCATTTTCCAGTGGCCCAATGTCCACTTTTGCCTCTCTCTTACCCTTTATATATCTAAAAAAACTCTTGCAATCTTCTTTTATATTACTGGCTAGTTTACCCTCATATTTAATCTTCTCCCTCCTTATTTCTTTTTTAGTTTTCCTCTGTTGGTCTTTGAAGGCTTCCCAATCCCCTGGTTTCCCACTGCTCTTTGCCGCATTGTATGCTTTCTCTTTAGCTTTTATGCTGTCCCTGACTTCCCTTGTCAGCCATGGTTGCCTCGTCCTCCCTTTAATATGCTTCTTCTTCCTAGGGATGAATTTTTGCTGTGTCTCCCAAATTATTCCCAGAAACTCCTGCCATTGCTGTTCCACTGTCTTTCCTGCTAGGCTCATCTCCCAGTCAATTCTGGCCAGCTCCTCCCTCATGCCTCTGTAGTTGCCTTTATTCAACTGTAATACCGTTACATCTGATTCCAGCTTTTTCCTCTCAAATTGCAGGGTAAATTCTATCATATTATGGTCACTTCCTCCTAAGGGTTCCTTCACCTTAAGCTCCCTTATCAAATCTGCCTCATTACACATCACTAAATCTAGAATTGCCTGTTCCCTAGTGGGCTCCACCACAAGCTGCTCCAAAAAGCTATCTCGTAGACATTCCACAAATTCCTTTTCTTGGGATCCACTACCAACCTGATTTTCCCAGTCTACTTGCATATTGAAATCCCCCATGATCACTGTAACCTTGCCTTTCTTACACACCTTTTCTATCTCCTGGTGTATCTTGTGCCCCACATCCTGACTACTGTTCGGAGGCCTGTACATAACTCCCATTATGGTTTTTTCACCTTTGCAGTTCCTCAACTCTACCCACACAGATTCTACATCATCTGACCCTACATCATTTCTTGCTATCGATTTAATTTCATTTCTTACTAACAAAGCAACCCCACCCCCTCTGCCAACTTGCCTATCTTTTCGATAGGATGTATATCCTTGGATATTTAGCTCCCAGTCCTGATCCCCTTGCAGCCATGTCTCCGTGATGCCCACCACATTATACCTGCCAATTTCAATCTGCGCCACAAGCTCATTTACCTTATTTCATATACTGCGTGCATTCAGATACAACACCTTCAGTCCTGTATTTCCCGTCCCCTTTCTCATTGTCGTCCCTTTATATGATGTGCTTGAAGTTAGATTCCTAGCCCTTTCCAAACACTCTGTCCTATTTTGTGTTCTGGAGACTTTAATAGCCTCTCCTTTTTAGTTTTTTCATAATTTTCCATGAAGTTGAATCCACCCCCCTACACGCTAACCTGCTGCTTTGTTTCCCATTAGTCATACTTCTTGGAGTTTTACCCTTCCCTCCCCCGCCACCCCACTTTCTAGTTTAAAGTCCTGTTGACCACCCTATTTACCCTTTTCGCTAGAACATTGATCCCAGATCGGTTCAGGTGGAGACCGTCCCAACGGTACAGATCCCTCCTATTCCAATACTGATGCCAGTGCCCCACGAAATGGAACCCCTCTTTCCCGCACCACTCCTTTAGCCACGTGTTTACTTCTCTTATTCTCGCGTCCCTATGCCAATTTGCACGTGGCTCGGGTAGTAATCCGGAGATTATAACCCTTGAGGACCTGTTCTTTAATTTAGTTCCTAGTTCCTGATAATCCCCAAACAGGTCCTCTTTCCTAGTCTTACCTATGTTATTTGTCCCGATGTGGACCACAACAACTGGATCCTCCCCTTCCCTCTCCAATATCCTTTCAAGCCAATCAGAGATGTCCCTCACCCTGGCACCGGGCAGGCAACATACCATGCGGGACTCTCGATCCTGCTTACAAAGGAAGCTATCAATTCCCCTAATTATAGAATCCCCTACAACTACCACTTGTCTTTTTGCTCCCCCCTCTTGAATGGCCTCCTGTGCCACGGTGCTGTGGTCAGCTGGCTCATCCTCCCTACAGCCCTGTTCCTCAGCCACACAGGGAGTAAGTACCTCGTACCTGTTGGACAAGGTCAAGAGCTGAGGCTCCTGTGTTCCTGAATCCTCCTCCACCTGCCTCACTTGCAGTCATACCCTGCTGACCCTGACCACTGACCGGACTTGAGGTACTTAATCTACCGGGTGTGACTGCCTCCTGAAACAAAGCATCCAGGTAACTCTCCCCCTCCTGGATGTGCCGCAGCGTCCGGAGCTCGGACTCCAGCTCATCAATTCTGAGCTGGAGGTATTCCAGCAGCCAACACTTGCTGCAGATGTGGTCACTGCGGCTCGCAATGGGATCTGCCAGCTCCCACATCATACAGCTACAGCACATCACCTGCCCAGCCATCTCGACTTCGTTAATTAATTTATTAATTGGCTTTGCTGTGTTTTTTTTTCAAATTTGGTGCAGATTTCCTACCAACCAATCAGGTCACAGCTTTCCTGTGATGTCACTTTTTCAGTTTTGGCTTCAGTTACTCTGTGCCCCGAGGTCACCGCTCCGGTGCTCCTCCCTCCGAGTCTGCTCCCTGGAGACAAGGCCACGAATCCCCGAGGTAAGCTAGATATATACTCCCCGCTCCGGTGCTCCTCCCTCTGAGTCTGTTCCCTAGAGACAAGGTCGCCAATCCCCAAAGTAAGCTAGATTTATACTCACTGCTCCGGTGCTCCTCCCTCCGAGTCTGCTCCCTGGAGACAAGGCCGCCAATCCCTGACCCCACCCCGACCACACTCCGACCCCACCCCGACCACACTCCGACCCCACCCCGACCACACTCCGACCCCACCCTGACCACACTACGACCCCTCCCCGACCACACTCCGACCCCACCTTGACCACACTCCGACCCCACCCTGTCCACACTCCGACCTCACCCTGAACCCACTCCAGACCCCACTTCAGACCCCTCACCACACCCCACTTCAGACCCTGCCCCAGACCCCACTCCTACCCCACTCCGACCCCTTTCCGACCCCACTCCGACCCCACTCCGATCCGACTCCAGACCCACTCCAGGCCCTCTCTAGACCCACTCCAAACCCAGTCCAACCCGTCTCCAAACCCACTGTAATCCCACTCTGACCCCATTTGGACCCCACTCTGACCCTACTCCGACCCCACTCCAGACCCACTCCAATCCCACTCCGACCCCAATCTGACCCCACTTCGACCACACTCTGACCCCACTCCAGACCCACTCTGACCCCAATCCGACCCCACTTCGACCACACTTCGACCACACTCTGACCCCACTCCGACCCCACTCTAACCACTCCCACCCAGATTGACCTCACTCTGACCCTACTCCAACCTCAATCTGACTCCACCCTGATCTCACATCAACTCCACACCAACCCAACTCCAACCCCCACATCAACCCCAAGCAAACTAACTCTGACCCCATTCTGACCCCACTGTGAACTCACTCCAACCTACTCCACACTGACCCCACAGTGACTCCACTCTGACCCCCACTCTGATCTGGTCAGCTGGAATACACGCATCCCTAGCAGATGAAGTCTTTGCTCAATAGTTAGACCAGGCTCCACTTCTGCCACGTGTCCCTTGTCTCTTGCCCTTTACCCCTTGTACCTTGCCGCTTTTCATTTGCCCCTTGCTTGTTTGACTTTTACTTCTTCCCCTATACAAACTTGACCATTATCCCCAATAGCCTGTGCAGATTGAACAGTGTCGCTTACCAGGAGCACAGGTACAGGAGGAGGCCATTCAGCTCCTCAAACTTGTTTTGCCATTCAATTACATAATTTCCCACCTGTATCTCAACTCCATCAGCCATCTTTGCTCAATAATCCTTAAACCCTTTACTTAATAAAAGCACACCCCAGTTTTGACATCTTCCTAGCCTCGATAGCTATTGCAAGAGAAAGCTAAGGATTGGAAAGACAAAGCTCATTATTTTCAGCCACAGCTACAACACGAGTTCCCTAGGCACCAACTCCACCTGTCTCCCTGTCAGGGTATGAGGCTGAACCAAACCATTTGTAATCTTAGTGTCACATTTGACCCCAGGATGAGCTACAGATCACATATCCATGTTAAAACTAAGACTGGCTGCTTCTAGTTCCATAACGTTGCCCATCACCACTCCTGCCCATTTGTTGCTGTAGCCCTCATCGTTGCCTTGACTATTCCGGTGCTCTCCTGGTTAGCCTCCCATCTTCAAGCCTGCAGAAACCTGAGTCCATCCAAAACTCTATTGCCTAATTGGCACAAAACTCCATTTACCCATCATTCCACTGCTCGCTGGTCCTGCATTGGCACCAAGTCTGGCAACAACTCAATTTTTATATTCTCGCCCTTGTTTTGAAATCCCTCCCAAGTCTCACCCCCTCCCTGCCTCTGTAATATCCCCCAGCCCTACAAACCTCTGAGATCTCTGCACTCCTCTTCAAGCCTCTCGACTGTCCTGATTTTAATTTATCTACCATTGGTAACCATGTCATCACCTGCCATGGCCCTAATCTAATGGAATCCCCTCCTTAAACCTGCCTGTCTCTCTATTTCTCTCTCCTCCTTTAAGATCCTCCTTAACCTAACCTCCCAACTGTCCTTATATCTATCACTTTATTCTGCTTTGTTTCATAATGCCATCTCTCCCATAACCAACACCCACTGCCACCTTCTTTCCTCCCTATCACCCCTCCAATAAGCGCCATCCCTCTCTACCACTCCTCTAATAAACACCCATCCCTCTCTATCACTCCTCTAATAAACACCCAACCCTCTCTATCACCCCTCTAATAAATACCCATCCCTCACTATCACTCCTCTAATAAATACCCATCCCTCTCCATCGCTCCTCCAATAAACACCCACAACTCAATATCACTCCTCCAATAAACACTCATCCCTCTCTATCACTCCTCTAAAGAACCCCCATCCCTCACTATCATTCCTGTAATAAACACCCACACATCACTATCACTCCTCCAATAAACACCCATCCCTCTCTATCACTCCTCTAAGGAAACACCCATCCCTCTTTATCACTCCTCCAATAAACACCCACAACTCAATATCACTCCTCCAATAAACACCATCCCTCTCTATCACTCCTCCAATAAACACTCTTCCCTCTCTATCACTCCTCTAAAGAACCCCCATCCCTCACTATCATTCCTGTAATAAACACCCACAGCTCACTATCACTCCTCCAATAAACACCCACAACTCAATATCACTCCTCCAATAAACATCCATCCCTCTTTATCACTCCTCTAAAGAACCCCCATCGCTCACTATCGTTCCTGTAATAAACACCCACAGCTCACTATCACTCCTCCAATAAACACTCTTCCCTCTCTATCACTCTTCTAAGGAAACACCCATCCCTCTTTATCACTCCTCTAATAAACCCCCATCCCTCACTATCACTCCTCTAATAAACACCCACAGCTCAATATCACTCCTCCAATAAACACCTATCCCTCTCTATCACTCCTCTAATAAACATTCATCCACACCATCATTCCTCTAAAGCTCTCACCTGATTGTTTCTACCTTTGAATTAATTTCTCACCCAGTGTGAGTTTCACCATTTGAAGTTCACATTATGGATTAATATAAGTTTTGAGTCATCCCTTTCACTTTGTTAAATGCTCTTGAGATGCAGTATTTTACATTAACTGGAAATGTTCAATGAATGATTAATATTCACACTTGGACTCTGTGGCACTGACCAACGGGGTGTGTGTGTGTGTGTGTGTGTGTGTGTGTGTGTGTGTGGATGTGTGTGTGTTATCTACCTGCCAGCTGTATCTACAGTAAACCCTAGCTTCTCTCTGATCATTTCACATTGAGAAATGCAAATCCGAGTTTTGCTGAAACTGGACTCATTCCACTCTGTACTTCACTGGTTTCATCATAATGTGACGGAAAAGCAAAATTAATCAGCTATTTATGTATTTTGACCACAGGAAATGTTAAAAGATGAAATTCGAACATTAACATACAGAAATTCTGTCTACCACAACAAACATGTGTTTAAGGACAAAACCGTGCTGGATGTGGGAAGTGGAACTGGGATTTTAGCAATGTTTGCAGCCAGAGCAGGAGCCAGAAAAGTGTTTGGGGTATGTTCTTCTCAATGATCCTGCATCTTTTGTCAATTCTCCTTCAAAATGTTTGTTGCTAACTAACTATAATACAAAGTTGCTCCAGTGTGTGACTCCCCTTTTCAGGATGCAGGAGCTTTAAGCCTGTCTGTGCTGTTGGCTGGTCTCAAACAGGACAAGTAACAAGTAACTCCTGGGGAAAGGATTGTCAACAATCTGTATACGGTTTACATTCCAGACTGCAATCACAGGATGAAAGCAAAATACTGCGGACGCGGGAAATCTCAGACAAAAACAGAAAATGCTGGAAAAACTTGGCAGGTCTGGCAGCATCTGTGGAGAGAGAAACAGGGTTAACGTTTCGAGTCTGTATGACTCTTCCTCAGAGCTAAAGAGAAGTAGGAGTGTGATAGATGTGTCGCTTATATTATTTAAAAGCTGGATGCTGGATTCTGCATCCCCACTCCCTTTGGTCATGCATTTCATGTCCTATTAACCCTCTGTATTAAAAAAAACTTATTTGAACCCCTTCCTGCATAATTTTCTTGATCTTTAAATGCCACTTGGTGGTCCAGAACATGAATATTGCTGAAAAAAAGAGACATGCTGATTACACTGGAGAGGGTGCAGAGATTTACCAGGTGCTGCCTGGGCTGAAGGGTCTGAGCTATGAGGAAAGATTGGTTAGGCTGGGGCTGTTTCCTTGGAGCAGCGAAGGTTGAGAGGGGACCTGATAGAGGATATAAGATTATGAGGGGCATAGTTAGGGTGGATAGGAAGGCACTTTTCCCATTAGTAGAGGGGTCAATAACCAGGGGACATAGATTTAAGGTAAGAGGTAAAAGGCTAAGAGGGGAGTTGAGGAAAAAATTTTTTACCCTGAGGGTGGTAGGAATCTGGAATTCACTGCATGAAAGGGTGGTTGAGTCAGAAACTCCTGTAACATTTAAGAAGTATTTTGATATTCACTTGCATTGCCATAGCCTCCAGGCCTATAGGCCAAGTGCTGGAAAATGGGATTAGTGTAGTCAGATCTTTGTTGACTAGTGCAGACATGATGGACCGAATGGCCTCCTTCTGTGCTGTAAACGTCTATGACCCTATGAGCTTTTAGTCTTGCACTCATCAGGACAGACACAAGAATGCCAAAGTTCAAAGGGAACAACAATTTATACTGCATGAGATAAGGGTGGCAAGTCGACTCTGATTGGTCAAGACTTTGCCATGGAGAATGCATGAGGTAACTATTGTCCCCACGCTTTTGTTTAATTCAAAAAAGGTGCAATGCCTGGACATGTTCCTTTTGTCTGCAGAGGACATGTCCCTGTGTATGAGTATATGCAGCTTCTAGCAAGCTCACTCACACACATATGGCTCACTTACACTTGCTAGAAGCTACATATCTTTAAGTATCTTGAAATGTAATCCCTCTAGTTACGGATACACTGACCACTAGAAATAATTAATCCAAGTTGGTTTTACCCAAATCTTTTATAATTGTAAATGCCACTATCAGATCTACATAGTTTGAGCATACGGCCAGGATTTGATAGTAGGAATGATTATGCAGCTGTCAGTGTTTGCTGTCATTATTCCTCTAAAACTGACAATGTGTGCGCAGAATAACATGGAAATCCAGAATTTTTGTCAGTGATTTTACACTCCTCTAGAGAGGGTGCGCTGTTGTGATCCTCCCAGAATGCAACCCCTCAGCAACTAATGAATAGATGAGAACTTTCAGAATTACCCTGTTAGCCTCAGCTGTTAAAAACTCTTGAAAAAGTTACACCTTGTTGATTGAAATGTAACTGGGTTTTTAACAGCATACTGATTTCACAACTACTGTTGAACACCTTCACTGGCCCTGAAACAATAATCTTATATTTGTGAAATGTTAAATTTCTCCATTATGCTAAATAAATTTCACATAATTTTAAAAATAATTTCTTCTTTAAAGTTTGTGATATTTCAGTTTGTACCTTATTCTCATGTGTATGTCCCAATTGTTTATTCCACCCTCTGTAACACTGATTAAAAAATAGTGACGGATAATTAGTGCCCTTTACCGCCTGGTTTGTTGTGAGAATTCTTCAATGTGATTGGCTGCCAACCCTGCTTGATCTCCCCCATGCTGCTGGACCTAGAGATCTCCTTGTGTTAGCACCAGATTCAAACTGACATCGGGAGATGGGAAATTCATACCATAGAGATCAATGAACCTTTGTAAGCAGCTTTCTTTGAGGTCAGTGGTGTGCCCCACTGTTTCACCTCTGACCACAGAAGCCGAGCCAATTTGTGCTGTACATTATCAATTCTGATACCTTGTGCACATTAGAATCATTCATCTGAAGTTGTAGAGGTAATGGGTTTACTTGGCATTTAAACATGGAATCGAATGGATAAAATAATTTTCAAAAGGGATTTTCTCCCTCAAACAGTGCATTATACAAAAGAATGTGAGGGGCATTGAATACAAAAATAAGGAGGTTATGCTTCAGTTGTATAGGGCAATGATGAGACCACATCTGGAGTATTGTGTACAGTACTAGTCTCCTTATTTAAGGAAAGATGTAAATGCGTTGGAAGCAGTTCACAGAAGACCAGTTCAGAGAAGGTTTACTAGACCAATACTAGGAATGGGCGGGTTGTCTTATGAGGAAAAGTTGGACAGGTTAGGCTTGTATCCACTGGAGTTGAGAAGAGTAAGAGGAGAATTGATTGAAACCTTTCAGATCCTGAGGGGTTTTGACAGGGTGGATGTGGAGAGGATGTTTCCTCTTGTAAGAGGGTTTAAAAATAAGGGGTCACTCATGTAAGACAGAGGTGAGAAGAAATTTTTTTCTCTCAGAGGGTCGTGAGTCTTTGGAACTCTCTTCTTCAAAAGGCAGTTTAAGCAGAGCCTTTGAATATTTTGAAAGCAGAGCTAGATAGATTCTTAACGGGGGGGGTGAAAGGTTATGGGGGTTAGGCGGGAGGTTACAATCAGATCAGCCATGATCTTATTGAAAGGCAGAGCAGGCTTGAAGGGCCGAGTTGCCTACTCCTGCTCCTAGCTCATATGTTCGTATGTAAATACTGCAGATACTGGAAATCTGAAATTAAACAGAAAGTGCTGGAAATGCTCAGCAGGCCAGGCAGCATTTGTGGAGAGAGGAACAGAGTTAAGGTTTCAAGTTGAATAGATTCCTTCTTCAGAACTGAAGGAAGATAGAAAGAAATGTGTTGGTTTTATGCTGTTGAAGGGGGAAGAGAAGGAAGGGAAAAAGGGAAAATTTGGGCTATGGTAAAGGGTGGGAGAGATTAAATAATAAAGATGTCATGCAACAAAAGGCCAAGGGAATGTTAATGGCTGTAGTAAAGAAACAAAGCATTAGTCCAGAGTAAGCATTAACAGCAGAATATCGAATAGCTCTGTCCAAAAGCAAAAACCTGAAAACAAGATTCAGACTGGCACTTGACAAAAAAAAAAGAATCAAAATGGAGAATGGAGTTCATATTCTGAAGTTGTTGAACTCAATGTTGAGTTCAAGAGCTGCACAGTGCCTGATTGGAAGATAACGTGTTTGCGTTGAGCTTCACTGGAACATTGCAGCAGACCAAGGACAGCAATGTGAGTGTGAGAGCAAGATGGTGAATTAAAATAGCAAGCAACCGGAATATCCTCAGAGTGCAACATGATGTATGCTGATAACTCCAATACCATTGTCTGATTGTCTGCATTGACCATATTGAAATGATTGTAATATTCACTGATTGTATTGATGCACCTTGTGATCCATGTCTAAAAGTTGAATCTGATTGTACTTATGTGATGGTGATTTTAAAATGGTTTGGAATGTTCTTCCAGATATTTTATGAATAAAGTATATTTTTCAAAAAAAAATAGCAAGCAACCGGAATATAGTTCAGTAAGCAAATTTAGCTCAGGGTCAGAAAAATGGCCTTTGAAAATGAAGAGAATTGTAAGATGAATTGCTTTGAAAGCCTGCTTAGAAAGACTGGATGACTTTAGCGCAGAGACCTGACAGTGCCTTACGTCTGTTCCTGTCTCTTCACTGCTCCTCTTTCTACATGCTTATTACACACAATCGCAGGCAGACCGAACTGAATTGAGGCTACCGATGTTGCCCTGATTTTACTCTCACTCCCTGGCGGCAGAGTGATGATTACAGACTTTAAATAATGCTCTTGTTGCTCTGGGAATGAGTGGGCTATCTTTAAAGTCACAGGGGGAATTACCTGTGCTTAAATAAGTACAATGCGGAGAGATATTTCAGTGCTCAAACGCTCTTATTTTGTGTTTCTCTTAATTCTTCAGATTGAATGTTCCAGTATCTCTGATTATTCAGAGAAGATCATCAAAGCAAACCACTTGGACAATAGTAAGCGACTTAACGAACACAATTGTGTTTTTACAAATACGTTGCATATTCGTGAGTTACACTGTTGAAATGATCAAAATAATTTCATATTTTCTTGCATTGATCAGAAGATTAATTTGAGATTTTTCTCTTGTTAAATTAAATATTTTAAATGGTGTATTTCATCATCAATTATTTTGTAAGGAGAAATTGTTTCTAATTTTAAGTTGAAAGGGAATCTTTGTCTCATAAAAAGACTAATTGTGCTGTGAGGAGCTCATTTTTAATTACAGTTATATTCAATAGTAACCTTTTGGTGTCCATATTCTTATGTTGCAATCACTGTGAGGATTTTCAAAAAGCCATTCTATATTATGGCTGATGATGCTGTGTTATAGGGGCGGGGAGGATGGTGGTAACATCATTGGACATGTAATTCAGAGGGTCCATCCTAACGCTCTGGGGATACGAGCTCACATCCCACCATTGGCAACTGATGGAATTTAAATTCAACTCTTAAAAAAAACCTGGAATTGAAAGCTAGTCTCAGTAATGTTGACCATGAAACTTTCATCAATTGTTGTAAAAACCCACCTGGTTCACTACTGTCCTTTAGGGAAGGAAATCTGCCGTCCTTACCCGGTCTGGCCTACATGTGACACCAGACCCCACAGCCAATGTGGTTGACCCTTAACTGCCCTCTGAAATGGCCCAACAAGCCATTCAGTTCAAGGGCAATTAGGGATGGGCAACAGATGCTGGCCTTGCCGGTGACTCCCACATCCTGTGAAAGAAAAAAGCTTTTAAAAATTAAAAATATCTTTTACAATTAAGCAGAGAACTGTATGGACTGTTTTACAGTAATCACTATATTTAATGGTAAAGTGGAGGAAGTTGAACTGCCTGTGGATAAAGTCGACATCATAATCAGTGAATGGATGGGATACAGCCTCTTCTATGAATCAATGCTTAATACAGTTATTTTTGCACGGGATAAGTGGCTGGTAAGTGTACTGCATCTTAAGTGACCCGGAAGAGACAGTTGCTTTCGCACTGTATTACAGATGGGATTATTGAGCTCTGGCTTCTTACTATAAAAGTGCAAAAACAAAAGCAGGCAGATTCGGCATAAGAGTTCAGTTGTTGGGAAAGAAAGACTTGCATTTGTAAAGCGCCTCGGGATGTCTCAAAGCACCAGACAGCCATTTAAGTGCATTATCAAGTGTAGTCACTGTCATAATGTAGGAAACACAGCAGCCAATGTATGCACAGCAAGCTCCCACAAACAGCAATGAACAGATAATCTGTTTTCTGTGATGTTGATTGAGGGGTGAATATTGGCCAGGACGCTGGGAGAACTCCCCTGCTCCTCTTTGATGTAGTGTCATGGGATCTTTTGCATCCAGCTGAGCAGGCAGATGTGTGATTCAGTCTGGAAGTGTTACCCAATGTCATTGCTGTCGGCTACAGGGTCTTTCAGGAAGTAAAACCTGGGTTGTGATAGTTGAGTAGATAACAGTAAAAGTATGCAACAGATGCGGGTTGGATTCTGCTTTGTATGTGCAGTTCAAAATGTGATATCTTTATCAGGTGAATAGATTACGACATCCATTTCCCCAAAATTCACCAACAGAAACCTGGAGGGCTGATGTTCCCAGATCGAGCCACACTGTACATCGTCGCTATTGAAGATCGACAGTACAAGGACTTCAAAATTCACTGTAAGATCACGCCTGAATGTTGCGCATTCACATCTTCCTGTGTTTCCACTATCATAATTGAAGACCTGAATCTGGGCATCCTTTATAGTCCCCATGGTTTCGCCACCAGCTAAAATCACACACTGCTAATGTTCAGAGCTGGTCTGAGGGACACATTCTTTGCTGCCCATGTGGAGATACATGGCTCTGGCAGGTGTGTAAGAGTGACCTGAGGAACACTGTCCATCCCACCTGGTCTCTGTTTGGGACCTTTCCGACAAGGACACAAGAATCAGGAGCAGGAGTAGGCCATTCGGCCCTTGGAGCCTGCTCTGCCATTCGGTAAGATTATGGCCGATTGGATTGTGGCCTCAACTCCACTTTCCTGCCTGCCCCCTATGATGCATGACTGCCTTGTAGATCAAAAATCTAACCCAGCCTTGAGCGTATTCAATGACTCAGCCTTCACGTTCTCTGGGAGAGAGAATTCCACAGGCTAACAACCATCTGAGAAAAAGAAATTCTCCTCATCTCAGTCTTACGTGAGAGACCTCTCATTTTTAAATGTGCCCCCTGGTTCTGGACTCCCCCACAAGGAGAAACTTCATCTCCCAGTAGCACAGCCGAGACTGGGATCGCTAAAGTGAGGGGGATTTGAACCTAAAGGAAGAAAGGGAGTATTTGCATTTACAATCACAGCTTCCAGCCACTCAGGACATTCCCAAACGATTTACAGCCAATGGAGTGCTTTAGAAGCGTACACACTGTTGTATAATGTAGGGCAATTCAGCATTCGGTGTGTGTGCGCTAAGATCCCACAAACAGCAATGAGAAATAAATCCCTAATCCTCTCACCCCCTCCGTATCTATTCACCCTCTCCATGCGCAATCCTGTCACAACATCTCCCCCCAGCACCAAACCCCTCCATGTGACAGTAACCCAGTTTCCTCCCTTTGTTTTCTGCTCATGCCTAGCATTGGAGTTGATTTTCTGTGTCTCCTTTATTTTAGGGTGGGAAAACGTTTATGGTTTCGACATGACATGCATCAGGAATGTTGCCATAAAGGAACCTCTAGTGGACATTGTGGATCCCAAACAAGTTGTGACCAATGCTTGTCTCATCAAGGTGTGGTGAGCCTCCTTTGTAATAATCGGTTTGGTTAAGACAACAAAATTATGTTAATTTTTTTCTTATTCGTTCATGGGATGTGGGCTTACTGGCTGGGCCAGCATTTATTGCCCATCCCTAGTTGTCCTTGAGAAGGTGGTGGTGAGCTGCCTTCTTGAACCGCTGCAGTCCATGTGGTGTAGGTACACCCACAACGCTGTTAGGGAGGGAGTTCCAGGATTTTGACCCAGCGACAGTGAAGGAACGGTGATATATTTCCAAGTCAGGATGGTGAGTGGCTTGGAGGAGAACTTCCAGGTGGTGGTATTCCCATGTGTCTGCTGCCCTGGTCCTTCCTGATGGTAGCGGTCATGGGTTTGGAAGGTGCTGTCTAAGGAGCCTTGGTGAATTCCTGCATGGAAATCGATCTGTATGCGATCTACTTGATGTGGAACCTATACTACCCCATATTTGCTGGTTTATCCCCCTCATAATCTAGATAGGAATTGGGGAAACAAACTCCATGTTCTTCCTACCAAAATGAATCACTTCATATTTTTCTGCATTGAATTTCATCTTTTTTTTCCTATTCTTTCATGGGACATGGGTGACCTTATTGAAACATAAGATTCTTAGGGGGCTTGACAAGGGTAGATGCTGAGAGGTTGTTTCCCCTTGTGGGAAAGTCTAGGACCAGAGGGCATAATCTCAGAGTAAGGGGGCACCCATTTAAAACAGAGATGAGGAGGAATTTCTTCTCTGAGAGGGTAGTGAATCTGTGGAATTCTTTACCGCAGGAGGCTGTAGAGGCTGGGTCGTTAAGTATATTCAAGGCTGAGATAGACAGATTTTTAATCAGTAAAGGATTATCAGATCAGCCATGATCTCATTGAATGACAGAGCAGACTCGATGGGCCGAATGGCCTACTTCTGCTCCTAAATCTTATGGTCTTATGGTCTTGTCTCCCCCCAACCACTACAGATCGATTTCCATCATCCCCTTGAAAGCAGCCCCCAGTAATTTGGGGTCAAAATGTCAATAAAATACTTGGTTTAATTTTTGAACGGAGGTGAACGAGGTTGGTGAACTACATTGAGAAATAACTGATGTTTCTCCATCTAGGAGGTGGATATCTACAATGTAAAGACTGAGGACCTGTCGTTTACTTCCACATTCTGTCTCCAAGTTCAGCGCAATGAATACGTACATGCTTTGGTCACATATTTCAACATTGAGTTTACAAAATGTCACAAGAAAACTGGATTTTCTACAGGTAATTGTCAACAATTGCTGTATTTCACTTCAATCAAACAGCTTTGGAAACTAGAATGCTCATGATCCAGGTGAACTGTAACTTTTCCTCATAGACAGTCATAGAATTCTACAGCACAGGAGAATGTCCAGTGTTCCTCTGCTGGCTCTTTGAACGAGGTGTCCAGTCTTGTCCCTCATCCTTGCTTCCCCCCATGATCCTGCAAGTTAGTCCTCTTCAAACCCATGTCCAATTGCCTTTTCAAAGTTCCTATTGAATCTGATTCCATCACCCTTTCAGCTACATACTGCATTCCCGATGTTAACAGCCCACTGTGTGAAGAAATTTCTCCCCATTTCCCCTCTAGTTCCTTTGTCAATTTTTTTAAGCCTACAACCTTTGCTTACTGACCCACTTGCCACAGGAAACAAATTCCCCCGGCTTGATCTATCAAAACCCTACACAATTTTAAATGCCTCTATTGAATGCCGGTTAATTAAGGAAAGCCAGGTCAGGGCGAATCATGTTTAACTAACTTGTTGGAGTTTTTTTGATGAGGTAACACAGAGGGTTGATGGTGGCAATGCTGTTGATGTGGTATACATGGGCTTCCATTTGATAAAGTGCCACATAACGGACTTGTGAGCCAAGTTATAGCTCATGGAATAAAAGGGGCAGTAGCAACATGGGTATGAAATTGCTTGAGTGACAGGAAACAGAGAGTAGTGATGAACAGTGTTTTTCAGACTGGAGGAAGGTTTATAATGGAGTTCCCCCAGGGGTCAGTGTTAGGACCCCTGCTTTTCCTGATATATATTAATGATCTAAACCTTGGTGTACAGGGCACAATTTCAAAATTTGCAGATGATACATAACTTGGAACTATTATGAACCATGAGGAGAATAACGTAGGATTTCAAAAGGACATAGACAGGTTGGTGAAATGGGCAGACAAGTGACAGATCACCACCACCTTCTCAAGGGCAATTAGGGATGGGCAATAAATGCTGGCCCAGCCAGTGATGCCCACATCCCATGAATGAATAGAAAAAAAAAGATGAAATTCAATGCAGAAAAATATGAAGTGATTCATTTTGGTAGGAAGAACATGGAGAGGCAATTTAAAGTAACAGGTACAACTCTAAATGGGGTGCAGTAGCAGAGGGACCTGGATGTATGTGTGCAAAAGTCATTGAAGGTGGCAGGACAGGTTGAGATAGTGGATAATAAGGCCTCCAGTATCCTAGGCTTTATTAGTAGGGACCTAGAGTACAAGAGCAAGAAAGTTATGTTAAAACTGTATAAAACATTGGTTTGGCTTCAACTGCAGTAATGGGTCCAGTTCTGGGCACTACATTTTAGGAAGGATGTGAAGGTATTAGAGGATGCAGAAAAGATTCACAAGAATGGTTCCAGGGATGAGGAACCTCAGTTATGCAGCTATATTGGAGAAGTTGGGACTGTTTTCCTTGGAGAACAGTTGGGAGGTTATGAGGTGCCCAATTAGTGTGGATAGGAAGGACCTGCCTCCATTAGCGGAGAGGTCAGGGGTCATAGATTTAAAGTAAGAAGGATTAGAGGGGAGTTGAGGAAAGCGTTTTTCACCAAGAGGGTGGTGGGAGTCTGGAACTCACCGTCTGAAAGGGTGGGAAAGGCAGAAACCCTCATCACATTTAAAAAAATACAGGCTGTTGGCCAAGAGCTGGCACAGAAGGGATGGACCGAATGACCTCATTCCGTGCCGTAAATTTTCTGTTTCTATTTCTGGCCTGATTTGAATAAATTGTAGTTGATTGTTTTCCAGGACTTTGGATGCTGAGTGAAGTTTAACCATCTCAAACATTTGGAGAGTGCTTTTTTTAAAATTGGTAATAGCATTGCTGACTTGCAACTGTTCTGTAGCTCCTGATGCTCCATATACGCACTGGAAACAGACTGTGTTTTACTTGGAAGACTGCCTGACAGTGAAGAGGGGAGAGGAGATTTGTGGAACCATAGCAATGAACCCCAATGCAAAAAATAACGTAAGTCAAATTCAAACGCTTCGGCATAATGGCTTTTCAATGTGGTTTAATATTACTTTTAGTAATAATCCTGGTGTTGAAACAGTGGTTGATGATTAATGGTTAACGTTAGCAGTAGTTAATCAATCTGTTTATCGCGCTTTTTATCATTATTCAGAGAAGGGACTCTGCCATCTCTGCCTGATCTCTCCAACACATGACTCCACTAAGTGGCTGATTCTTAATGCCCTCTATTAGGGATGGCCAGTAAGTTACCATGAAGAGATGTTGGTGTGCTGCTGAAGTTATGATCCCAAATCTCGAGAAGAATAAAGAGAAGTCTCTTTAGCTACGGTTTTAGATTACGTAGAATTACATTCAGTGCACAAACAGGCCATTTGGCCCAAAAAAGCCATGCCGACATTTACAATCCACTAGAGCCCTCCCTACTCCCTCCTCCAATAACATTACCAGTCTAGCCCTTCATTGCTTTCTCCCTCATATGCTTATCTAGCTTCCCCTTAAATGCCTCCACTAATTCCTGTGGGAGCGAGTTCCACATTCTCGCTGCTCCCTGAGTAAAGAGGTTTCTTCATCTGAATTCCTTATTTGATTAATTAGCAACTATCTTATATTGATGGCCTCTAGTTATGCTCTTCTATATAAGAGGAAACATTCTCACAGCCATTCTCTCTGAAGAAGAGTCAAAGAGATTCGAAACTTTAACTCTGTTTCTCTCTCCACAGATGCTGCCAGACCTGCTGAGCTTTTCCAGCATTTTCTGCTTTTATTTCAGATTTCCAGCATCTGCAGGATTTTGCACTCGATCAAATAAGTTCAAAGACCTAGGTCACTTTGCTGTTTTCAAGAGAAAAGAGGCCCAGCCTGTCAATCCTTTCCTGATCATATCCTCTCATTTCTGGTATCACCCAGCTAAATCGTTTTTAGCAACCTCTCCACTGCCTTGATAGCCTTTTATATAATGTGACAACCAGAGCTGTACGCAGTACTCTAAGTGTGGTCTAACCAAGGTTCGATACAGGTTTAGTATAGTTTCCCTACTTTTCAATTCTAACTCTCTTGAAATGAAGCCTAGTGCTTGGTTTGTTTTACTTTTGTGGCCTTGTTAACCCGTGTTCACTATTTTTAGTGATTTATGTACTTGTATTCTGAGATCCCCTTTGCTTCTCTACCCCATTTAGATTCTTATTTTCTAAGTAGTGTGCAACCTCCTTATTTTTCTTGCCAAAATGCAATGCCCCACAGTCATATATGTTGAAATTCATTTGCCAGTTATATGCTCATCCTGCAACAGATCTGTTTTTGGTTTTAGTTGAGATTTGCTGTTTTGTTTTATTGCTGCGAGATCGTCTAGTGTTTTGTGCCTCCTTTGCTGACCAGCTTTTCAGCAGAAACCTGGGCCCCATTCAAAAATTCAAGGTCGTATCTTAGTGAGTTAATTTCTGCATCCCGCCATATGTTGGTGCTACCTGTTGCACAATGACTCGTGCGCAACCAGTGTCTGGCCCAGGTATATCTCAGCTTGCCAATTTCATCTGAAACCTAATTGACCCCCAGCAAAATGTGGTGAAGTTGGTGCCTATTAATGAACAGCAAGAGAACAACAAAAATGTAATTTACTTTTAATGATTATACTTTCAGTAATCCCAGATTCTTAATTCTCAGTAATCAACAACAACATTTTCAAATCCCTCCATGGCGCCAACTCTGCAAACTTCTCCAGCCCCGCAGCCCACTGAGATCTCTGCGTTCATCCAATTCTGGCCTCTTGAGCATCCCCAATTTTAATCGCTCCACTATTGGTGGCCGTGTCTAAAGTTGCCTGAGCCCTGAGCTCTGGAATACTCTCCCCAAATCTCTCCTCCCCCTCTATCTTCCTTTAAGAAATCCACAGCAATATGGTTCTCTCTTAACTTTTCTGTGAAATAGCCTAGCAGGCCATTCAGTTCAAGGGCTATTAGGGATGGGCTACAGATGCAAAGAATATCATTCATTTTATTTAAAATACTTTGAAAAAATAAATCAATTCATCTCCTTAAAAAACAGCTTTATGCAGGTTTATTGTATGATATGAGTAAAGAAATCATGTTGAACTTGTATAAGACTCTAGTTAGGCCTCATCTGGAGCACTGCGTCCAGTTCTAGGTGCAATACTTGAGGAAGGATGTGAAAGCATTAGAGAGAGTACAGAGGAGATTCACAAGAATGATTCCAGTGATAAAGAACTGTAGTTATGAGGATAGATTGGAGAGGTTGGGACTGTTTTCCTTGGAGAAAAGAAGGCTGAGAGGAGACTTATTAGAGGTATTCAAGATCCTGAGGGGTATGGACAGGGTAAATAGTGAGAAGCTGTTCCCACTCAAGAGAGCATCAAGAACTAGAGGGCACAGATTCAAAGTAATTGGCAAAAGGAGTTAATGTAATGTAAGGAAAAATTTTTTCACCCAGAGGGCAGTTGGAGTCTGGAACGAACTTCCTGAGAGGGTGGTGGAGGTAGGTTCGTTTGAGTTATTCAAAAGGGAATTGGATTGCTACCTGGAAAGAAAAGAATGTGCAAGGTTACGGGGATAAAGGCAGGGGAGTGGGACAGGGTGGAATGCTCTTTCAGAGAGGCAGTGCAGATTCGATGGGCTGAATGGCCTCCTTCTGCACTGTAAAGATTCTGAGAGTCTGTGAAACATTGGTCAGGGCACAGTTAGAAACTGGGTGTATGCTCAAGTCCCACTATAGAAAGGCCATTAAATCCCACAGATAGCAGAGATTGTGGATTCACCAGGATGGGAAATTAAGGAGATCCCAAAAACCTTGGGACTGTTTCCATTGGAAGAATGTCAAAGGAAGATTTAATAGAAGTTTTTGTTTTAGATGAAGAGTTTTGATAGTGAATAAGGAGAGTAAGTCCTCTGATTGGAGAGTCAGTGGCAAATAATCATCAATTTAACTTTATAATTTAGACAGCGAGGAGAGTGATTCAGATAAAGTTCATTACTAAAGAGGGTTATCAGAACATGGGATATGCTTATTTATTTGACCATATTTCAACAGAAAAGATTTATAACTAAAGATTACTTCTAATTTTTCACAAGCAAAATAATTTGTTACAGGTTTAATGCACCGATATAAAAAATGCACCTGTATAAAAGTTGGTTATGTTCTTTGGAGGGACATGGTGGTGTAATGGTAATGTCACTGAGCTAGTAATCCAGGAGCCCAGGCTAATGTGCTGGGCAAGGTGTTAGGCTAACATGGGTTCAAATCCCACCATGGTGAAATATAAATTTAATCTGGATTTGAAAGTAATAGAGACCATGAAACTATCATTGATTGTTGTAAAAACTCATCTGGTTCACTAATGTCCTTTAGGGAAGGAAATCTGCTGTCCTTTCCTGGTCTGGCCTACATGCTATGGCAAGGTGGTTGACTCTTAACTGCTTCTTAGTTCAAGGGCAATTAAGGATGGGCAGCAAATGCTGGCTTGGCCAGTGACATGCAGATCCCATGAAATAATAAATAAAAGAAGTTCCTTAAAACCTACCTGAGTGTTGCTGAAAAAAAGAGACATGTCAAAACTTTTTGCCTTGCACTCATCAGGACATTCACAAGAATACCAATACAAGGGGGAAATTGTTGGTTTCCCCCTTATAGTGGTATTATTGGGAGGTGTCCTGATGAGTGCAAGACAAAAATCTTCGACATGTCTCTTTTTTCAGCAACACTCAAGTTCTGTCCTACAAAATGACAATTTAAAACCTACCTCTTTGACCAAGCTTTTGATCATCTGACCTCATATCGCCCCATGTGGCTCAGTGTTATTTGTAACACTCCTCTGAAGTACCTTGGAATGTTTCATTACGTGAAAGGGGCTATATAAATAGAAGCCGTTGTTGTTCTTAACCATCGAGATGTCACTTACATGTGGTTGTTAATTTATCATGAATGGCTGCCATTCTTGGTATGATTGGATCGGTCACAACCACTTCATGAAGTGTGCAAAGTTGCAATACTTGCTCAGTTATTTTTTCATGGAGTTTTGGTTGTGACAAAAAGTCCTTTCTGCCACCTAGGATGAATGGTTGTAGTCAGATTATTGAGCAACTTCTCTGACAGTGATTTTGCTTCCACAGAATGCGATGAAGCAGCTGCTCCTGTCATTTGTCATTTACAATAAATAGATGCAATTGTTAGAGCTTTCAACTGTTTGGATTGCTTGGTGTCAACAGCTTTGATGTTCTCATTGTAAAAACAGAGAACTGAGGAGCTGGAAGAAGATAAAGTAACAAGTTGATTTCTGCAACGCCTCCTTTCATTAACAGCCTTTCCTCAAATTAACCTATTCAATATTCAAAGGGTGGAGCGGTTAGGGAATTTTTCTTTATTCATTCACGGGATGTGGGCTTCGCTGGCTCGGCCAGCATTTATTGCCTGTCCCTTGTTGCCCTTGAGAAGGTGGTGGTGAGCTGCCTTCTTAAACCGCTGCACACCATGTGGTGTAGGTACACCCACAGTGCTGTTAGGGAGGGAGTTCCAGGATTTTGACCCAGTGACAGTGAAGGGACGGCGATATATTTCCAAGTCAGAATGGTGAGTGGCTTGGAGGGGAACTTGCAGGTGGTGGTGTTCCCAACTATCTGCTGCCCTTGTCCTTCCAGGTGGTAGTGGTTGTGGGTTTGGAAGGTGCTGCCTAAGGAGCTTTGGTGAATTCCTGCATTGCATCTTGTAGGTGATACACACTGCTGCTACTGTAAATTGTTGGTGGAGGGAGTGAACGTTTGTGGACATGGTGCCAAACAAGTGAGCTGCTTTGTCCTGGACAGTGTCAAGCTTCTTGAGTGTTGTGAGAGTTGCACTCATCCAGGCAAATGGGGAGTATTCCATCACACTCCTGACTTGTGCCTTGTTGATGGTGGACAGGCTTTGGGGAGTCAGGAGGTGAGTTACTTGTCACAGGATTCCTAACCTCTTCCTGTTCTTGTAGCCACAGTATTTATATGGCTAGTCCAGTTCAGTTTCTGGTCAATGGTAACCCCCAGGGTGTTGATAGTGGGGGATTCAGTAATGGTAATGCTATTGAACATCAAGGGATGATGGGTGGATTCTCCCTTGTTGAAAATGGTCATTGCCTGACACTTATGTGGCACGAATGTTATTTGCCACTTGTCAGCCCAAGTCTGGATAGTATCCATGTCTTGCTGTGTTTGGACATGGACTGTTTCAGTAACTGAGGAGTCACGAATGGTGCTGAATATTGTGCAATCATCAGCGAACATCCCCACTTCTGACCTTATGATGGAATTCAGCAAATTGTTGTGTATCAGAGTCATTATTAGATAACCGAAAAGTATTGCTCCTCATGGAAAAGACAATGGCCAATTTCCTTCATTAATAGCTGTTAAGCTGGTTGCAAAAAGAAACACATCCAGTCCCAAATTGTGCACTCGGCTAAAGTAGGGGCAACTTCAATTAAATATTGATTTGTTTTCTTTCATGGGCTGTGGGCATCGCTGGCAAGGCCAGCATTTGTTACCCATCCCTAATTGCCCTTGAACTGAGTGACTTATTAGACCATTTCAGAGGGCAGTTAAGAGTCACATGTAGGCTAGACCGGGTAAGGAAAGCAGATTTCCTTCCCTAAAGGACATTAGTGAACCAGATGGGTTTTTATAATAATTGATGGTGGTTGTCATGGCCACCATCACTGAGACTAGATTTAGATTCCAGATTTATTAATTGAATTCAAATTCCACCAGTTGCCATGGTGGGGTTTGAAACAATGGCATTGAGAGCAATCCAGAACATTAGGCTGGGCCTCTGGATTACCAGTCCAGTGATATCACCACTACACTATTGCCTTCCGAGTAGAGGAGTGGGGAGGGCTGGGGGGTGAGTTTCCCAACATGTGTTCAAGCAGTGCACCTGATGGCGGAGGATGTGCCTTTGAATTAGGTGTCCTAGGGGCTGGAAATTCATTTAATGGGTTCCATGACGTAAAGGGGACTCTGTTCAGGCCACGCCTGGAATTCTTTTCTTTGCCATTGACATTTCCATGAGCCATTGTCCAGTTCTCCCATTATTTTCTCCACGTCCTACCAGTTTCCCCAGTGAGAATCCCCCAGCTCAGTTTTCTCGGGGAAGCAATGTGGCAGAATGAAGATACCAGGCTGCAGACGGAAGCACTCTATGCCAGTTTCCCAGTATTTACGCAGCAACATCTGCAGACAGAGGTGCACAGAACTTACTTGGACCCATGACCAGTGCCAAAGAGGCTCCTTATCCTAACAGAAGCTGTAACAGCAGACTGGCATGGATACAATATTGGAATACTGACTAAATGTAACATTGGATGTTCTTCAGAAGCCACACCCAGTCACAGGATGTCAAATTTAATTAGACTGATGCAGGAAAAGGTTTTTTTTGAAGAGACATCCATCAGGGTGTCACCAACCCTATTTGTAGACTTTGTTATCCCTGGCAATACCCAATTTTCACAGAGTCTGGGTCACTATACAGCCACAGAGACATGGTGGGGGCTGCGGGTCTTAAATCTCAATGTGGGCTGCATCACCATTTGTCCGCAAAACTCAGGCACGTGTATTAAGCTTTCTTTACCTTCATTTTTGTCTGTCAATCCTTAGCCCTCTCCCTCTTCAGCCTGGCTAATGGTTGATGTTTCCTTTTAGCCTCTCTAAAAACTTCCAGGGTATTTTTAATCCTCAAAGCTTCAGCTTCATTTTAATTATCTGCATGGATCTAACACCATCTTCTGATCCCAATTAAACTAGGTCGTGTCCTTGTACCTGGAGCTGTGAATAACTTTGCGAACATTCTGACCCTGGGAGACAAATGCTCTTAGTGCGTTACCATTCTGGCTGGATTTACGGAGTTTTTAATCTTTCTGGACTGAATTATGACAGCATCCAAAAACAATCTGGGCAGGAGGGAAGCAGCGTTAGGAAGGGAAGATTAGGAGGTCCTTTGAAAGACAGTAATGGCATTGGGCAGGGGAAAGCATCAAAGCCCATGAGAAAACTAACTGCAAGGCTGTGAAGAAAGACAACGGATTTTAGAAACATAGAAACATAGAAACTAGGAGCAGGAGGAGGCCATTCGGCCCTTCGAGCCTGCTCCGCCATTCATCATGATCATGGCTGATCATCCAACTCAATAGCCTGCTCCCGCTTTCTCCCCATATCCTTTGATCCTTTTCACCCCAAGAGCTATATCTAACTCCTTCTTGAAAACATACAATGTTTTGGCCTCAACTACTTTCTGTGGTAGCGAATTCCACAGGCTCACCACTCTCTGGGTGAAGAAATTTCTCCTCATCTCAGTCCTAAATGGTCTACCCCATATCCTCAGACTGTGACCCCTGGTTCTGGACTCCCCCACCATCGGGAACATCCTTCTTGCATCTACCCTGTCTAGTCCTGTTAGAATTTTATAGGTTTCTATGAGATACCCCCTCATTCCCCTGAACTCCAGTGAATATAATCCTAACCAACTCAATCTCTCCTCATATGTCAGTCCTGCCATCCCAGGAATTAGTCTGGTAAACCTTCGCTGCACTCCCTCTATAGCAAGGACATCCTTCCTCAGAAAAGGAGACCAAAACTGCACACAATATTCCAGGTGTGGTCTCACCAAAGCCCTGTATAATTGCAGCGAGGCATCCCTGCTCCTGTACTCGAATCCTCTGGCTATGAAGGCCAACATACCATTTGCCTTCTTTACCGCCTGCTGCACCTGCATGCTTACCTTCAGCGATTGGTGTACGAGGACACCCAGGTCTCGTTGTACATCCCCCTCTCTCAATTTATAGCCATTCAGATAACAATCTGCCTTCCTGTTTTTGCTACCAAAATGGATAACCTCACATTTATCCACATTATACTGCATCTGCCATGCATTTGCCTACTCACTCAGCTTGTCCAAATCACACCAAAGCATCTCTGCATCCTCCTCACAGCTCACCCTCCCACCCAGCTTTATGTCATCTGCAAATTTGGAGATATTACATTTAGTTCCCTCATCTAAATCATTAATATATATTGTGAATAGCTGGGGTCCCAGCACCGATCCCTGCGGTACCCCACTAGTCACTGCCTGCCATTCAGAAAAAGGCCCAATTCTTCCTACTCTTTGTTTCCTGTCTGCCAACCAGTTTTCTATCCATCTCAATACACTATCCCCAACCCCATGCGCTTTATTTTGGCAAAGACAGAGGGAGCAATTAGATAGGAAATGATTTGGGAAAACGATGACTCTCCCAAGCTCAGGGTCCCCAGACTGCTCAGCTCATGGAGGGTGGAAACAATCAGAGCACGATGTCAGAGATAAATACAAGAGAGTTCACGCAACAGCTCAATTTATTTCTTCATGTTTTCACTTTATTTTTGGCTTGTTTTGGTACAGCAGGGTGGGTGTACCTACACCACAGGGACTGCAGCAGCTCAAGAAGGCAGCTCACCACCAACTTCTCAAGGGCAACTAGGGATGGGCAATAAATGCTGACCCAGCCAGCGACACCCACATCCCATGAGTGAATAAATAAATTTAAAATTCAGATAAATATTAAAAGCAAGATTCAAATATACAGCGGACATTTGGAACAAAAACAAAAATACCTGGAAAAACTCAGCAGGTCTGACAGCATCTGCGGAGAGGGACACAGTTAATGTTTCGAGTCCGTATGACCCTTTATCAGAACTAAGACATATAGAAATGAGATGAAATTTCAATGCTGTCAGACCTGCTGAGTTTTTCCAGGTATATTTGCTTTTGTTCTAGATTTCCAGCATCCGCAGTATTTTGCTTTTACCTTAGTGGACATTTGGATGTCAGTTAATAAGATTAATAAAAAATACAAACTAAGCACTAGGGTCAATCCATACCTATAATACTGTGTACAATCCTGGTCACCATGTAATAAAAAGGATATAGAGGCACTGGGGAGGGTGCAAAGAAGATTTATAAGGATGATATCAGAAATGGGTGGGTACACAAGGATTGACAGGCTAGGTATCTTTACTCTTGCAAACAACAAGTTGAGGGGGTGACCTAACAGAGGCCTTTATAATTCTGAAAGGTTTTGATAGAGTGGATACAGAATGTTTCCCCTTGTGGGGAGGAGAAAAACTAGAGGCTATCAATATAAGATAGTCACCAAGAAATCCAAAAGGGTATTCCGAAGAAACTTCTTTACCCAGAGGGTGGTGAGAATGGGGAACTCCCTGCCACAGGTAGTGGTTGAGGTACTTAAGGGGAGAAGTCAGCCAAGTATATGGGGCAGGAGGGGATATAGGTTGACTGAGTTAGATGGGACGTGAGTGCAGCTTGAGTGAAGCCTAAACACCAGCATGGACCAGTTGGGCCAAATGGCCTGTTTTATGTGTGCTGTACATCCTATGTAACATGAAAGGCTGCAGCCAATATTGAGCTGCGCTGCTCACAGTCAGCGCTAGACATTGGGCATAGGTAGGTAGGTAATAGCCGTAGTCCATGAAGGACTAGGTATCTCTCGTTCTCTGTTATAGAGATAAGTGGTTATATAGCTTGAGTGGCCCCACTCCACATCAAGCACAAGGTGAGGAGATATAGGCCTCCGTGAACTACCAAAGGTGTTATGGGGATTGAACCCCCATTGTCTGCCTTATTCTGCAGCATTCTTTAGCCATCCAGGCGACCAAGCTAACCACCACCACCCACCACCCACCACCCACCACACGCTTGAAGTTTAATTTCAAATGGAGAAATAGAACTCAGTTTGTGACTCTGTAATAACTACAGTCATTTCAGTGTGCGAGATAAAGAATCTTAATTCGTTTTTATTGCAGCGCGATCTGGATTTCACCCTCCAGCTGGATTTCAGAGGCCAGCTGTGTGAAGCATCTCTGTCTCATGATTACAAAATGCGTTAAGCGCACGCTCACTGGAACAACTGCACCTCAGCTCTGAACATCACATTTGAAGTGATTCTAGAATTATGAATATTAAGGACGTTAAACCCTGCAGCCAACAACCTTCCTGCGACACAAGAATAAGCTGCTAGAGGAGTAGAAGAGTCATTTCTGCCATTTGGTCTGTCTCTAACCGGTACCATGCACAGTCCCTGGGACAATCAGCAACTGGGAATCAAAACTGTCACTTTAAAGTGAAGCTGTTATATGTTTTAAGAGCCTGACCATTAAAGCAGGAGGGTTCTCAGAACGAATGCCAGGATAAACCTAACATTTAATTGGATATTAACGGCTGTCTCACACCTCCTTGTAAGAAATTCTGAAATTATTTTTGCTAAAATAAAACTTCTGTCAAGATTAGCTAAAGAGGACTCTCAGTGTCCGGTGCAAACTTAGATATTAAATTCCACAATAGGTGAATTTTCTCTCATTATCGCTGGAGAAGAAATGGTCACACCGATGTTCATCTTGTTTATCTTTTGAGGCTTTGAGCCTGGGCAGGTAATTAGGGTCAAATTATTTTCAATCGCCCAATGCTAGTTTCCTTTGAATTTTAAAGGACAAAATGTTTACGTTAAGTTTTTGCTAAAAGGCCCTTCTCATTTATAATTCATACAATGAATGTAAATTATTTGGTAACTGATTGACTGCCAGTTGTAAAAATAGAATTTAATTTGTTTCTCATTATCACATTTGTGTAAATGAACACAGTGAAGTTACAAGTGTTGCTTGATAGGAACTGGTATATAAAAAAAAGTAAGAAATTGTGGTTTGTGCTGCTGTATTGAGTTCAGGATGACAGTATTGTGTGCGTTCTAATCTAGTGATGACAGCATGTATCTAAAATGAAATATTTGCCAAAAGTTTGGCTGGTAACCTTTTTCATTAATGTTTGCTCTTTTACCACAACATTATTCGAATCATTTATAATTTAATTTTTTTAGACATTTTGTTAAAAATTTATGTTTTTTAAAATACTATAAATCCATTTATTCATCAATTAAGCTACAAATGGTCTTTCCATTTTTATTTAATGGTATTGGTGGTGGTGAGCTGCTTTCTTCACTGCAGTCCACACCCACAGTGCTGTTAGGGAGGGAGTTCCAGGGTATTGACCCAGCGACAGTGAAGGAACGGCAATATATTTCCAAGTCAGGATGGCGTGTGGCTTGGAGGGCAACTTGCAGGTGGTGGTGTTCCCATGCGTCTACTGCCCTTGTCCTTCCAGGTGGTAGAGGTCACAGGTCTGGAAGGTACCATCGAAGGAGACTTGGTGAGTTGCTGCAGTGCAATTTGTAGATTGAACACACTGCTGCCGCTGTGCATTGCTGGTGGAGGGACTGAATGTTTAAGGTGCTGGATTGGATGCCAATCAAGCTGCTTGGTCCTGGATGGCCCTACAAGGAAAAATCAGTAAAACAGGATCACAGAATTTTTACAGAGCAGAAGGAGGCCATTTGGCCCATCAAGTCTACACTGGCTCTTTGAAAGAGCATTCTACCTACACCTACTACCTTGCCTTATCCCTGTCACCTTACACATTCTCTCTTTTCACATAACAATCAAATTTCCTTTTGAATACCTTGATCGAACCTACCTCCTCCACCCTCTCAGGAAGTTCGTTCCAGACTCCAACCACCCCCTGGGTGAAAAAAATTTTCCTCACATCACTTTTCCTCCTTTTGCCAATTATTTTGAATCTGTGCCCTCTAGTTCTTGATGGTCTCTTAAATGGGAACAGTTTCTCCCTATTTACCCTGTCTATATCCCTCAGGATCTTGAATTCCTCTATCAAATCTCCTCTCAGCCTTCTTTTCTCCAGGGAAAACAGTCCCAACCTCTCCGATCTATCCTCATAGCTACAGTTCTTTATCCTGGGAATCATTCTTGTGACTCTCCTCTGTACTCTCTCCAATGTCTTCACATCCTTCCTCAAGTATGGTGCCCAAAACTGGACGCAGTACTCCAGGTGAGGCCTAACTAGTGCCGTATACAAGTTCAACATGACCTCCTTACTTTTGTACTCAATGCCCCTATTAATAAAGCCTTAGAAATATAAGATAACTTCTCTCTCAACATGCTCTGCCATCTTCAATGACTTATGTACATATACACCAATGTCCCTCTGTTCCTGCACCTCCTTTAGAGTCTCTCCCTTTATTTTATACTCTCACCATATTCTTCATGCCAAAATGAAGCACTTCACACTTCTCTGCATTGAACTTCATCTGTAAATTGTCTGTCCAATCCACTAACATGGCTATGCCCTTTTGAACTTCAACACTATCCTCATCAGAGTTGACGTTTCCAATCTTCATATCATCTGCAAGTTTTGAAATCATGCCCTGAACACCACAGTCTAGATCATTAACATATATCAGGAAGAACAAGGGTCCCAACACTGATACCTGGGGAACTTCACTACAGACCATTTATCACTACTCTCTGTTTCCTGTCACTCAGTCAATTTCTCATCCAAATGCCTATTTTCCCTTTTATTCCATGAGCTAGAATTTTGCTCACAAGTCTGTTGTGTGGAACTGTATCAAAATCTACATACACCACATCAACAGCATTGCCCTTATCAACCTTCGCTGTAACCTCCTCAAAAAAACTCCAGCAAGTTAGTTAAACATGATTTTCCCTTAAAGAATCCATGCTGGCTTTCCTTAGTTAAACTGCACTTGTCTAAGTGACTATTGATTTTGTCTCAAACTATAGTTTCCAGAAGTTTCCCTACCACTGAAGTCAAACTGGCTGGTCTGTAGTTGCCGGCTTTATCCTTGCATCCCCTTTTGAACAAGGGTGTGGTATACACAGTTCTCCAGTTCACTGGCACCTCCCCTGTATCTAAGGAAGACTGGAAAATTATCACTAGAGGCTCTGCAATTTCCACTCTCACTTCCCTCAGTACCCTTGGATGTATCTCATCCGGTCCTGGTGCCTTATCTATTTTAAGTAAAGATAGCCTTTCTAACACCTCCTCTTCCTCAGTTGCGAATTCTTCTAGTGTACCAGTTACCTCCTCTCTCACCTCGGTCCAGATAGCATCCTCTTCCTTTGTAAAAACAGATGCAAAGTATTTGTTTAATACCTCCGTTACTTCTCCTGCCTCCACATGCAAGTCCCCTTTTTTTATCCCTAATCAGCCCTACTCTTTCTTTTTCCATCTTTTTACTATTTATATGCTTATAGAAGACCTTGGGATTCCCTTTTAAGTTCGCTGCCAGTCTCTCTTCCTGCTCTCTCCTTGCTTTTCTTATTAGTTTTTTCATTTCCCCTCTAGTCCTTCTACATTCAGCCTGGTTCTCCATTGTATTTTCTACCTGACACCTGTCGTATGTGCACTTCTTCCTTTTCAGCTTCACCTCTATCTCTCTCGTCAAGGACACTCTGGATTTATTTGTCCAACTTTTCCCCTTCAAGGGGATATGCCTTGACATTGCCTGCAATACTGTTTCTTTGAAAGGGGCCCATTGTCCAGCCACTGTCTTTTCTGCCAACATTTGATTCCAACTCACTTGACTCAGGCGCATTCACATCCCATCGAAGTTGGCTTTCCCCCCAGTTAAGTATCCCTGCTCCGAATTGTTCCCTGTCCTGTTCCTTGGCCAAGCTGAACCTTATGATGCAATGGTCACTGTCCTTTAAATGCTCTCCCACTGACATTTGATCCACTTGGACCAACTCATTCCCCAGAACCAGGTCCAACAGTGCCTGACCTCTCGTTGGACTGGAAACGTACTGCTGCAGAAAATTATCTTGAGCACATTGCAGGAACTCTTGCCCCTCTGCACTGTTTCAACCCAGTCTACATTTGGATCATTGAAGTCCTCCATTATAATTGCTCTACGGACAGAATTTTTAGGTTGGCGTGCGGCCGCACACCCAACCCGATCGGATGTAAAATTGCGCAAGATGACATTGGGCGAGAGTCCCGACATCATCCTGCAGTCGGCGGGTGGGCGCAAAAGAATGAAGTGTGCCTGCCGACAATTAAGAGGCCAATTAGTGCAATTAAAGTTCCAATGTCTCCGATTTTTCACGGTCCATCCAACCTTACAGTTGGTGGACAGGGTGAATCGGCCAGGTGGACTTTGCATTTTTCATGAAACCTCATCCAAGGGGCGGATGAGGTTTCTGTTATTAAATTTAAAAAAGTAAAAATGTATTGGTAGAATTTTGATCATGTATATGTTCCGGTGACTGATTGTGATGCATGGACATTTTTTTTTCCTGATTTTAAAAATTTTATTAGTTTTAAAGTCTTCAGCCCCCTGAGGCAGCTCTCTGCCTTCAGGGAGCTTTCATTCCGCGTTCCCCGGCGCTTACATCAGCGCCCACCCTCCTCCCGCCCCCATTCCGGCAGCGCTGAGCATTTCGGCGCTCGTTTCTCGCTGGCTGACTGTTAATTGGTCAGCCAGCGTAAAATCCTGGTCGGGGGCCGATAGCAGGCGGAGATCCATCCCACCCCACCGCTCCCGGGCCCACCGATGGTGCCCGCACACTGACCTAAAAATCCAGCCCTATAAATCTTACATCTCTCTGTAATTTCTTTTGCAAATTTGTTTCTCCACATCCCTTCCACTGGTTGGTGGTCTATATACTGCACCGATCAATGTTATTGCACCTTTCCCATTCCTTACCTCTCGCCAGAGAGATTCTGTTCTTGACCCCTCTGGGATATCCTCTCTCTCTCCCGTACTGTAATGCCATCTTTAACCAATAATGTCACTCCCCACCACCCCCATTTTCTTCCTTTTATGTCCCTCTTAAACACTTTGTATGCAGGAATATTTAATACCCAGCCCTGGCCCTCAAGCCAGGTTTCTGTTATAGCAATAATATCATAATTCCATTTGTTAACCTGTGCCTGTAGTTCGCCAATCTTATTAATCACACTCTGTACATTCACATACATGGTCATTAACCTTGATTTAGGCTTTTTTTACTTTCCCCATTGCTCTGACCCCATCTAATCTAATTGCCTACTCTAACTCTATCAAACTCTCCAAGTATTCTCCTTACCTTGATACTACTCTCTGATATATCCTCATCATCAGTGAAGACTTCTCTACTTCCCATTGCCAGTTTGTCTCCTCTCCACTCTGAATTTCTCCTCGGGTCCCCGTCACCCTGCCAATCTAGTTTAAACCTTCCCCAACAGCACTAGCAAACCTCTCCGCGAGGACAGTTGTCCCAGTCCTGTTAAGGTGTGACCCGTCCTTCTTGTACAGGTCCCACCTTCTCCAGAACTGGTCCCAATGCCACAGAAATCTAAAGCCCTCCCTCCTACTCCAGTTCTCCAGCCATATATTGAACTGCTCAATCTTCCTACTCTTACGCTCACTAGCACGTGGCACTGCCTGATTACTGCTCTTGAGGTCCTGCTTTTTAATTCCCTTCCTAACTCCCTAAAATCTGCTTTCAGGACCTCATCCCTTTTCCTACCTATGTCATTGGTCCCAATGCGTACACGACCTCTGGCTGTTCACCCCCATCCCCCAACAGAATGTCCTGCAGCCGCTCTGTGACATCCTTGACCCTGGCACCAGGGAGGCAACATACCATCCTGGAGTCACATGTATGGCTGCAGAAATGCCTGTCTGCTCCCCTAACTATGGAATCCCCTACCACTATAGCACTTCCACTCTTCCACCTCCTCTCCTGTGCAGCTGAGTCACCTGTGGTGCCGCGAACTTGGCTGTTGCTACAGTCCTCCGAGGAACCATCTCGCTCACCAGTATCCAAAATGGAAAAGCAGTTAGAGAGCGAGATAGCCTCAGGGGATTCCTGCACTACCTGCCTCTTTCTCTTAGATACTCTGGCAGTCACCCATTCCCTCTCTGCCTGTGTACTTCTTAGTTGTGGTGTGACCACCTCTTGAAACGTGCCACCCACATGATCCTCAGCCTTGCGAGGCTTGTCCGAATTGGTCCTGTCCACCTTAAAATGGAACTCCAGCATTAATGGTGCCAGTACTAATGATTTTTATTGGGATTTGACCATTTTGAACTGCTTTTATCTCCTGGAGCTGCATTCATCCAGGCAAGTGGAGAGTATTTTTAGTCCCGAAGGCGGGCGGGGGCCTGACCCAAACGGGAGTAAGATAACGCGTGATGACATCAGATGAGTGGCCCGACATCATCGCGCTCGTGCGCGATATTTCACTCAGCGGGTGCGCACACGGGTGCCAGAGCAGCGCCCGGCGTTAATTAAGCAGCCGCTTAAGCCCCTTAACGGTCCAAATGACTGTGATTTTATCTTATCCGTGTGATTTTCTGCTCGTCGCACGGGCAAATGGGCAGGCGGCCAGCCGACATTTTCACAAACCTCATCCAAGGGCGGGATAAAAAGGATCAGCAGCATTGCCAGTGTGCGTAGTGAGGAATTTTGCGGATTGGTTTGCTGCCGGTTGCTAATTGGTACTTGGCAGCTTCATTTCTGGTCGGGGCTTCATCCTTGGCATTTACAGGCCTCATTTCAGGACCCATTGCTGTCTGCCAGGCCCCCGGAGGATTCAGACCGTGTGGACCCTTCCAGGTATCAGACAGCCTTCCCTTACCCTGGGAATGGGGATTGTGGTCTCCGCTGGAGGCACCTCCTCTGAGGAGGAAGAGAGAGACAGAAGTGGGGGGGGAGGCCACGTGTCCCAGTGCAGCTTCCAGGGGAGGGACCTGTGGGAGGAGAGGCGCAGGCACCAGGGGGGCAGGGCCAGCAGGAATTCCAAGGTGGAAGGGGCCACACAAGATGCCACTATCCTGCTGCCAGGGTTTACAGGCAACAATGCAGCTACCTCAATATGTCCGAGGTGCAAGGCCAAAGGAGACTCCGCCTCTCCAGGAAGACTGTGACCTCCAGTTGTCAGAGGATCGGCCCTGAGATCAGCTCCGACTGTGTGGGTGGACACTCCATGCCAGTGGCTCTGAAGGTCACTGTGGCCCTCAACTTCTATATCTCCAGTTCTTTCCAGTGCTCAGTGTGGATCTGTGCAGAGTCTCCCAATCAGCTGTCCACAGCTGTATTAAGCTGAAGACAGAAGCTCTGTTCAGGTGGGTAATGACATTTATTATTTACCGTAAGGACGAGGCCAGCCAGGTTGAGCGAGCCAGAGGCTTTGCAGCGATTGCTGGGTTCCCCCGTGTCCAGGTTGCAATCGACTGTACACATGTGGCCATCAAGGCGCCAGCAGGTCAGCCGGGTGCCTTCATCAACAGGAAGGGATTTCACTCCATGAACGTGCAGATAGTGTGTGACCACAGGATGCAGATTCTGCAAGTCTGTGCAAGGTACCCTGGCAGCTCCCATGACGCGTACATCCTCAAACACTCCCAGGTGCCGAGGCTCTTCAGTGCCCCAGCCCGACTGGATGGATGGCTGCTGAGTGATGAGGGCTATCTGTTGAAAAGATGTCTCATGATGCTTCTCCGCCACCCAAGAGCAGAGGCAGAGAAGCGTTACAATATGAGTCATGCCTCCACAAGGGTAGTGGTAGAGAGGACCATAGGTCTTCCAATGCCTGGACCGTTCAGGGGGAGCTCTACAACACCCCCCAGAGTGGGTGTCACTGATAGTGGTTGCATGTTGCGCTCTCCACAATGTGGCACTGGCAAGGGGGGAACCCACTGGAGGAAGAGGATGTTGACGCAGCTGCACAGGCCCCAGAGGATGAGTCCAGTAGTGAGTCAGAAGATGAGCACAGTGAGGAGAACACTGAGGGCATTGAGGCAGACTTGGTAACCTCCGGGGAGACAGGGACGCCAGGGACACCTTGACCCAACACTCCTTCAGCTAGACTGCCAAATATCAGCCTCAACCACACGCCAAGGCTGCCTCCTCCATCCAGGAAGACTGAAAGGACCCTTTCATTTGAACACAAAGAACACTTGGTGCCTGTGCAATTAAGTTCAGAGCCACGTTCTTCAAGCATTACAGACTGGCGTACCCTGCACCAATAAAATAAAAAGGTGAAGCATACTCAGGCCATGACAACAAAAACAAAATTAATCCCTTTTGGACAATTACAAACTATTTACATAAACTTCTCTGGTCTTCATTCCCAGACCAGTATAGATAAAGCAAATATTAATGAACATAAAATCACCCACGACCTTTCCCTCTTGTGCTCATGGTGCCTTTAACTTATGTTTACGGGTGCTATGTCTTGGTGCCCCTCTTCACTGGCACCAGCATCGGAGCCAGTCTGCCGACTCTGCTGTCTTGTTGGCCTTGATGACCTTGGCGGTTGTCCTCTGGTCCATGGAGCCTGCGCTGGCCCCGCCTGGGAGGGAGTGGCCTGTACCACGGCTGGCATCTCCCCAGTCACCACAGCCTCATCAGATGCCATGGTCATTGGCAGAAGGGCAGAGGAGCTGCTGCCATCATCCGGAGCGTCCTGAGAGGTGCCCGCAGAAACGACAGGCAGCTCGTGCACCAACGTGAGGTTGCTCTGGACCTCCCTGTTCACCGTTGATGGATGGGCACCTAGCTGGGATACTGGGTGCCTCATCCATCTCCCGCACTGACACTGACCAGCTGAGGTCAGTGTCTGTGTAAGGACTTGCAGGTCCAAGCGCAACCCCAGAGATCCCTGATTCTGTTCCTGGAGCTGCCTCTCCATGACAGTCGACACTCTCTCTATGGAGGGGGCAGTGTGCTCGGCCACGAGGGTCAACGCAGTGCTCAAGCTCCACAGGGACTCCTTCATAACGGAGACCATGGCACGCATACCCTCATGGATCTCCACCAGATCCTCCTGCACATCTCGCTGGACATCTAGCATCTGCTACCTAATGGACGACTCCAGAGGCTCATCATCAGCCTTCGACACAGCATCGTTCTGGTCTCCAGCCGTCCTCCGACTGCCGGCGCCCTGGGCACTCTCTACCTCCGCCTACACCTCAAGCGAGTGTGAAGTGCCCTCACCAATGTGCACTGATATACCAACCGCCACTTTAATGCCCACCAAGGTGCTGGTATCTGCGCTGGTGCCTGCTTCAGAAAGCGGGTGTGACGCAGGTGAAAATGACGCCCAGTGGTCCTCCTGGGTCAGGGGTCACCCTTCAGGGTCTGCAGATCGAACGCCTGCTGGCGAACCTAAAAGGGAGAAGAAGGACATGTCAATAATTAAAGTCATCACACTGTCACTGTTCATGCCAGACACTCTGGTGAGACAATGGAGATCTGCATCACAGGGCCATCGTCTCTCAATGATCAATGGGGACTCCAGGTTTGAGGCTCCCATCAGTGAAGGGACTACACTACAATGGTTGCACAATCCTAAACTCTCACCTCTGTGAACTGCGGTCTTACCTTCATCTAGCACCCCGCCTCTTCACACCTGGTTCCACGGAGAGTGCCCGGCTCTCCAGCTCCCGGGCGTCCTGCTCAAACCGGGAGAGCAGCAGCAGGTTGGTTGGGGCCTCCAACTGTACGCGACCTCTCTGATTGGTTATGGCTCATCTTCTCCTGAAAGAACAGAGGAGCATTGATTAGTCCACTCTCTACCTGCAGCGCCATTGCAGCCTGGCCAACAGGAACAACGAGGAACACCTCACAGGGCACATCCGAGTTGTGGCCCTCGAGCCGCAAGGCACTCAGTCAAGACAGCCAGGGCTCACCACCTTGGCCAGCTCCAGCATCATTGACAGGTGGCACTCAGACTCCAGCACCCCTGAGGTCCACGGGGGGTGGAGGCGGGGGGGTTGGGGAATGGCCACACCCTAACACTGATCCATGCCACCATGATACTCACCCTCCCTGAGCGCAGCAGGACATTGAAGCACTTCTGGCACTGAACCACATCATGGCTGCTCACCAGGGATGCCACCTCATCCCATGCCCTCTTGATGAGATGCGGTGGCCTCCTCCTCCCATCCCTGGGGACAAGGGTGTCCCTCTTGGCAGCCGCCTCCTCCAGGAGGTACTCATCCGAAAAGCGGGGGGCAGAGTGCCCACCTGACCTGCCCTCCCGCCTGGCGTCTCCAGCCGCACTCGACTCCATCACTACAATGGAATAAAATACTAGCCCCATTAAGAATTATAATGAAACTATTGGATTGTTGTAAAAACACATCTGGTTCACTAATGTCCTTTAGGGAAGGAAATCTGCCGTCCTTACCTGGTCTGGCCTATATGTGACTCCAGACCCACAGCAATGTGCTTGACTCTTAACTGCCCCCTGAAATGGCCCATCTGGCCACTCAGTTCAAGGGCAATTAGGGGTGGGCAACAAATGCTGGCCTTGCCAATGATAAGCACATCCCATGAAAGAATACATTAAAATAATATATTCACAGCTGAATTAGACAGAAATTTGACTGGCAAGGAAATCAAGGGTTATGGGTGGGAGACAGGAAAATGGAGTTGAGGCCACAACCAGATCAGCCATGGTCTTATCGAATGGCGGAGAAGGCTCGAGGGGCTGAATGGCTTATTCCTGCTTCAAGTTCTTGTGTCGATGTACCAGGTTGAGAATAGTAGGTGTTGACACCACCACATTAAATGAGCCTGGGTAGCTCTCCCCCACATTGTAACGCGCCGTAGTTTGTACTTTCAGGATGGGTGGTTTGGAGGAGGTTATTGTCCCATTCATAAAGAACTGTGATGCGCTAACCACAGCCACCCCACCCCACTCCTGGTTTTAATTGTTTAAATGCAGCATTTTACAGTGTTGAAATGTATCTTTGGTGGTGAGGGGTCCAGACCACAGTCCAGCTGGGACCCACTACAATAGGCCGGGTGTCCACTGTTACTCACAGGGAAGTCTCTCTGTGCGCTACTGTTGTGGAATATTCAAGTGTTGAGGATTCGTGCCCCGGCTCTTCTCCTGCCAACTCCATTGGCTTCGGTCGGGACAGATGTGTGGTCATCCTTTGCCTTTGAAATCCCAACATCAGCTTCGGACCTGTACCTAGCTTTGGGCCCCAATTGCCAGCCCTTCAAAGATAGAAGATTAATGCACTTGCGTTTATACATTTCCAAATTCCGGATGAGGCATTAAAGCAAGGCTCTCACTGGTGGACAATGAAAGATCCCATGGCACAATTTCAAAGAGCAGGGGGTGGTGCCCTGGCCACTATTTGTCCCTCAACAAACATCACTTAAAAACAGGTTATGTGGTCATTATCACAGTGCTGATTGCGGGATCTTGCTGTGTACAAATCAGCTGCTGCTTTAGAGCCACTTTTTAAGAAGACCAGTCACTGTTGTAATGTAGGAAACATTATTCATTTCTCAACTAATATTCCGCACTCTCTGCTTTTCTCTGTTACCAAAGGAAAAAAGGTCCAGAATTTGCAGGAGTTCTTGACACCAAACTATCAGGGTTCGCCATCATTATCCCTCCCAAACCTCAACTTCAGGATTTACCATATTGTCAGGTAAATGCAGAGATCCTGAAGTTGATGTCTGCCATTTCCTGCTCCACCACAGGCTGCACTGTGGATGCCCCCACTCCTAGGAGCCTGAAGCAGAGAAATCAGTTGATTTAGCGAGAACTCCTACATTTCCCCTCTCGTATCACTGCTAAAAAACCACACAAAAAGTTAAGCCTTGTTCAATGAGCTGTAACTAGGCTTTTAACAACAACTTGAGCTGTAACTACTCCTGAACAACCTATATGGTCCTGAAAAAGAAAAACTTTATATTTGTGAAATATTGGGCGGAATCATCCCAGATTTGCACTGTGTGGTAGCAGGCAGGGAAAACGGCATTTTACCCTCTGGCCACAATGGCGGCTTCTCACGCTGTATCGTCCCAAACCACCGCATTATTTATGCATTCCCAGGAAGCACGGCGTTTCAATGGCAGGCGGGCTCTCATTCGCCCGCCACGCCATCCCCTCACTGCTTCATCATGCCAGGCACCACATTTAAAGTGCAGCTATGTGCACACCTCTCAGTGCTTCCAGCCCAGGGCGGCTGCACAAAAGGCAGGGTGGCCCCGAAAGGCAAAAAGACAGCAGGCCCCCGGTTTAGTAACGTGTTCATCGAGTGCCTTTTGGGCACCATGGAAGCCCGCTGTGATGTCCTTTACCCCCACTCTGGTCACAGGAGGGACAGCGGCATCACCAATCCAGCATGGGAAGCGGGGGCAGCGGTGGTCAGCACCAATGGGCTGCAAAAGAGGACAGCCACCCAGTGCCACCCAGTGTGAACGGGCTCATCAGTTCCACCAGGGTAAGTCACTCTTCTAATCATTCTCGACTCTCACACTCACAAGCCCATCACACATCCACAGGGATCTCACACCTCAAGGGACAACACCACTAACTCTCACACACACCCTCACATCTCCATCAGGCTCATACCCTCTGGAGCTCACATCTTCATTCCTGTCCATAGCTCCGCTCACCACACAAACATTCCACGCAGTGCCATGTGTCCTGCTCAAACTCCATCCGTTTCCATGCAGGAGAAGGCTGCTCACATCAGCAGGGAGAGGTCCAGTCCGGGGGGTGGAGTGGCCCATATTAGGCCCCTCACTTTGAGGAGTTTGCCATCGTGCTGGCTGGTGAGGATGTGGACCGTGCCTACGGTAACGGTGAGGTTGGTGGCAAACACCATCATGAGGATCATGCACCACATCATCCCTCTCTCAATGCAACTGTGAGTGCTCTCTCTCCTGCTTCGGACTCTGCTGCCAGGCACTAATTATCTCTGCTGTGGTTCACAGGGAGCTCTGCCAAGTGAGTGACACCCTCAGCCAGCCAGTCCCTCAGCTCCATCCACATTCTCCATTGAAGAGCTAGAAATAAGCAGCCTGGAAGACCCATCACACGTTTACCCACACCCTCCACCAGCGCAGAGACACACACCTCAGTGGGACCTAGATCTAGAGCAGGCTCGGGTTCACAATCTGGAGGTCACCACACGGACACGTGTCCGCAGCAGGAGGAGGCAGGTTCAGCTGAGCTCCCCGGCACTCGGAGGGCTGCTGGGGAAGAGGCACCTGTGAGGTCCGAGTCAGATGACGAACCTCTGGATTCGGCCTTCCAACTCATCGTGGAGAGTCAGCAGAAGGTGGGGGAACATCACACAGAGCTGTTGGAAGCCCTCAGCAGAGTGGCACGCGGGTTGGAGGAGTGGGTCCACCTGCTCTCTGATGAAGTGATGCCCACATGCGTGTACGATGGTCTCCGTGGGGAGCATGGCGGATGCCATGGAGACCCTGGTCCAGCAGATCGCGGAGATATGCGCAGACCTGCCCTCCACCGCGGAAGCCATGGGTGAGTTCCTGCAGTGGCAACACAAGAGGAAATGGGGCACCTCAACATCCCTCCAGGTGCTTTTTCCCCTCAAGGAGTCAGGCCAGGGAACCCGGACACTCGAGGGGAGAAGGAGCGGCAACTGGACACTCCTGGGTCATCTACTCAGTAATCTCAGAGGCTGTCCTCTCCCTCCAAGTCCCTTTTGCCTGTAGGCCCCTCAACCTCATCCTCTGTCACCACAGGGAGCAGCCAGCCAATGAGTGATTCTGGAGGGAGAAATCTGAGTGTGTGGCAGGGCCTTTCAGAGCCTCGAGCAAGCACTCTCCCACACACGCAGGTTATTCTCGAATCACACTCACTGCAATGTCCCGAGCATTTTCAATGCTGCCTGCTGGGGTTTGCTTTCAGTTGCAATCTGAGCTGACCTGTATCTCCGCCCATCCAATGATCACACTCCCATGTAGTACCTGATCTCGCCCACCACAACTTGCTTCACTGTTAATTTAGACAGCAAGGTGCTGATTCAGTTTTTCATTCACGCTCATGTCCTTTCCCCTCACCCAGTCACCCACTTCCTTTCCTCTATCACTGTTGACCCCCCCCACCCCGGCATCACCTTCCACCTCCCCTCCGTGACCAACCAACCATAGAGATCGCTCAGCAAGGTTTCCTTCCGGGATGTCCAGGTGAACGTGCACGTTCCCATCTTTCCTGAAAATCCCATCCCCATCCACATTCACCTCCCCGGCCTCCTCCTTCCCACCCTCAGAATCCATGTCTGCCTCCGAGTTCCCACCAACCACCCTCACCGTCCCTTCTGCCGACACTGTCACACCCTCACCCTCCCACTCTACCACCTCACTCTGCCCTCAGTCATTCTCACCATTCCCTCATACCGTGCCCACCCTCAGTTCGCTTCTCAGGAGGGAGTCATGGACTCATCAGAGCCCTCCCTTGCACATTCACCTGGACATCCCCCACCGCGGACCCTTTGGGACCCATTCCCCCACCCCCCGGATTCCCCCCCCATTAGTCCTCCCACCCTGGACTCCCCCTCTGCTTAGTCCTTGCCCCACCTGACTCCTTCAGACACCCTCACTTCCCCCCCCCCCACCCTTACTCCCTCCCCTCTCTGCACTCCTTCCCCCTTTCAAACTCCTTCTCTTGCACCTCCCACCCCCCATACACCTACCTCCCCAGTTGCTGCCTTCTCCCCCATTACCCCCTCCTCCTCCCCCTGTACTTCCTCCCAACCTCACCCCACATCTTTGTTCCGCTCTCCCAACCTTACTTCCACCCCTACCGCCCCCCCAACACCTCTTCCTCTCCCAGTCAATCCTAGACCCTCCTCTCCAACCCTATATCTTCCTGTCCCAAGCACAGCTGGACCTTCCTCTCTACCCCCTTGACCATCATCTGTTGTGAGCAGACCCTCAACGGTGACTTTCACCTTCTGCGAGCAGCTTCACAGCAGAGCCATGTCCACGAGAATCCACCCAGCCTGGCGTGGGCATTCCTCCAGTGTGCCGTTGGTGTTGGGCTCCAGCATCTTCTGCTCCTCGGATGTCCGCGATGTGTTCAAGGCCCTGGCGGTAAGTCCCAACTTTTGCACGTCACACTTGGCAAGACGTGTTCTGCATTGGCGTGTTTTCCTGCCGATGTGGGCGGATGATCCACTGGGGGGTGGGGGGTGATTCCAGTGGGCTGGCCTTATAATGATATACAGATGTATTACAATGAGGCTCCCGACGTCCAATGGTGGGAAATGTGGCCATTCGTCGACGGGCTGAGCGGACGATCACAAACTGGTTTCACGACGTCATGAAACCGATTTTTGGCCTTCTCGCCATAATGTCCACTCACGCTACCAAACATGCCCAATGCCAGAGGGCATGGACAATTCCACCCATTATCAAGTGCCTCAATTATGATTAATTGCTAGACTTTTAAATAATGAAGACCGTTTTAAAGTCTGTTCATGATATTTCAGCTTCCACTTTAAACTTCAAAAAATTGATTTATTCATGCTTTTCACTTCCTGTTTGGCTGTCCGTGGGAATTCTTTTGTGTGATTGGCTGCTCAGGCAGCTTGATGACATCATTGCAGCTCAATGCTGGGAATTCCCATTAAACTACGCTAGAACCAATTTCACGTTGGGAGAATTGAAGTTCTCACCACAGAGATCGCTCAGCGAAGTTTCCTTCCAGGTCAACAGCGCCCTTGCTTCACTGTTGACCACAAAATCCAAGATCAATGATGGAATACGCAAAATCAGAGCCTGGTCTTTCCCGCAGAGGCTTTGTGATGTTATACTAAGCTGAAGATAGCACCTTCTTTGGAAGCTGCATATTCAGCTGAACGCCTCATTAAATAGAGGCTAACTTTTAATGGAGACGCAATAACTTGTTGGTTTTAACAGTTGTTTAAAATTGTATGCTTCTTGATAAATGAACTGCATAAATGAAGTTTAAACATACACAGAGACAGCAGTTTCGTTTTATTTATGCGACACAGGTGCTAGCACAGGACTATATTCGAGGCTTTTTGCAAAAAGAACGATGTGGGGGAATCTGTAAAAGACACTGCTGGTCAATGGGCCATCGATCCTGAACCTGCTGCACTAACTAATCCCAAACAAGGCTTCGTACTAAGGTTACTCTCCCAAAACCACAATTTGAACTGGAATGCAGTAGCAATGGTGTGTTAATGAGTGCCAATATGGCCGGGTGCAGATCACCATGTCCAGGTGAAGGGCTTTTCTTTGCCACTTCTCCAATGTGCCCTCGGCCCCTTTTCTTCCAGCATAACAGCCCCTGGAGATTGTATCGACCGATTCCTGTGTCAGTACAACTTTAGCTGCTTTCAGCTGCTTGTAGTACACTGATTTTTTTCAAAACGCGTCTCAAACAAATGCCTAGCTCTTTGCTTTGAAGCATCAGCTACAAAAGCAAAAAGTGAACACTGAAAAGGGCAGCTGACAGATGGAAACACCACCATCTGCAAGTTCCCCTCCAAGCCACTCACCATCCTGACTTGGAAATATATCACCGTTCCTTCACTGTCGCTGGGTCAAAATCCTGGAACTCCCTCCCTAACAGCGCTGTGGGGGTACCTACACCACATGGACTGCAGTGGTTCAAGAAGGCAGCTCACCACCACCTTCTCAAGGGGCAATTAGGCTTGGGCAATAAAGACAGACCCAGCCAGCAATGCCCACATCCCATGAATGAATTTAAAAAATGACAATTTACTATTAAGGGGCCACTACACCCATAGACTTCATAAATAGGGATGCAGGAAGATTCAAGATTCAGACTGCGCTCTCTCCCACCCTCTCTGTAAACCAAAAGAAAAATAAAGAATGTTTTAGTGGTGCTGAGCCAAGGAGCTGAAGCTTTAATTCTGTACACAGTGGATTCCTGACAAATCCAGCACTATTAAACTGAAGCCAAGATCGCGAGCACAATGGTAAAAGGCTATTTTAATTTTGGCACAAGACAGAGCTTTTAGTTCTGAAAGAGTTGCACAGAGGCACTATGGCGAGATTGAAATCTAAAAAAATACACTGTACATGACATTAAATCAACGCTGGTTCTGACATGAAAATAGACCAAGAAAAATTGTTTTATAAGTGTCATTGACCGCACTTGTCTGTGCTAAATGAATATAATAATTCTTCAACCCCCTGGTATTTCCATCAGGTTCTACGGGTTCTCCTATAACATGTTTCTGTACAAACAAGGTGGAAAAAACAAAAAACTAAAGGGATTAGTACTGTAAACATAGCAAGTCCAGCAGGTTGTAGAAATAATAGTGACTTCCCTTCTATAACATCCATAAAATCAACCAAAATACACATTGGAAGAGTGTCGGAATACAAGTTTGTTAGAAGTAAAAAAAATCCAGTTAATTCCATCACTGATAAAAATTCTAATCAGGCTAAATATTTTTGGTGTTAATTTAATTTAAACTGTACAACTACACAAATTCTGAGAGTTACTTTAAATAAAATCAGGTCAAAAATTCCTTTGGAAATATCTTCAAAGGTTTCAATGGATCATTTGAATGTTTACTTGGAAAAGTCTGTCTTCCTCTTGACTGGCTGATTATATCCTCTCCGTCTTTGGACCTCTTCCATATTCACAGCAAGAACACCAGGTTTTTTTTTTCCCCCATTTTTAAAAGCTGCACAGCATTAAAAAAATTGTTTTACAAGATTTTCTTGCCTATTGCCTAAGACATGCAACACAACTGGGGAGGCAGGGTGGTATAGCGGTAACAGCACTGGGCTGGTAATTCAGAGGCCCAGGCTAATGCCCTCGGGGCATGGATTCACATCTCACCAGGGCAGCTGGTAGGATTTAAATTCAATTTTTAAAAAAACCTGGGCTTGAAAGCCAGTCTCAGTCATGGTGACCATGACAACTATCGTCAATTGTTGTAAAAACCCATTCGGTTCAATCTGGAAGAAAATCTGCCATCTCTACCTCCTCTGACCTACATGTGACTGCAGACCCACAGCAATGTGGGCGACTCTGAACTTGCCCTCTGAAGTGGCCCAGCAAGCCACTCAGTTCGAGGGCAATTAGGGCTGGGCAACTCCAACAAGCACCAAGACGTAGCTTGGCTGGTGGTGAGAATGGCCCTCCCCGTCAGATCCTTCCTACACGCCAGGAGTCTCACCCCCTCTGCACGATGCCCTCGAGGTGGCTGTGGTGGGGAAGAGACCGTTGTTCACCTCCTTGTGGATTGTGCCTTTGCAAAGAAAGTCTGGAGAGAGATGCAGTGGTTGCTGTCGAGGTTCATCCCGAGCAGTTCTGTGACACAGGACTCTGTGCTCTACGGGCTGTTCCCAGGGACACACACCGAGACAAACATCAACTGCAGCTGGAGGATCATCAACTCGGTGAAAGACGCGCTTTGGTCTGCCCGAAACTTGTTGGTCTTCCAGCACAAAGATTTGTCCCCGACCGATTGTTGCGGACTGGCACAATCCAAAGTCCAGGACTACGTGCTGAGGGACGCACTAAAGCTTGGGGCAGCTGCCGCAAAGGCGCAATGGGGAAGGGTCGCTGTCTAAGACCTTTCTACCACAGCGCACCGAGAGACTGGGAACTGTTTAGAGCCCCTCGGGCTGTACAGATCAAAATGAAAGGCTGTAAATGACTGTAATATTGTTTGTACTGATGCACCTGGTGATACATTTTGTAAAAGTTTAACCTGGATTGTACCCTTGTAATGTTGTTTTTGAAATGGTTTTGAATGTGATTGAAGATTTTTATGAATAAAGTATATTTTTACAAAAAAAAAAAAAAAATTAGGGCTGGGCAACAAATGTTAGCCTTGCCCGTGAAGCCCACATCCCATGGAGGAATAAATTAAAAAAAAAACCAAGAGCCAATGCCAGAGATTTAAGGGATACAGAACTCATCCCAGCAAAACACAAATGATTGTGTCATTCCAAGTTTCATAGCTTGCTTCATTTGTGAAATAAGTGGTCCAATTTGAAAGCTCCCACTGTGTCCAGTCTGTCAGTCTGTTAGCTACTCTTTAAACAGTCCCATTGTATTTGCTGCAAGAATTTAAAATGTGGAGAATTCCCCAATCGCGGCCACGCTTCACATTCTTTAAACAGCATCACTTTGGCTGAAGAATTCGACAGTAAATTTGCCAGCTGGCAAACCTGACTGAAGTTCAGTTTCTGTCTTTCATTCAGGCACTCTCTGCAATTGCCTAACCAAGTGTTTTCCTCTCAGGTGATTCCAAGTGGCCTCTGGTGATCAGGTGTGATAAATCCTGGTTATTATTTCGCACAGCAAGTTTTCTGTTGGGGAGGCTCTTCCCTCAGCTCAACGATCTTCTCCTTTACCTTATCTTCTAGTTCCTTCAGAAGTCTAAATGAACAAACAAATAAATGTTCCATCACAATAAATAGCAAGTTGAAAGTTCCAAAAAAAAAAATAACCCCTCTTATAAATTTGGAAAATATATACAAGGAACTTTATAGTCAAAAAGGCCCTGCAGCCTTTGCTATTGTTACCTCGCACAATAAACAAGTAACTGGAAATGAAGCAGAGATGGCTAATGGTTGGATATGTAGAATAGTCCAACACATTCATTTGCCAGTCAGCCCATCACATCAGTGCCAATAAGTATAAACCTTTACCAGAACTGAGAGCTTCATATCGGGATGAACATAAGGGCGAGGGGAAAACAGCTATTAGCCTACAAACCAGTTAATTGAAAAGCTTGCAACTCCCAGAATACATAAACTATCAGTGACCACTACCCCGACCCCCATCCCCCTCCCCACCACCACAAGCAACAATAAAACAACAGAGATGATCCCTGGCTCCTCTATTGCCGGCCCCTTTGCCTTCTTTCCAAAAGCCAGTGCCAAAGCGGAGAGAGTAGAGGCTCTGGTCAGAATTTTCTCAATCCCCCTGGCCAGTACATTCACAGGAATTGTTTCATTAAAGAACCCATTTTATGATCAGGGCTCCATTTTGAGATGAAAAGACAGTTTGCGCAGAACGTACTGAAATAAGCGATAGCCGCAGAATGCCACTGGCGCCAATCACCATGGCGCCATTGCTGACTATTCCCCTGTGTCACTCGAACCATCTAACTGACGCAAAATGTTTTGTTTAACGGCTATACGTTTGTCTATTCTGTGTGTGCAAGGACAGAATCCTGTTACAGGATTCGCTTTCTGAAGGGATGAGCTAGTGTAAATCACTAGCGACAGTCACGGACGAGGAATGATGATGTATTGGGTCCTTTAACTGAGGTTAAGATGTGAAAACTCTAGGGAAGACCCTTTGGGGCTTAGTCATCCTGTGACTGAGTTCAGAAGCTGCAACACGATGTCTCAATCTCTATATCATTGTGTGAGTGTCATTCCTTCCAATAAAATCTATAAAATCTAGAGCTTCAGAACTTCGGCCTAGGACAAAGATAACAGCTCATCTCTCTCTCCCTCTCTCACAATCAACACTCATTAAATGTGCAAATTGTGCGATGAAACAGGAGATAGGTTGATGTAGCACCTTCTTTCGAGATGCGAGAAGAGGCTAATTACAGATCATTTGGCCTAACCATTAGCTGTGAGCACTTAGAATCCATAATTCAAGCTAAAATTAGAGCACATTTAAAACACACAGGTTAATCAAGCCAGCGCTGTTTTGCTGACATTGGATAGAGAAAACAGACAGAGTGAGTGAGGTTGAGCTAATATCACTTCAGGGATTCAGGTGGAGGTAGGTTTCAGGTAGATATTGATCTGCCAGCATAGCTCAAGCTGCATTTCACTCCACCGAGAGGATGTCTGGCGTTGTCAATAGCTGCTCATGAGATGCAGTGAGAAGTCTCATGTGGCCCCTTGCTTAAAGGGAAGGGAGCAGAGCAAATTGTGTGTGGAATTGTGAGTGTTTCAGCTGAATGGAGGTCACCCAGACGAGGGCAGCCTGTGATGGACAGACAGCACGTGCAACGCAGCCCAAACACAGAACTGACAACGAGACTAGGATCCCGTGAGGAGTAACTAAACCAAGGGCTGGGGACTGGGCACCCGGGTTATAAGGACAGGTTGCAGAAGCTGGAAATGATACACTGGGGAAAGGAGGCTTGGGCAGCCCAGTAGAAGCTGTAGTCGAAAACCTACAACCCTCCCAGCACATACCCTCCTCTGCTAGTTGTGTATAAGTGGTTGTAGGAACAGGGCAAGTTCATGGCATTAGGACGCTGCTCCTGTGGAGGATAAACACCGACATGGAGTGGATGGGCCGAACAGCCTTGTTGCCATGTTGTAATTTCTATGTACCTGATTTTTTCTCTTCTCCATCATGTTATGTCTTAATAAACATGAATCAGTGCTTGTGAATGTTCAGTATTGTACTTTCAATCCAATAGGGATTATGGATTTAATGATCTCACACAGTATCCAGCGTGTAGCTTGACAACAAAAGAGTTCAGAGTTCACCAAGTGGTGGGCTGTCCTTGACCATTTATACACACGGTCAGATTCTGGTTCAAAGTCTTTTAAGCATTCCAAGGCCCCTGGTTTATAGCACTTCATAAAGGGCTCAAAGGAACATAAGAAGAGGAGACCATTCAGCCCCTCAAATCTTTTCTACCATTCTATGAGACCATAGCTGAGTTGCATCTCACCTCCACACGGCAACCAGTTCAATCTTCAAAATCAAGTATATACCAAAACTTCGGTCTAATCAATAGTGAAGCAGCAATCTTTTCATATTTTCACGCTTGACCTCATATGATGTTTATAACATTACAGATTCACGGGTGGCATTTTCCTCACAAAAGACTTTGGTTGTCAAATTAATGGGAATCTTTGTATTTTCCCCATTGCCGGTGGATTCACTCACTGAGATTGTGTGTGTGGAGTTTACACAGAGTGCCTTTTGCTCTATTAGTGTTTGCTTTGGAGCAGATTGCAGAGTTCTCCCTACGGAGTGGCCAATGATCCCTGCCTCATTTCCATGACCGGCAGTACTGAACGTGGAAGGAGAGATCAGATATTGGCCTGCAAGCAAGCCCGTTAACCTGCCCCTCTTCGAACCCTTACAATAAAAGGGACACTACTGTCCCTGGGAATGCCCCATTCTACTTTGTCTACTCCAGGTGAATATTCTCAACACCATCTAATGTTAGCATTTTAAACATCAACTGGTGTATGAGTGAGATAAAGGGAACGTGCATCTAAATAAAAATATTTTTTCCCATTTAAAATCCTCGGAGAGTTCAGGAGGGCCTGTGACATAGGGTAAATCTTACATAAGTCTTTAAAAATCATTGGCTTCTAAGCTCACACTTTCAGTCTTCGTGACTTTAGCATCAGTATTAATCCTTGGCTACACAGGATAAGCAGACAAATCTAGACCATAATATTTTTAAAAACAATTCTAAGCTAGATTTACATATTTAGTTTTTACACTGATGTTAGATGTCAATACCAGGGCAATACCTAATATCCAAGGAAATTGTTACCAACTCTGTGTTACTCTGCATTTTGGACTGACATGGAAACAGAAGGTTAGTCAAGAATCAAAGTTTAGTTTTATCGTCTCTAGTAGGGTTCAATGGTTTAACTGATCTGTGTTTAATTATGTTAGCCTGTTCACTGATCTATGTTCTCTTCACTTAATTGCTTAAGCCTGTAGGTAGAGCCAGAGAGCTTAAAGTACTAACACCATGCTGAAGGTGCTAGCATCTGGGCTGAGAGCGTGTCTGTAGAAATCCTATAATTACTGAGATATTTAAAAGTATTGTAATTAAACCTGTTGTAGATTTAAAACTAATGTCATCTCTGCACTGCTTGGAGATAAATCAGGTATATAAAATCTATAGCAAACCAGCAAATACACAAGTCCCCATGGACAATGTTACTGCGTTGTGAAAAAAAGCTTTAAATATGTGATGCAACCATTAAAATATACAAATCAATGACTCACTCCCAGGTGTTCACCATCTTCTGATTCAATGAAGTTACTATCTTACCTGGCCAAATGCAACATGGATTTGGTTATATTGACGCCTGAGAAAGCACTGCATTCATAGAAAATCAAATTACATTCCTGTAAAAAGGGAAAATAATAATCAATCTGCTTCAGATCCCTGTGTCAATAACTAAACACATGCAGAGTTCAATGTTCACGAAGGCAAATTATCCAAAGACAGCCCGGGATAATTAACAGGAGGAATAGATGAGACGAGTAGAAAAATATTTAACAAAGGCAAACAAAGTCCAAGTCCCCATAACCCTTGAAGGATAACATGAGCAGGAGTGTTACGGGTGCAAATCAGGATATGGCAATGGTGTTGAACAAATCCTTCACATAGCATCTCTGCACTGATCCCAGATCGAGCCACTCTGTTCCCATTCAGGAACTGGCAACATCTGCGGGAAGCACTGGAGCATAAAGAAAACCAAAAGGATTTGAAATGGCAGTGCATTTGGGTCCAGAAGGGAATGAGCAAAAAATTTCTGTCTAGTAAACACTGAAGGCAAGGTTGGTTTCCTGACAGAATTGCATGACTAGTTAATTTAGTCTTTAGTTGGGAGGCCACATGTACTTACAACAAAGCTCTGCTGAAGCTTCAAGCCAGATGGAGCTGCCAACACAGCTTTCATATCAACTATTCCCTTACTTCATGTAAACAGCTGTCTGATCGCAAGCGATTGGAAGCCACGGAGTCGAGTGTCTTCCTGCATTAAAATCTTCATCTATCTGGAGAGCGGATGTTAGAAATTTTCCACTGGGTGGTGACGGTGTGGGGAAATCACTCTGGAAATGTAATTCCCTTATTCTTTCGTGGGATGTGGTGGGTGTCACTGGCAAGGCCAGCATTTGCTGCCCATCCCTAATTGCCCTTGAGCCGATTGGCTTCCTAGGTCATTTCATAGGGCAGCAAAGAGTCAACCACAGTACTGGGGGTCTGGAATCACATGTAGGCTAGGCCGGGCAAGGTTGGCAGATTTCCTTCTCTAAAAGGATGTTAGTGAACCAGATGGGTTTTTACAACAATCAATGGTCGTTGTACTGAGACTAGCTTTATATTTCAGATTTATTAATTGGATTAAAATTCCACCAGCTGCTGTGGGATTTAAACTCATGCCCCCTAGGCCTCTGGATTACTAGCCCAGTGACATTACCACATGCCACCTTCTGCCCATAAGAAACACCCGCTGTGAATGACGAGCAGTACCAGGACCCCCAAGTTTCCGGTTGGACCAATTACCTTTGAGTAAAGGGGAGTTTCCCTGTTGCTCCTTCACTCTGGGAGGGGCTCACTGAGCCTGTTTTTATGTTGGGCTCGGTTCCTGCGCTATCCCCACTTCCAGACTTACTGTTAATGTTCGGAATCTTCCCATTCCTCAAGCGGCCATTTTGTTTTTGATTAAACAGAAATATTTGGAAAGCTTTATGGATGTTTTAAAGTGTTAGTGATTATAGATCTTGGAATGCAAACCTTAGCCAATCGCCGCCCCTCTTCACTGGTGACCTGACGTTCACTTTCCAGATCTGTTTTATTGGCTAGGAGGAGGATTAAAACCTCAGGACCCGCACCCTCCTGTGAACACAAAACATCATATCACATCACCAATACAAATCAATACGGTTCCCAGCACCCAGCCTCAGACACTGAGCAGATCCAGACACCAGATACAATAGCACCTTCCCTTCGGCCCATTGAGCCCTGCTATTCAGTTCCCTTCAGCCCATCAAGCCCTCCTATCCAGTTCCCTTCAGCCCATCGAGCCCTGCTATTCAGTTCCCTTCAGCCCATTGTGCCCCCTATCCAGTTCCCTTCAGCCCATTGTGCCCTCCTATCCAGTTCCCTTCAGCCCATCGAGCCCTCCTATCCACAATATTCCATTGCTGCATTTTTAATTACCCTGATCCCCCTATCTGGCTCGTTCTTCCTGTGAATGCTTCTTGTTCTGCCCCATGTTTGTAATCTGTTCCACACACTCACCGCCCTTGTAGTAAAAAAGTTACTCATGCATTTCCTTCTTGCTTTTGATGTCATTAATTTGAAAGTATGACTCCATGTGCTTAAATTCTGAGCACAACGGAAAAATTTACTCAGTTCCGATTTGTCAAAAATCTCTCATAATTTAAACGCTTAAATCATATCCATATCCAAAATCCTCCATTCAAGACAGAAAAGACACAGGGGCGTCCAATCATTCATTAAACATCATCCCCAAAAAATTCTGAAATCAACTCTGCAGCCCTTCTCTGTACCCCAATAACTGAACATCGTTCTCTGTACCCCAATAACTGAACATCCTTCCCGTACCCCAATAACTGAACATTGTCCTCTGTACCCCAATAACTGAACATTGTCCTCTGTACCCCAATAACTGAACATCCTTCCAGTATCCCAATAACTGAACATCCTTCCTGTACCCCAATAACTGAACATCCTTCCTGTACCCCAATAACTGAACATCCTTTCCGTACCCCAATAATTGAACATCCTTCCTGTACCCCAATAACTGAACATCCTTCCCCAACCCCAATAACTGAACATCCTTCCCCTACCCCAATAACTGAACATCCTTCCCCAACCCCAATAACTGAACATCCTTCCCGTACCCCAATAACTGAACATACTTCCCGTACCCCAATAACTGAACATACTTCATGTACCCCAATAACTGAACATCCTTTCCCAACCCAAATAACTGAACATCCTTCCTGTACCCCAATAACTGAACATCCTTCTCTGTACCCCAATAACTGAACATCCTTCCCGTACCCCAATAACTGAACATCCTTCTCTGTACCCCAATAACTGAACACCCTTCTCTGTACCCCAATAACTGAACATCCTTCCTGTACCCCAATAACTGAACATCCTTCCTGTACCCCAATAACTGAACATTGTTCTCTGTACCCCAATAACTGAACATCCTTCCTGTACCCCAATAACTGAACATCCTTCCCCAACCCCAATAACTGAACATTCTTCCTGTACCCCAATAACTGAACATTCTTCCCCAACCCCAATAACTGAACATCCTTCCTGTACCCCAATAACTGAACACCCTTCCTGTACCCCAATAACTGAACATCCTTCCTGTACCCCAATAACTGAACATCCTTCCTGTACTCCAATAACTGAACACCCTTCCTGTACCCCAATAACTGAACACCCTTCCTGTACCCCAATAACTGAACACCCTTCCCGTACCCCAATAACTGGACATCCTTCCTGTACCCCAATAACTGAACATCGTTCTCTGTACCCCAATAACTGAACATCCTTCCTGCACCCCAATAACTGAACATCCTTCCTGTACCCCAATAACTGAACATCCTTCCCCAACCCCAATAATTGAACATCCTTCCTGTACCCCAATAACTGAACGTCCTTCCTGTACCCCGATAACTGAACATCCTTCCTGTACCCCGATAACTGAACATCCTTCCTGTACCCCGATAACTGAACATCATTCTCTGTACCCCAATAACTGAACATCCTTCCTGTACCCCAATAACTGAACATCCTTCCCCAACCCCAATAACTGAACATCCTTCCCCAACCCCAATAACTGAACATCCTTCCCGTACCCCAATAACTGAACATCCTTCCCGTACCCCAATAACTGAACATCCTTCCCGTACCCCAATAACTGAACATCCTTCCTGTACCCCAATAACTGAACATCCTTCCTGTACCCCAATAACTAAACATCCTTCCCCAACCCCAATAACTGAACATTGTTCTCTGTACCCCAATAACTGAACATCCTTCCCGTACCCCAATAACTGAACATCCTTCCCGTACCCCAATAACTGAACATCCTTCCCGTACCCCAATAACTGAACATCCTTCCTGTACCCCAATAACTGAACACCCTTCCTGTACCCCAATAACTGAACATCCTTCCTGTACCCCAATAACTGAACATCCTTCCTGTACCCCAATAACTGAACACCCTTCCTGTACCCCAATAACTGAACACTCTTCCTGTACCCCAATAACTGAACATCCTTCCTGTACCCCAATAACTGAACATCGTTCTCTGTACCCCAATAACTGAACATCCTTCCTGCACCCCAAAAACTGAACATCCTTCCTGTACCCCAATAACTGAACATCCTTCCCCAACCCCAATAATTGAACATCCTTCCTGTACCCCAATAACTGAACGTCCTTCCTGTACCCCGATAACTGAACATCCTTCCTGTACCCCGATAACTGAACACCCTTCCTGTACCCCGATAACTGAACATCATTCTCTGTACCCCAATAACTGAACATACTTCCTGTACCCCAATAACTGAACATCCTTCCTGTACCCCAATAACTGAACATCCTTCCCCAACCCCAATAACTGAACATCCTTCCCCAACCCCAATAACTGAACATCCTTCCCCAACCCCAATAACTGAACATCCTTCCCGTACCCCAATAACTGAACATCCTTCCCGTACCCCAATAACTGAACATCCTTCCCGTACCCCAATAACTGAACATCCTTCTCGTACTCCAATAACTGAACATCCTTCCTGTACCCCAATAACTGAACATCCTTCCTATACCCCAACTGAACATCCTACCCGTACCCCAATAACTGAACATCCTTCCCCAACCCCAATAACTGAACATTCTTCCTGTACTCCAATAACTGAACATCCTTCCTGTACCCCAATAACTGAACATCCTTCTCTGTACCCCAATAACTGAACATCCTTCCCCAACCCCAATAACTGAACATCCTTCCCGTACCCCAATAACTGAACATCCTTCCTGTACCCCAATAACTGAACATCCTTCCCCAACCCCAATAACTGAACATCCTTCCTGTACCCCAATAACTGAACATCCTTCTTGTACCCCAATAACTGAACATTTTTCCTATACCCCAATAACTGAACATCCTTCCTGTACCCCAATAACTGAACATCCTTCCCGTACCCCAATAGCTGAATATCTTTCTCTGAAACACTAAAAACATCCTTTCTATCCAGATAGGTCAATGATTTTGGACCCTGTGCAGTGCACATGCTCTCTCGAGGTGTTATGTTCAGTATTTATACTGCACCATGAGATTCAGTGCCATGTTGTCAATAACTATCCCACAAGCAACATTCAAACCCATTATCAATAGTCACAGACACCATAAACTGATTAACATTTATATTTGATAATATTATTGCCAGCAGTTGCCATAGTCATCCTGCATCAACACATAAGGATGAGGGATATTCAGCGCTCAATGTTTTAAATTAACTAATCCACTTTATGAATAGAATCTTGCTAGCAACCTGGGATATCAGCATATCTAACACAGCAAGGCAGCTATTCAGCAAATTGGGCCAATTGTCTTGCTGAACACACAGGGCAGAATTCGGAGGGGGGTGGGAGGTGGTGTTTAAGAGCGGGCACGCAGTTGCGCGCCTCCGATTGGCACCCCCAATTGGGGGTGCGCCGCCATTTTATGTGGGCGGGCCAATTAAGGCCCGCTCAGCGTGATGTCCGCCGGGAAGCACTATGTGCTCCCTGTGCGGGCGGGGGCGGGGGATTTCCTGAGCCGAGAGTGCGCTCTTTCACACATGTGCACGAAAGAGCGACTCACCCCCCTGAGGCTAAGTGCTGCCTCAGGGAGATCGGCTCCACAATAAAAAATCTGAAAGTTGGAAAAAAAATAATTTCCCTGACATGTCCCTTCACGTGACACTGTCACATGAGTTGGGACATGTCCATAACTTTTAAATACACTTTAATTACATTTTTAAAAACCTACATGAAACCTCATCCCGCCCCTGGATGAGGTTTCATGCTTTTTCTAATGCCCACCAGGGCTCCTGGCCTGTTCGCCAACCTTAAAGTTGGACAGGCAGGTCCGTTAATTAGTTTAATGACTCTGTCAATGGCCTCAATTGGCCGTTGACAGGTCGGCGGGTGCACAGCTGATTCTGCTGAGCCCCCGCCTACCTGAAAATTGAAATGACGCGAGGTGACCGACATCATCCCGTGTCATTTTACACGTCGGCGAGCGGGCCCCGCCCCCCTCTCGCCGACCGGGAAACCCTGGCCACAGTGTTAGTGGGGCCTGTGACACAATCCAAGAACATAGCTTCTCTGGGACAATCCATTACAGACACAGAGCTCTGAGGAAGGACCTTTGCGATTCACACAACAGTTCATCTTAAAGCTAATGCAGGAGCATGCTTGCTTCAGTAATGGTGACTTGAAGGCTTATTAACAGGCACATGCCAGTGAAGAGGGAAGGATGAAATACAAAATTAAGCTAAATTTGGCACCATGATATAGAACCACTTAAGCGTTGTCACAAAGTACAGGAGGATCTAGTGACAGAACCTGCACACTCTCCAGCCATTGTCGGACAGCGCTAAAGGTTATCGCAGCTGTGATGTCGTACATCAGAACAACTCCATCGGCCTTACGAAAGAACTGCTTTGTAACACTGCGAAACCTGCAACATTAAACAAAGTCATCGCACCACGTTTAACAATAAACACGCCCAAATGAGAGACTGAAAAAGTTTATTCCAAAATATTATCTTCCTAAGCATCACATTTGCTGTTGTCTTTTTTTTTTAATTCACAAAATATAGTTAAAAATTAAAGCAAGGAGCTCTCCTCATTAAACCACTAATGGATATTAATGCAGTCACACACCACTCTCCGACAGGTCACCATCAATCCCTATTGCTACAGAGCTCATGTCATAAAGCTGAGTAGCTGCAAGTCCCAATGGCATGACTACAACAACGTGCATTTATATAGCACCTCAAACGTCCCAAGGCACTTCACAGGAGTGATTAACAAAAAACATTCGACACCAAGAGGGGTGATGATAGGGCAGGTAGCCAAAAGGTTGGCCAGAGGTAAGTAGTAAGAAGCATCTTAAATAAGGGTACAGAGGTGGAGAGACAGAGAGGTTGAGGGAGGGAATTCCAGAGCTTAGGGCCCAGGCAGCTGAAGACTTGGCCACCAATGGTGGAGCGATTAAAATCATGGATGACATTGAGGCTAGAATTGGATGTGTGCAGATATGTCAGTGGGTTGAAGGGAGGGATAGGGCAGAAGGACAGAGATATGAAAGGGTGAGGCCATGGAAGGATTGAAAACAAAGGTGAGAATTTTAAAATGGAGGCGTCACTGGACTAGAAACCAATGAATGTCAGCAAGCACAGGAATGTTGGGTGAACAGGGTCTGGTGAGAGTTAGAACATGCCAGCAGAGTTTTGAATGAGTCCAGGTTGATGGAGAGTGCGTGGTGGGAGGCCAGCCAGGAGAACATTGGAATAGGAAGCTCAGAGCTAACAAGGGCATGGATGAGTTTCAACAGCAGATGGGCTGAGACAGGGAAATAGCCGAGTGATGTTAGAGATATAGAAATAGGCACCTTAGTGACAGGGCAGGAGGTCTGGTGGTGGAGTGGGTAACACCCCGGCCTCTAAGCTGGGAGCTCTGGATTCGAGTCTCAAGCCAAGGCTTGATAGCCAAGGAAGGTGCGTTCATAACGCAGACAAGCTGGTTGAGTAACAACCCGGAAATTCTTCCAACACATGCCCATGGCAGGCAGTAAGAGCGAGAGAGATTCCTGGTCAACCATGTGAAGGTGAGAGATTGGAGTCTCTACCATCACTGCAGCCTGCAGAAGGCAACAGAAAACCACTACGGTACTTCGCCAAGCATAATCATGGACCAACACAGAAGTCCATGGTTGCCAACGTTCTTTCAGGTCATGGTACTTTAAGAGAGAGAGGGGGATGGGGCAAGATACAAATCTGCAAGACCCAGAAACACATTGACAAGGCCCAGAGATGTGCCTGAAAGATCAATAGCTCTATTCTCACAGTAAGAACAGGGAAATAATACGTAATTTAAAGATTGTAGATATTGGATTATAATGGAATTTCTGGTGGTCTGTTTCTGTGCTGTGGCACTGATTACAGAAGGATACTGGTTATCGTCCTGGCTTGGTGATTCAGAGGTTGGGAGTTCAAATCCTATTATGGCTGGTTCCACAACTCATTTCAATAAATCTGATTGGCACTGCAAAAATGACCACTTAATCCCAACTCGTCCAAGGAAGGAAACCTACCATCCTTCCTGCCTGCCCTACACGTCACTCCAGTCTACACTCTGCTTAACTCTCTGAAATTACCAAGCAAGTTACTCAGCAGCATTGGAAGAGATCTTACCACCTTCCAAGGGATGGACAATAAGTTCAGCTATTCCAAGAATCATATTCTGATCAAACATTGTTTAACAAGCTATTCTGCAGACTAGAATAGAATAGTACTAACTTGCTGAATCAGAATGTTAGAGTCACCATAAAGGAAGGCTTGCATTTATATAGCACCTTTCACAACTTCAGGAACTTCCAAGCTGCTCTACACTCTATTAACGACTTTCTAAGTGGAGTCACTGTTGCAATGCAGAAGCTAATTTGTGCACAGCAAGCTCCCACAAAGAGCAACGTGATAATGACGAGGTCACCTGTTTTTTTTTGCCATGCTGAGGGACACCAGGGTCACCTCCCCTGCTCTTCTTCAAAATAATGCAATGGGATCTTTCACATTCACCCAAGAGGGCGGACAGGGTTTCGGTTTAACATCTCATTTCAAAGATGGCATCTCAGACAGTACAACCTTCCCTCAGTACTGCATTGGAGTGTCAGTCTAGAATTTTGTGTTCAAACCCTGGACGTGAACCCATGACCTTTCAACTCATGATGAGGGTGTAAGCCACAGAGCCGCAGCTGAGAACGTAAATGACAACGTACCGAACTGGGTGTAGCGGATGATCATTCTAAGCATCTTATTCTAACCTAAAGCAGGCAAACCTCACATGTCTCCCTTATAAGTGCCCACAATAAGAGTAATCCCCCCCCTGCCCCATTAACTCACCGTTCCTGTCCCGCAGTGTCCCAGAGTTGCAAAGCCAGCAGGCAATTGTCTACATTTACTGTTTTCACATGATAGTCTATACCTGGAAATACAAACTGTTTTAATATAGAAGCATTTATAAATTACAAGCTGTAAAATTAATTTACTAGTTAGAAGAAATTTTCCCTTAAAAATGTCAACGCGACCTTTGTTTTCAAGCTTACCTACAGGAATTGGTTGAGGCAGAAAGCGTTTGATTTTTTCCCTGTAACTGATCCAGATGCCTGAGAAAATAGAATTCCAAACCTCCGATTCGGCCTACACCTGACTCCGGTCCTAGCTGCAGTCTGGCCTACACCTGACCCCACGGAATGCAGCTGACTAACTGGGTAAAGACTCGGAGTTTAGTGACAGGGGATTTTTAAGTGTTAATTTTGTTCTTAAGTTTTGCTCTTAAAATCTAGTCTGTAATTGGCAGTAACTGGAAAGTACTGTGTAAACAGGCTAAGTTCTTGCTTTCTTGCAGTTTAGACAGGGTAAACTCACTCTCCGCTGTAGGAGCTGTGTAGTGAATTAGCTAACTGGTTGAATCTGGTTATTGTAGCCCCTGTTCAGCTCACTATAAATTCAGGGTTATTTAGTGCAGCTTTGGCAAATGGAATGCAGCCTTGGGGCAAAATGTTTAGCTCGGCGAGTGGGCATGTGCCCGGCTCGACTCAGCATAAAATGACGCGCGATGACGTCAGGCGAGTATCCCGATGGTGATACTTCAGTCGGTGGGCGCACACCGGAGTGGGCGGCGTGCCCGCTGACAATTAAAAGGCGGGCAAGCAAAAAGGCCAAGTGGCCTTTGCACTTTTTAGGAAACCTCATCCACGGGCGGTACGAGGTTTCCAACATCAAATAAAAATAAAATAAAAATTCTAAAACTTAATTAATAGCACGTCCCTGCTCATGTGCCAGAGTCACATAAGGGGACATGTTTCATTACATTTTTATTTACTTTATTTTTTTTTTATATATATACCTCTTAATCTCCCTGAGGCAACTCCTTGCCTCAGGGAGATTATGAAGCATGCGCGCTCACACACATGCGCAAAGTTTGCCCTCGCCCCACTTGAACTTCCCCCCCCCCCCCACACACAGACAGCGCTGAGCGTTGCCGCTCACGTTTCATGTTGGGCAGGCCTTAGTTGGCCCACCAGCGTGAAATCGCCTTCCGGCCCCTATCGTGGGCGGCAGTCAGCTTCCCGACTGCCCCCACCCAGCCCCACATGGGTGAAACTCTGCCCTTGGAGTTTGGTGAGAGTGGGCTTTGGTGAAGGGGGAGGAAGAGTTGTTCGTTTTCTCTTTCAATCCGTCTCTGCCCATAGAAATTGGTTCTTGCTCTGCTGCAGGGAAAGGAGCTAGCTGTTTGGTGAGTACCGGGTAAGTGGGTAAGTTCTATTTCATCCCTAAGGTTTAAAATAGTACACAATTTGGCGGTAAAGTTAAAAAAGGAAGAAGCATAAATAGTGATTAATATAATTGAGTAATTATTTAAAACACATTAAGGATGGCAGGACAGGTGATGTCTCAAGGCTGCAGCATATGGGAGCTCCCGGATAACATTGTGACCCAGGGCAAACACATCTGCAGTAAGTGTTTGCGGCTCGAGGAACAGCTGCTCAGAGTCATTGAGCTAGAGGCTGAGCTGCAGACACTGCAACACATCAGGGAGGGAGAAAGTTACCTGGATGCTTCATAACAGGAGGCAGTCACACCACTTAGGATAGGGTCTTCTGATTTGGTCAGTGGCCAAGGACAGGTGGGTGTGACTGTCCTAAAAGGACCCAGGGGACAGGAGTGCAGGGGTGTGAACCTCTGCAATTGTCCAATAGATTTGAGGTTCTCTCAGCTTGTTTGGATGAGAGTGGGGGCTGCAGGGTGGACGAGCAAACTGACAATGGCACCGTGGTACAGGAATCCATCCAAGTCGGGAGAGCAAAAAGGAATGTAGTGGTAGTAGGAGACAGTGTAGTGAGGGGGATTGACACTGTTCTCCGTAGCAAAGAGTGAGAGTCCAGATGGCTTTGTTGCCTGCCCGGTGTCAGGGTTTGGGACACCTGCTCAGGGCTGGAGAGGAACTTGCAGTGGGAGGGGGAGGATCCAGTGGTTATGGTCCATGTAGGTACTAACCACATAGGCAGGATGAGGAAGGAGGCTCTGCATAGTCAGTATGAGGAGCTAAGCACGAAATTAAGAAGCAGAACCTCAAAAAGGTAATAATTTCTGGATTATTACCTGAGCCACATGCAAATTGGCATAGGACAAATAAGGTTAAAGAAATTAACGTGGCTCAGAGACTGGTGTGGGAGAAATGGGTTCCAGTTTGTGGGGCACTGGCACCAGTATTGGGGAAAGTGGGATCGGTACCATTGGGACAGTCTACACCTGAACCGTGGTGGGACTGGTGTCCTCGCGAGCCACCTAACTAGGGAAGTAGAGAGGGTTTTAAACTGAATAGTTGGGGCAAGAGATCAAATTTGGGAAGATGTGGTTAACCAAAGAATAGAGGCAAGGCAAGAGAGACAAGTATTAATATGGGAAATGATAAACAGACTGTGACAGGAAAGGACAGAGAGTACAAATCTAAGAGTAAATCAAAAGATAAGGCTAGATGCTACAAAAATAATAAAAGGGCAAAACTAAAGGCTCTGTATCTAAACACATGTAGCATTCAAAATAAAACAGATGAACTGATAGCGTAAATAGAAATAAATAAGTACAACCTGATAGCCATTACAGAAACATGGCTACAGGATGACATAGATTGGGACCTGTATATTGAAGGGTGTGTGACATTTAGGAAGGACAGGAAGTTAGGAAAAGGTGGAGGGGTTGCTCTGCTAATTAATGATGGTATTAGCATATTAGAGAGGGATGACCTAAGTTCAGGAAACCAAGATGTAGAAGCGGTTTGGGTTGAGATGAGGAATGATAAAGGCAAGAAGTCACTTGTGTGAGTGGTGTACAGGCCCCCTAATTGTAACTACATGGTAGGACAGGTTATAAAAGAAGAGATAATGGGAGCTTGCCAGAAAGATACAGCAATAATCATGGGGGATTTTAATCTACATATAGACTGGAAAAACCAGATGGGCAAAGGTAGCATAGATGAGGAGTTCATAGAATGTTTTCAGGATAGTTTCTTAGAACAGCACGTTCTGGAACCAACCAGAGAGCAGTCTATACTAGACCTGGTATTGAGTAACGAGATAGGATTAACTGATAATCTCATTGTGAAAACACCTTTAGGTAGCAGTGATCATAATATGATTGAAGTTTACATTCATTCTGAGGGAGAAATTAGTGCGTCCAAGACAAATATTTTAAACTTAAATGAGGGCATGAAAGCAGAGCTCGCTAAAGTGACTGGCAAATGAGGTTAAGGGATATGTCAATAGAAGTTCAGTGGCAGACATTTAAAGGGATATCTCAGAATACACAGTATATATACATTCCAATGAGAAAGAAAAATTCCAAGGGGAGGACTCACCATCCGTGATTAACTAAAAAAGTTAAAGACAGTATCAAACTTAAAGAAAAAGCATATAATATATTACGCAAAGACGGGTGATAGGTCAGAAAATTGGAAAGGATATAAAGAACAGCAAAGAATGACAAAGAGATTAATAAGGATGGAAAAATTAGAGTATGAGAGAAAGCTAGCTAGTAACACAAAGACAATAGTGAGAGTTTCTATGGATATTTAAATAAGAAAAGAGTTAACAAAGTGAGCAATTTTCCTATAGGGAGTGCTTCTGGGGAATTGATAATGGAAAGTAGGAAGATGGCGGATAAATTAAACAGGTATTTTGCTTCGGTCTTCACTATAGACAACACAAGTAACATTCCAGAAATAGCTGTAAATCAGGAAATGGAAGGGAGGGGGGAAGTTGGGAAAATTACAATCACCAGGGAAGTGGTATTGCACAAATTGTTGGGGCTGCGAGCTGACAGGTCCACATGGACTTCACCCTAAGGTCTTGAAAGAAGTGGCTAGTTAGATAGTTGATGCACTGGCTTTAATTTTCCAAAATTGCCTAGATTCAGGGAAGGTGCCATTAGATTGGAAAATAGCAAATATAACTCCTTTATTTCAAAAAGGGAAACAGAAAGCAAGGAATTATAGCCCAGTTAGCCTAACAGCTGCCATAGGGAAAATGTTAGAAGCTATTATTAAAGATGTTATAGCAGGACACTTAGAAAAATTCAAGGCAATCAGGCAGAGTCAACATGGTTTTGGTCAAAGGGAAAGCATGTTTAACCAATTTATTGGAGTTCAATCACATGTGCTATGGATAAAGGAGAACTGGTGGAGGTACTGTACTTAGATTTCCAGAAGGTATTTGATAAAGTGCCACATCAAAGATTATTGCAGAAAATAAAACCTCATGGTGTCGTGGGTAACATATTGGTGCAAATAGAAGATTGGCTGGCTAACAGGAAGCAGAGAGTTGGCATAAATGGGTCTTTATCTGGTTGGCAGGATATGTGACGAGTGGTGTGCCACAGGGATCAATGCTGGGGCCTCAACTTTTTACTATCTATATAAATGATTTGGATGAAGGGACTGAAGGAATGGTTGGTAAATTTGCTGATGATACAAAGATAGGTAGGAAAGTAAATTGTGAAGAGGACATAAGGAGGCCGCAGAGTGACATAGATAGATTAAGTGAGTGGGCAAAGATCTGGCAAATGGAGTATAATGTGGGCAAATGTGAAATTATTCATTTTGACAGGAAGAATAAAAAAGCTTATTATCTAAATGGTGAGAGATTGAGGAGCTCTGAGATTCAGAGGGATCTGGGTGTCCTAGTGCATGAATTACAAAAGGTTCATATGCAGGTACTAAGGTAATTACCTAGTAGGTAATTAGGAAAGCTAATAGAATGTTATCATTTATTGTGAGGGAAAGTGATTACAAAAGGAGGGAGGTTATGCTTCAGTTGTACAGGGCATTGGTGAGAGCACATCTGGAGTATTGTGTACAGTACTGGTCTCCTTATTTAAAGAAAGATGTAAATGTGTTAGAAGCAGTTTGGAGATGGTTTACTAGACTGATACCAGGAATGGGCAGGTTGTTTTAGGAGGAAAGGCTGGGACAGCTTAGGCTTGTATCCACTAGAATTTGGAAGAGTAAGAGGTGAGTTAATTGAAACCTTTAAGATCCTGAGGGGCCTTGACAGGGTGGATGTGGAGAGGATATTTCTTCTTGTGGGAGAATCTAGAACTAGGGGTTACTATTTAAAAATAGGGGGTCGCTCATTTTAGACAGAGATGAAGAGAAATTTCTTCTCTCAGAGGGTCGTGAGTCTTTGGAACACTCTTCCTCAAAAGGAGGTGGAAGCAGAGTCTTTGAAGATTTTTAAGGCAGAGGTACATATATTCTTGATTAATAAGGGGGTGAAAGATTATTAGGGATAGGCAGGAATGTGGGGTTGAGGTTACATTCAGATCAGCCATGATCTTATTGAATGGCGGAATAGGCTCGAGGGGCTGAGTGGCCTACTCCTGCTCCTAGTTCATATGTTCCAATCCTACCTGCAGTTTGGCCTATGCCTGACTCCAGTCCCACCTGCAGTTTGACCTACACTTGACTCCAATCCTACCTGCAGTCTGACTCCAGTTCTACCTGCAGCCTACACCTAATTCCAATCGCAGAATATGTGGTTGATCTTAATGACCCCAAGAAGTGATGCAACGAGGTAGGCAGTGAACAATTCCTGCTAACCCAACCTGCTAAGTCCTCCCATTAATACCCAAGACCTTGTGTCCAGGCTGGAATGACACTACAAAGTCTTACTGTTCTCACACTCTCATTAATTAATAGTCATCATCATCCCTGGACATTAGAAAGGTCTGTGCAGTTGAAGGGGGGTTGAATAGAATTGGCAGTTCTGCAATTAACTGAATCACCAAGACTTCTAAATCCCACTCGAGGCCCTTAGCAACACTGGGCACCAGAAACACTCAGGTGTTGCTAGGGTGCAATAGTCAGGAAACACATCATGAGAGAGATTTCCTCCATTTGCCTATCAAATGGGCAGATATATTACACATCTAGTGGAAAGGGGGTGGGTAGAGGGTACCCCAGTCCTGGCACAGCACCTGCCCATTCCAAACCCCGCCTCATCCATCATAAACCCCACCTCATCCATCACAAACTCTGCCCATTCCAAACCCCGACTCATCCATCATAAACCCCGCCCATTCCAAACCCCACCTCATCCACCACAAACCCCACCCATTCCAAACCCCGCCTCATCCATCACAAACCCCACCCATTCCAAACCCCACCTCATCCATCACAAACCCCGCCCATTCCAAACCCCGACTCATCCATCATAAACCCCGCCCATTCCAAACCCCACCTCATCCACCACAAACCCCACCCATTCCAAACCCCGCCTCATCCATCACAAACCCCACCCATTCCAAACCCCGCCACATCCACCACAAACCCCGCCCATTCCAAACCCCGCCTCATCCATCACAAACCCCACCCATTCTAAACTCCGCCTCATCCACCACAAACCCCACCCATTCCAAACCCCGCCTCATCCACCACAAACCCCGCCCATTCCAAACCCCGCCACATCCACCACAAACCCCGCCCATTCCAAACCCCGCCTCATCCATCACAAGCCCCGCCCATTCCAAACCCCGCCTCATCCACCACAAACCCCACCCATTCCAAACTCTACCTCATCCATCACAAACCCCACCCCATCCATCACAAACTCTGCCCATTCCAAACCCCGCCTCATCCACCACAAACCCCACCCATTCCAAACTCCACCTCATCCATCACAAACCCCACCCCATCCATCACAAACCCCGCCCATTCCAAACCCCACCTCATCCATCACAAACCCCACCCATTCCAAACTCCACCTCATCCAGCACAAGCCCCGCCCCCTCCATCACAAGCCCCACCCCCTCCATCACAAGCCCCGCCCATTTCAAGCCCCCACCCCATTCACACAAATCCCATCTCGTCTACCCCAAACCCCACCATCGCAAGACACAGATTTGTGCTATCACTGGCCAGAATTCAAAAACTATATATTTCACAGGGTTGAAGATTAGGAAAATGGTATAGTATCAACTAGTTATTTTTTCTTAGGATTCATGGGACATGAGTGTCACTGGCAAGGCTAGCATTTGTTGCCCATCCCTAATTACCCTTGAACTGAGTGGCTTGCTCAGCCACTTCAGAGGGCAGTTAAGAGTCAACCACGTCCCTGTGGACCTGGAGCCCTGTGCTGGCCAGACCAGGTATGGTTGGCAGATTTCCTTCCCTAAAGGACATTAGTGAACAAGATGGTCTTTTACGACAATCGATTATAGTTGGCATGGTCACCATTACTGAATAAACTAGCTTTCAATTCCGGATAAATTAATTGAATTTATTCATTATTTGAATTTAAAATTCAATTCAGCTACCATGGTGGGATTTGAACCCATGTTCACCAGAACATTATCGTAGATTCTGGGTTACTACCCCAGTCACATTACCACTGCACTGCCCTGCCATGCCATCAGCTGTCTTGAAATAACCTCCACATGACAGACTTCGGTGGGGCAGGGAGGGGGGGAGGGCTGGCAGCAATTCAGGCAGGCTTCATTGAGGCTCTCCTGCCTCCCTGGCCACACCCTAGTTGCCGTGTAGAGGGGCTCCCCTTCCACGATGGTGGCCAGGCTGGTGTGGCAATTTTTTAACTGAAATGTTTTTAAAGTTGCTGAGAGAGCACCTCAAGGTGGTGGGCTGCAGCTGCTTCCAAGCTGGGAGGCCTCTTATTGGTCTTCCAGCTTCAAGAGCCCACCCTTCATCTTTAATTGGACAGTAAGCCCCGTCCTCTGGCCATTAATTGGCCCATTCAGGGAAAATCACTTCTGGCTGACTGTTCCTCGCACAGAGAGGGTTTGGGGCCCCTTTTTGACCCCGGCGTCAATGTCTCAACAAAACCCATAACCCTGCTTGTAGTTTCAGAACTTTCCAATTCTCTTAACTCTCTAGGACTTGAGCCCAATGTTCGAAGATGAAGAACAGCCCACCTGGTAGGGATATTAGCTCCATAAAGTTAGTTGTAATTAAATAAATCTATATCACGTGACAAGTGACAAAAAACTGACATCAGCTCACCTACCGACGGTAGCGCACATTCCAGGGCGAAAGCTATCGCCGCAAAATCGTCTTAAAACAGAGCTCTTCCCCACACTGGAATTCCCGACAAAAATGATTTTGAATAAACGGTCAGGGCTGACGCATGATTCCCTGTCCTGCAAAGAATATCATTTATTTTATTTCAAATACTTAAAAAAAATAACATAAGCATGTTTATTTATATGAAACATTGGTCAGGGCACAGTTAGAAACTGGGTGTAGGCTTGAGTCTTTGTTATAGAAAGGCAATTAAATCCCAATGACAACAGGTATTGTAGATTCACTTGTAGATCATCAATTTAACTTTATCATTTAGACAGCGAGGAGAGAGATTCAGATAAAGCTCATTACACAAGAGGGTTATCAGAACCTGGGATATGTTTATTTATTTGACCATATTTCAACAGAAAAGATTTATAACTAAAGATTACTTCTAATTCTTTTTAAGAAAAATAAATTCCTACAGGTTTTTTAAAAAATCCACCTATATAAAAGTTGGTTATGTTATTCGGAAGGAGACGGTGGTGTAGCATAATGGTATTGTCACTAAATTAGTAATCCAGAGGCCCAGACTAATGCTCTGGGTGACATGGGTTCAATTCCCACCATGGTAGCTGGAGGAGTTTAAATTCAATCTGGACTATAATGGTAATTATGAAATTGTCATTGATTGTTGTAAATACCCATCTGGAACACTAATGTCCTTTGGGCAGGAGATCTACCCACATCCCATGAAAGAACAAAAAAAACTTAAACGTTGTTTTTGCCAGAACCTAAACAAAAAAACTTTTCCAAATAACTGAAGGACATTGCTTTCCACAGATAAGAAATCTACAGAGATAAACGTTTGAAGTTGAAGAAAAGGAGTTGCATTTAACAGCACCTTTCATGCCCTCAGATGGCCCTCAAAGCGCTTTCAACCAATGAACTGCATCGCAATCAGGTTTTGTGAAACAGCAAGCATTGAGTTCCTTCACTCAGGTAGAGAGGTTAGACATATTGGATGACAGTTAGAATTCAGTTAAGACGGACTGTCCACTTATGTGGGGCAGCATGGAGAGTTCTTTATTCTGTATTATTACAAGACGACATGTTATACTGGTTGAAATAAATAAACCGGCCCATAAAGGCTGCTCCAAAATGGGCCAGTGTAATGGTTCATATCAAGCGTTATCTCACCAGGTATCTGTTCAGAATTGTTGATGTGTGAAAGACATGTCTAGCTGCCTCATAGGAACAGGAGACCATTTGGTCCCTTGAGCCTGTTTCAACATTAGAGATCTTGGCTGACCTGTGACCTAATCCCATCCACCCATATCCCTTAACACCCTTGGTTAACAAAAAATCTATCAATCTCAGTTTTAAAATTAAGAATTGAGGTGACATCAACTGTCAGGTGTGGAGCGCACGAGGGACCTGTGTTTGCTGCAGACCCAATCTGGAAGGATAATTGGGATCAACCCCGTTTCATTTTATAAAAGTTTAATAGAATAAACGTTTGAAGAAAAGGAAGATCAGGATAGTTGGATTAGTCTGCATTGCCCTAGGAAAGAGTCAGGACAGACATGATAGGTCAAATAGCCTCCTCCTATGCTGTAAACATCTGCTGTTTTAACAAAGTAACAAGTAATCAGAGTCAAGTGACACAATTTTGCTCTACAATTTGCTGAGGATGGCTAATTAAACAAGGAATGTTAATTAATGTCAAGGTTACTGGCTGAACTATGTAGGGAGGCAATGGGGTTAAGGAGAGAGGTAAAGACTGTCAGGGGAGCAGTAAGTGAAGAGGCGAGCCAGGCAGAGGTAAGAAGCCAGGCTAGAGAGAGAATTTTATACAAGAATGATATGACGACGGAGACTGTGGGCCTTCTTGAGCCATTGCAGTTCTGGTGACAATGGTGTTTTTTCGTCATTCACGGGATGTGGGTTTCGCTGGCTGGGCCAGCATTTGTTGCCCATCCCTAACTGCCCTTGAGAAGGTGGTGATGAGCCGCCTTCTTGAACCGCTGCAGTCCAGGTGGTGTAGGTACACCCACAGTGCTGTTAGGGAGGGAGTTCCAGGATTTTGACCCAGCGACAGTGAAGGAACGGCGATATATTTCCAAGTCAGATAGTGAGTGACTTGAAGGGCAGCCTCATGGAAGATGTAGCCAGTGCAGTAAGATGCACTCCAATAAAGCTCATGTCTTACATACCTCTGCAAACTTATACATTCTGTATTAGTCAGAACAATCCCGAGAACATTACAGCCAAAACCTGGAAAAAAGTGATGCGACATCATGTACGCAGAGCCAGTCAAGTGGTTTTAGGATTTAAAAGTGATGTCAGTAAGTTGGAACTTGTCCGATTCTTCTACCGGAGAGCAGTGGCTGAACATTTGTACAAACACTGTATGGTAGCATCATGGCTATGCTATTTGGCTATGGTAGCATCATGGCTATGCTATTTGGCTATGGTAGCATCATGGCTATGCTATTTGGCTATGGTAGCATCATGGCTATGCTATTTGGCTATGGTAGCATCATGGCTATGGACTAGTAATCCAGGGACGAGGATCATTGACCTAGAGATATGGGTTCAAATGGCTGCTGAGGAATTTAAATTCAGTCCATAAATAAATCTGAAGTAAAAAGCTGGTGACCATGTAACTACCAGTAAGAATCCTGCTAGTTCGCTGATGCCCTTTAGGGAGGGAAACCAGCTGCCGTCATCTGGTCTAACTTATACATGACTCCAGATGCACAGCAGTGGGGTCTGCTTTCCAATGGGGAATTCAGAAGAGAACAGAAGAGGCTGAGGGGTGACTTAATTGAGGTGTACAAAATGATGAGGGGCCTTGATAGGGTAGACAGGAAAGACTTGTTTCCCCTGGCTGAGGGGTCAATTACCAGGGGGCATAGATTTAAGGTGATTGGTAGAAGGATAAGAGGGGACATGAGGAAAAACTTTTTCACCCAGAGGGTGGTGGGCACCTGGAATCCACTGCCTGAATTTGTGGTTGAGGCTGAAATGTTCAACTCATTTAAAAGATACCTGGATCTGCATCTGGAGTGCTACAACCTCCAAGGCTACTGACCAGGTGCTGGAAAGTGGGATTAAAATAAGCAGCTAGTTTCTTTCTTCTCATTTTTGGCCGGCGCAGATACGATGGGCTGAATGGCCTCTTTCTATACTGTAACTTTTCAATGGAAGAAACTTTTTCACCCATTGTAGTGATTATGGCTTTATTTAGTGTGTAATATACCTTTAAGAATAATGCTTGTTAAGGAAGATCACATGATCTTTAGTACCCAAGAGGAGAGTAGCAAGGGCTACCTCAGTAGTTAGTTGTGTGGAGATGGATTTTGCGTTCAAAGCACACATTTAGTTGCTGCTGAGTATCTTGTAAACAATCCACCCAAGAAGTGTCTGCTGATCAACTCTAACAGTAGTACCAACTTGGCCACCACTCAGAACAAACTGGCGATGAGGACAAAACAAATTTAAGGGAAGAAATCAAGTGAAAAGAAATTGGCACTGTACCTCACGCCCAGTGATTGTAAATAGAAAGCTCCATTAGATTAAAGAAGATACCCTTTCTCAATTCAGAAAGATTGATCCTTTTGATCCAGCCAAGTACGATTGGTCTGATTACATTGAATGCCTCACATTCTTTTTCAAGCAAACGAGATTACAGGGGAAGAGAAGAGGCGAGCAATCCTCTTAAGTACATGTGAGAATAAGTCCTTCAGCTTGATTTGAGTTTGACAGCACCCAGTGCCCCAGATTCAAAAGGTTTTGATGAATTGGTAGACCTGGTGAAGGGTCATTATCAACCAAAACCCTCAGTAACGATGCAAAGGTTCATGTTTGATTCGAAAAATAGAGCCCTGAGTGAGACAGTTGCATGCTACGTGGCAAATTTGAAGCAGTTAGTGGAACATTGAGAGTTTGGTACATCGGTAAACGACATGCTCAGAGATTGTTTATTGTGTGGTGTGAATGAAGACACTATTCAGAAGAGATTATTGTCCAAAGTGAATTTGGATTTCAAGAAGGTGCTAGAGATAGCGCTGGCCATAGAAAGTGCAGTGAGATTCAAAAACCATATAGGGTATGCAAAATGGCGCTGTCCTGCACATCGAGCAGGACACCTCAGCCAGAAAGCGCGTGAAAATGCAAGACTCTGCTGAGAAGCGGGAAACAGCCCCCGCGAGACAAAGAATGAGAAAAAGTAACTTAGCAGCAAACTCAAATAATAATTTCAATAGAGGTGGAAGCAACCAGTCTTTTAATGATTGGCAGTTTTAAAAAATTGAATGCTATTATTGTCACAGAAATGGACATATGATGAGACAGTGCAAGGAAAGATTCAAGCAGGCTTGTAAACAAAAGAAGAAACCCAATGGCATCTACAATGTAGAAGAGCCTGAAACAACAAATTCAGACATTTACACGTTGTTTAACCTGAAAGTTGGAAAGACAGAACCAATATTTGTTAGAGTGAAAGTAAATGGCAAACCTGTTAGAATGGAAGTGGACGTGGGAGCTTCCACTACAGTAATTAGGGAACATACCTTCAGATATCTGAATAATGGGGAACATCAATTAAGTTTAGAAGAAACAGCTGCCAAACTAAAGACATACAGGGGGGAAAACATTCAAGTAAAAGGCATAAGCAGAGTAATTGTCCATTATGGAAGCCAATCGGCCAAGCTACCCGTGTTAGTATTGAGAGGCAGAAGACCAAGCCTTCCAGAATGAAATTGGCTAAGGGAAATCAACCTTGATTGGTCATTGGGGTTCCAAAGGGAAGCTGGAAGCATTCCTGCTTTGAAAAAGGAGTGTGTAAGGACTCAACAACCTTAAGAAATGCAGGCTGCCTTAAGCCAAAACCTGGAAGAACAGCAGAGGGAACTCGAAGGAACCCCGCTTGATGGGAGGGTTCAAGATGAGGTGAACAACCTTCGAAGAGAAAAAGAAAACCTGTTGAAAGACCTTCACACTCTGCAGGATTCCCTCAGGTCAAAGTTTGTACCTCTGGAAAAGTGTGAAAAGAAACAGAAAGAATTCAGCACTTCTCTGAACAGACTGAAGAACGAGTTGGCAGAGAAGACACAACAATGTTCAATTTTCCAGGAGGCAGCAAACAGATACAAAAAAGAAACGGAGGAGCTGAAGGACCAGCTAAATGAAGCCAAAGAGGTTTTGGAAGCACAAGTCACAGAATTTTCTAAGAAGCAGACAGATGATGGAATTTTGGGAGACTCAACCACTGAGCTCAGACAAGCTGAGAGAAGTCTGGCCAATAGTGAAGTCAAAAAGGCCGGGATTAAAGTCTGCACTAGAAAGAAGGCAGCTCATAGAAAGAAGATACAGAAATACTAATAGGACTTTAATACTGACAGCGTACGAATACGCTTTTGTACATAGGCCTGGCAATCAAATTGCAGATGCGATGCCCTTAGTCGTTTGCCTTTACAAGAAAATGATGCGGAAGTCCCAGTCCCATAGGAACTTGTTTTGTCAAATTTTTTAGATTCCTCGCTGGATGTGCTCAACAGATCAGAGACTGGACAAGTCGGAGCCCAGTCCTGTCTCAAGTGCGAGAACAAGTGCTTCGTGGTTGGTCACAAGAGCCCGTATCTGACAAAATGAAACCATACTTCAACAGAAGATATGAAACAAACAGCCATTTTATTGGGGGGAGCACGAGTGATAGTTCCTCCAAAAGGAAGGGAGCCACTTTTAATTGAACTACACAGTGCCCATTCAGGAATATCCCGAATGAAGATCATAGCACGCAGCTACCTATGGTCGCCTGGGATTGATGGCGAAATAGAGAGTTGAGTGAAGAATTGTGTGCAATGCCAGCAGCTGCAAAAGTTACCATTGACAGCTCCGTTACACCCTTGGGAGTGACCAGGTAGACCCTGGGTACGGTTACACATTGACTATGTGAGAACTTTTTTGGGAACTACGTTCCTGCACATTGTCAATGCCCATTCAAAATGGATGGACACATATGAAGTGAAGTCACCAATGTCGACAACTACAATTGAGAAGCTACGTCAAAGTTTTGCCATTCACGGACTACCAGGAGTAGTGGTTTCTGATAATGGCACATCATTCACGAGGGCTGAGTTTCACCAGTTTATCAGCCTCAATGGTGTCACTCATGTGAAAACTGCACTGTACCACCCTTCTTCAAATGTAATTGGCTGAAAAGGCAGTTCAAACGTTCAAGGCAGGCATGAAAAAACCAACTGGAGGTTCTTTAGCAACCAAGCTAGCACGTTTTATTTTCCATTATAGGACCACCCCTCACATAACAACAGGCGTCACACCTGCGGAGTTACTGTTGAAACACCATCTCATGACGAGATTGAGCTTAATAATGCTGAATTTAGAGGGGGAGGTGGAAAGGAGTCAGGGAAGCCAGAAAACTGGACACGACTGGCATAGTTGTGAGCGGGAAATTTCCGTGGGAGAGCCGGTATACGTGAAAAACTTCAGAGAGGGATCAAAGTGGTTACCGGGTGAAATAAGTGCAGTGACTGGACTTCTGTCTTACCACGTGGAGTTGGAAGTCATACAGAGACCTGTGGACCATTTAAGGAAGAGAGAAAGAGATCACCAAAAATTGATTCCACCAGTGTTCATGACCGAGTCAACTTTTCCTGTTGAAAGAACTCAGTCCAGAGCTGACATGTCTGATGTTCCTGTAATAAGCGTCTGCTGATCAACTCTATCAATAGCACCAACTCAGCCACCACTCACAACACCTATAGAGTGGTAAGAATGTGGAACTCGGTACCACAGGGATTGTTGAAGAGAATAGTATCGATGCATTGAAGGGGAACTAGACAAGCACATGAGGGAGAAGGGAATAGAGGGTTACCATGATTTAAATGAGAAAAGATGGGAGGAGGCTCAAGTGGAGCTGAAACACCAGCATGGACTGGGTGGGCCAAATGGCCTGTTTCAGTGCCATATATACGGTGTAATCCAACGTAAACATTGTGATCCGGTTAATGACAGCAGAAGATATTGCAAATCAATCTACAGTGAGGATCTAATCTCCGTTAAAGAAAGGTAAAAGTATCGAGAGCAGTTGAACTCGGTGAGTTTGCTGAGCTCATCGTCACTGCCCTGTTAATGCAGAAAGTTAAATACAGGACACGGAGCAGGATCTAGATTAGAAAGTCAACAAAGCAGCGTGAGAAAAGCAGAGAGAGGGGTGGAGAGAAAACAAGAGAAAACCAAAGCCACAAATCTACAAGGAACAGGAATTGATCAATTAGAGTGGAAGGTGGCAACACGGAGAATTCAGTTGCAGAACACCAGGAAATGTTGGATTGTGAAAATTCTACTATAGGGTCTTAATCTGGAACAGAATTTTTAAAAATCACAAAAGCGCACGAGAAATTCATGAATATTCAATACATCAGTTTAACTACACGTGTAGTTACACACCAGGCAGATTCAGCCCAGATTTACACTAAGTTTTACCCGCTGGCCACGACGGTGGGTTTTCACGCTGTATCGTCCCAATCCCACCACATTATTCATGCATTCCCAGGAAACACGCCGTTTCCATGGCAGACGGGCTCTCATTCGCCCGCCCACCATCACCTCGCTGCTTCATCACGCCAGGCGCCATATTTAAAGTCCAGCCACGTGCACACCTCTCAGTGCTTCCAGCCCAGGACTGCTGCAGAGAAGACATCCACAAAAGACAAGACTGCAGCCCCCAGGCGACACGTCACTGCGATGCCTTTTGGGTGCCGCGAAGGCCCGCCACAATGTCCTCTACCCCTGCTCTGGCCAAGGATGGGCAGCAGCATTACCAACCAAGCTTGGGCAGCGGTGGCCAATGCCAATGCCCAGCAAAAGAGGACAGCCACCCAGTGCTGCTACAGGGTGAATAGTCTCATCCATTCCACCAGGGTAACACTCTCTTCTCATCATTCTCAACTCACACACACACACAAACCCATCACACACCCACAGGGATCTCACACCTCAAGGGACAACACCACTAACTCTCACACACACCCTCATATCTCCATCAGGCTCATATCCTCTGGAGCTCACATCTTCATTCCTGTCCATGGCTCTTCTCACTACACAAACATTCCACTCAGTGCCATGTGTCCTGTTCACACTCTCTCCATCTCTTTTCATGCAGGAGAAGCCTGCTCACATCACCAGGGAGAGGTCCCAGACCGGGGGGTGGAGTGGCCCACATTAGGCCCCTCACTCACTTAGAGGAGCTGCCATCGCGCTGACTGGTGAGGGTGTGGGCCGTGCCTGCGGTGATGGTGAGGTCGGTGGTGAACACCCTCATGAGGATCCTGCACCACATCATCCCTCTCAACGCAAATGTGAGTGCCTCTCTCTCCTGCTTTTGACTCTGCTGCCCTGCACTAATTATCTCTACTTTGGTTCACAGGGAGCTCTGCCAAGCGACTGACACCCTCAGCCAGACAGTCCCTCAGCTCCATCCAGGTCCTCACCTCCAGACAAGAGGACTCCTCCTCCGATGAAGAATAAGCAGCCCGAAGACCCGTCACCACAGAGTGAGCAGTTTGGCTCAGAAGTGATTCTGGAGGGAGACACGTGTGTGGGGCAGGGCCTTTCGGAGCCTCATGCAAGCTCTCTCCCACAGATCCTTCACATTCCACACTCATCTCAATGTCCTGAGCATTTTCAATGCTGCCCTCTGGGGTTCGCTTTCAGTTGTCCATCTGAGCTGACCTGCATCTCCGCCCACCCACCGATCACACTCCCAGGCAGCACCTGATCTCGCTTCACTTCCCATTTGGACAGCATGGTCTGGTTTCACTGCATTTTGCGCTCCCCCGTCTTTTACTCATCACAGTTGACCCCCCCTCCCCCACCCTCAGCATCACCTTCCACCTCCCCTCCGTCACCTACCAACCACAACCCTTTTCCCTCGGGGATGTCCAGCTGAACGTGTACGTTCCCTTCCTTCCCAAAAATCCTACACCCATCCAAATTCACCTTCCCCACCTCCTCCTTCCCACCCCCAGGGTCCAAGTCTTTCTCCGGGTCCCCATTAACCACCCTCACCCGTCCCTCCTTTCGCTCCCATTGAACCCTCACCCTCACACCCTACCACCTCACTCTGGCCTCAGTCACTCTCACCCATCCACTATATCACGCCCACCCTCAGTTCGCTCCCCAGGAGGCAGACATGGACCTATCCGACCCCTCCCGTGCACGTTCACCTGCACATCCCTCCCTCCGCATCCTTTCACCCCTCCACACCCCATTGCCCCAGAACCCCTTCCCCCACCCCCCCCACAGTCCTCCCACCCCCCCACCCCAGACATCACCCCCCACTTTGTCCCTCCCACTTCCTGACTCCTTCCTCCACTCTTAGTTCTTCCTCTACCCCTACTCCCTTCCTCCTCCACACTTTCCCTTCTCCGCGCCTCTCCCTCCCTCCCTGCGGACACCCTCCCCTCTTTGGACTCCTTCCCTTGCATCTTCCACCCTCCCCTTACACCTACTTCCCCAGATGCTGTCTGCTCCCTTGTTACCCTCTCCTCCCACCATTTCCCCTTGACCCGCAATCTCCCCCGGTGACACTTTCATTCCACCCTCCCAACCACACCCCCCCAACGACACCTCTTCCTCACCCATCCCCTTGACTATCACCCGTTGTGAGCATCAACAGTGACTTTCCACCTTCCGTGAGCTGCTTCGCAGCAGTGTCATGTCCATGAGAATCCACCCAGCATGGCGTGGACATTCCTCCAGTGTGCTGTTGCTGTCGGGCTCCAGCATCTTCTGCTCCTCGGATGTCCGCGATGTGAGCAAGGCCCTGGCGGGTTAAGTCCCGGCTTCTGCAATCACAGTTGTCAAGACGTGTTCTACACCAACGTGATTTCCCGCCGACATGGGCGGATGATCCAGCGGGGGTGGGGGAACGATTCCGGTGGACAGGGTTAACAATGATATGCTGATGTGTTACAATGGCCTTCCCGATGTCCGATGGTGGAGAATGCGGCCTGCCATCGGAGGGCTGAGCGGTCGATCACGAACGGGTTTCACACCGTTGTGAAACCGATCGCGCTATATTGTCCGCTCGTGCCACCAAACACGCCCGATGCCAGTGGCCATGGAAAATCCTGGCCGCCATGTTTGTAAGCGGACACATTCCTGATGTGTTTAGGTTATACATATATAGGTATAAGGGTCTGGCACATACAGGGTTAACGTGGGACTGAGTACAGTACTGCCCACACAGTGATATAAGAAGGCACATAGCCCAGACCTAGGGTTGGTGTGGTGTTGAGCAGAGACAACCACACTGAAGACCTAAACACGGAGGTAGCTCCTTTATCCTTTACTGTATATATGTATATAGCTACAAGTAGCTAATAAAGACATGCTGAAAATGAAGAAGGCTTCTTTAAGAGACACTGTTCTGTAATATAGAAACATAGAAATTAGGAGCAGGAGTAGGCCATTCGGCCCTTCGAGCCTGCTCTGCCATTCATTATGATCATGGCTGATTATCCAACTCAATAGCCTGCTCCCGCTTTCTCCCCATATCCTTTGATCCCTTTCGCCCCAAGAGCTATATCTAACTCCTTCTTGAAAACATATAATGTTTTGGTCTCAACTACTTTCTGTGGTAGCGAATTCCACAGGCTCACCACTCTCTGGGTGAAGAAATTTCTCCTCATCTCAGTCCTAAATGGTCTACCCTGTATTCTCAGACTGTGACCCCTGGTTCTGGACTCCCCCACCATTGGGAACATCCTTCCTGCATCTACCCTGTCTAGTCCTGTTAGAATTTTATAGGTTTCTATGAGATCCCCCCTCATTCCTCTGAACTCCAGCGAATATAATCCTAATCGACTCAATCTCTCCTCATATGTCAGTCCTGCCATCCCAGGAATCAGTCTGGTAAACCTTCGCTGCACTCCCTCTATAGCAAGAACATCCTTCCTCAGATAAGGAGACCAAAACTGCACACAATGTTCCAGGTGTGGTCTCACCAAGGCCCTGTATAATTGCAGCAAGACATCCCTGCTCCTGTACTCGAATCCTCTGGCTATGAAGGCCAACATACCATTTGCCTTCTTTACCGCCTGCTGCACCTGCATGCTTACCTTCAGCGACTGGTGTACGAGGTCTTGTTGTACATTCCCCTCTCTCAATTTATAGCCATTCAGATAATAATCTGCCTTCCTGTTTTTGCTACCAAAGTGGATAACCTCACATTTATCCACATTATACTGCATCTGCCATGCATTTGCCCACTCACTCAGCTTGTCCAAATCATACTGAAGCATCTGCATCCTCCTCACAGCTCACCCTCCCACCCAGCTTTGTGACATCTGCAAATTTGGAGATATTACATTTAGTTCCCTCATCTAAATCATTAATATATATTGTGAATAGCTGGGGTCCCAGCACCGATCCCTGTGGTAGCCCACTAGTCACTGCCTGCCATTTGGAAAAAGGCCCATTTATTCCTACTCCTTCTTTCCTGTCTGCCAACCAGTTTTCTAACCATCTCAGTACACTACCCCCAATCCCATGCGCTTTAATTTTACACGCTAATCTCTTATGTGGGGCTTTGTTGAAAGCCTTCTGAAAGTCCAACCACCACCCTCCCAACATGGTGGTAGAAGGGGTTCAAAACCCACAACTTCGCTAAAATGCTGAACCAAACCAAAATGCTGGAAGACTAAGAAAAACGTCAACAAAGATTCTGACCTGAAAGAAGCTCCCAAGAGAAGCAGAGGGCACAGAGGAAAAATCACCAGAAAAGGCTCCAGAGAAAAGGCCTGGAAGCTGAAGGCAGAGATTTTTACTGCAGCAGAAGACTCCAATGAATGTCCTTTGGAAGTCCAGTTTCTGAGTGCAGAGTCCACAGAGCCTGCAAGGGTGAGTTAAACCTTTTGCAGTTCCAGGCTGCAGCTAGTTCTGAGATCCCTTTCACTAATCCTGTGTCAGAAGTGACGTTTGAATGAAAGTCGTTGCTAAAACCCGATTTCCAACACAGAGCCCCAAACACGTGGCCTCTCCAAACTCGCAAGAGCAAAAAAAAATGAAATCTCTCAATAATGTCGCAACTGTCCAACTTGGAAAACAGCAAGTTTACATTTAAATTTGAATACCTCGTTACTTGGAAAAACAAACCACTGGACAATAGTAGTCGACAGACAGCCGACCCACACAGCCATTGTTGAAAATTACCCTTCAAGAAGTCAAGAAATGCACCATTGCCATTTTGCAGAGCTCACCAAAACCGGCGAGTGTGGGAAATCCTTTGTATCACAATAAACGACGATGCCACCTTGAAAGCCTGTAAGCTCTTAAAGTTGTACCCACACTTTAAACATCTTTAACATGGATCACAATTCAACACTCCCAACTCAATTTGGGCTAACCCAAGGCCCAGGCCAGTCACAAAATTGGGGTATTTGGAGGAAAAGATTTCTAAGATCGAACATCACTTCTGGTTTAAATAAAAAGCTAGAAGAGGAGCAGGTGAACACGCTTCTTTACTCTATAGTGCCAATGGCAGATGACATCACTGCAAGAAAGGATATTAATGAGTTAGCCATCAAATTTGAAGAGGTTTTAAAATCTTTTGACATTTATTTCAACTTGCAAACCAACAAAATATTGGAGACAGCTAAATTCAATAAGAGTGTCCGACTGCCTGGGGAACCTGTTGATTCCACCATCAATGATCTTTACAGGATGGCAAAGGGATGTGAATATGGAGGCTTAAAGTCTGAACTCAGCAGAGATAGGAGCGTGGTGGGAGTCACCAACAATTAGACGATTCACTCTGACCTCCTACAAGCTAAAGATGATATAACCCTAGACAAGGCAATCGATATAGTTAGACTGTCTGAGCTACGTGAACAACACAGGACGAGCCTGAGGGTAGAGAATACAACATGGGACAGAAACCAACCCACAGTCCAGCTTATCAGGTCACAAAGATGCAGGGACAATCCAAGTCAGGAAAGCAATCCCTGAACTGCCCAGCAGAGCAACCTTGCCAGCGCTGCGCTGCGAAATGCCCTCACAGGAGAGATAGTGCCCTGCGAGCACAGCCCAGTGTTTCCACTGCAACAGGATTGGACACTATGGGAAACTGTACAAGTCCAAACCCCAGAAATGCACAGACAGCAGAAAGGTACTCCATGAGGTCAGGACCGAAAGTCTGGAAGAGACACACAGGCATGTTTCTTTGCTGAGGTCGAGGATTGTGATTCTTCGTTTTGGAATGCTGACATCCTTGTAAATGGCCATCTAACAAATTTTAAATTGGATTCAGTGCCAGCGTGACAGCCCTGACAGACAAGGAACCACGGCTCCAAGACCTCTGGGTTTGAACAAACAACACTCCACTTAATGGGACAGGAGGAATTCAACTTCCAGTTATTGGCATGGTCCTGGAACCACTGTGGTATGGTGGAAAGTGGACCTCTGAGCTGATGTACGTCATCTGTAACCAGCCTTTCTGTCTCCTGAGCAGGGATACCTGCGCAGCCTTAGGTCTCCTCCAGATGGCAGAGGATGTCAAGACTACCACTGTCGTCAGCCAGCCAGAACAGCACAGTCCTGAGCACCCAAACACTAAAGAGTATTTAGACTCAGACTTCAGCTTTGAACACTCTCTTCTCTTTGTGGAGCAGGTCTGTCCATCCTCACTGCAGGTCCCAGAAACACCCCACCCCCACCCCCAGCCGAGGTCAGACCAGCCTACCGTCCATGAGATAACCTTGGCACCTCCAATGGAAGTGGTGCAAGAGAGCGATCAGCAGCCCAAAAAACATCCACCTCCATCTACGACAATGGTACAGCTGGTTAACCCAGCAACCACCATGCACACACTGCAGCTCCCAGCCTGTATGCCACGACAAGAGATGCTGGAACCTGGTAGCAGTCTCCCACCATCGACAACAACAAGCAGAAGTGAGCATATCATTAAACCTTCTTCTTGCCACAGGAACACTCTTCCTCAGCCACAGGGGGCATCGAGGCAGCGCACATGGAGAAAGAAGAAAAGGAAGTAACATGGAGGTGAATATAATGTTTGCCCAGCCCGCAAGAAACGATTCAGAGTAGCAGCAACCACTGATCACCATAACAGCCAAACCGACCAAGCACGGTTCATCACAAAGAAATGGAAGAAAAGAATGAAAGCAAATCCAAGTGCCAGTCCAACCTCTAAGCCAACAGCAAGGACCAGAAACAACAGAGCCTACCATTCCTCTGTCAGAACAGCGAACAAGATGCGGAAGGGTTATAAGGCCTCCAGGCCGCCTGAACCTCTAGCTTCAAGGACTTGAAGGGAGAAGATGGAGAACTGATAATGTTGTAGCAGTGAGAATGTAGTAATGGAAATAATGTGGTAACAGCAATGTAAATGCATGAGACTGACAACAACGTAAGACATGAAGTTAACTAATGTAACTTCATATACATTGGATAAAGGCTCGGGGGGAGGTGTAGTATAAAGGTCTGGCACAAACAGGGTTAGTGTGGGACTGAGTACAGTACCGTCCACACATTGATGTAAGAAGGCACGTGACCCAGACTGAGGGTCAGTGTGGTGTTAAGCAAAGACGTGTGAAAACCTAGACATGGAGATAGCTCCTTGCCTTTGCCCTTTACTGTACATATGCATATAGTTATAAATAGGTAATAAAGACTTGTTGTTAACCTACTGAAGACTACAAAGACATCTTAGACACCGTTCTGTAACCAACACCCGCCCAACACATGTGTGCATGTTACTCATGTATGTATGCATGTATGTAAGCATGTCATTGACTTCACTGCAAGGATGCATCCCGGAGATTAGACCCTAAATTGTGCCCATTCTCCCAATCGCAAAAGGATGGAATTTCCTGCCAATATTGTCAGAATAACCCGAGCGTGAAATGAGCAGAAATCAGCATAAACAATCGGAATCCAGAGAAAGTGCTGAACTAGCACCAGATCCTCCTGCATTAAGTCTGGAAGTCCAAGCTTCACCTCACTCGCGTGGATCCGGGACATTTAACAACCCATAATCGGAGAACCTTTACAATTCTAAACGTGACCTATTCTTTGTCAGAAAAATGCATGAAGCATAAAGCCAGCCTCAGTCACAAAAAAAAACACAAAATAAATTAAAACAATGACTTTCCCACTGAGCCTGACTCTGTTGGAAATTAGAGAATCACTGAACAAACAGTTATAGGAAACTCAGGTGAGGCTTTGTAATCTGGGAGGGTCTGATCAGAATCTCCCATATTTCACAACAAATTAAAGAAATTAACACCTTGATAGACTCGGCGGTGGTGGCTGTCCCTCACTTTGAGGACAACGTCTACTCAGGGTCGCAAGTTTCTGCCATGGATCTTCATGTGACTGAACTGTCTGACTTTCAATCCACAGATCTTTGGACACAGGAGGCAGGACATCTCATGAGGCAGTGGGGTTCAGAGTGCAGGATTTGGCTTCCCTTTCTTTCCTTCTCGACCGCTCTGCCGCTTCATTAAGATGTTGTGACTCAAAGCATGATGCAGCTTGATGGACAAGTTGTCACTTTTCTGAATGAATGGTAGCAAGCTCCTCCCAGTCATTAATGTCAAAGCCACCACACTTGAAGGAGAGCTTCAGAGTGTCTTGGAAGCATTTTCTTTGTCCTCCGCTGCAGCATTGACCATTTGAGAGTTGAGGAAACAGAGCCTGGCAGTGGGGATGGTTTTTGGCCATCTAGACAGCATTCAGTCCATCGGAGTTAATTCTGCAGGAGTTTTGCCTGATGCTCGCGGAGCTGACTTCAAGATCACTAGTGTTTGCCCGAGAGTCCTCTTAACAGATGAGGAGGATGTGGCAGAAGCATTGCTGATGGAATTTCTCTAGCGCTCAAGAGTCGCCGATATAGTCCAGATCTTACTGCAGTACATGAGCGTGGTGATGACAACTGCTCTGTACACCAAGATTTTCGTTGACTTGCAGAGGTCTTTGTTGTCCATCACTCGCTGCCATAGTTGTAGATGGCTGAACTGGTGCAACGGATTCGGTGTTGCATCTCATCAATGGTGGTCTTTTGGGAGAGGTGGCTGCCAAGATATGGGAAGTGCTCAACATTTCCAGAGTCTCTCCTTCAACAGATATGCTTGGTGGAATACTTGGCTGATACATGAGTTATATATATGAGATATATAATTAAGGAGTAAACGTAAGGTCACCCAAAATTCTGCCACCTGTGTCTTAACTTGCATCAAGCCACGTTCACCCATCACCCCTTCTGTGCTCACTGACCTATATAGGCAACATCTTCATTTTAAAATTCCCATCCTTGTTTTCAAATCCCTCAACGGCCTTGCCCCTTCCTATCTCTGTCATCTCCTCCAGCCTCACAACCCTCTTAGATATCTGCACTCATCTACTTCTGGCCTCTTGAACATCCCTGATTTTAATCGCCCCACCATTAGTGGCCATGCATCCAGCTGCCTGGGCCCTAAGCTCTGGAGCTGCCTCCTTAAACCTCACCACCTCCGTTTAAGACGGTCCTCAAAACCTACCTTTCAATCCAAGCTTTTGGTCATCCGCCTTAATGTCTCTTTATCTGGGCCAGGGTCAAATTTTCTTGTGAAGCACCTTGGGACATTTTACTATGTTGCAGGTGCCATATAAATGCAAGTAGTTGTTGAGTTTGCCATGTTAAGTTTATAAATATGTGAAAAAGAAGTCTGAAAAGATATGGAAAGTGGGCAGCGGTGGTTGGGGGTCCGGTGAGCTGAAATGAAAACCCTTTCAGAATTACATGGGTGCAACTGGCCATTTTGCGGTGCTCTCTAAGTATGATTTATGTTCTGGCTTTGAACAAAGTTTTAAAGCTCTTGAAATGCCACTTTCCAATGTAGCGGCGATTGCTGTGTTCAATCTGTGGTGAGAGGATGAAGATTTCCCACTTACCTCTGTCAAAGCTCCTTTACCAGCAGGCTGCCCTCCTGGAGGTGAAGGAACCGTTTCTGTCTCAAGGCTTCTCTTTTCTCGCACCAACTCTTCCTCCTCCTCTACCTCCTCTTCCACTTCCATCCAATTTTTTAAGTGAGGTGTGGATTGCAATTCAAGAAACTGTGGTAATGGATCCTCTTCAATCGAAATAATTCTCTGCAAGTGCAGTCTCTGTCGTGCGTTGGCTACAGATTCCTTATCTGTTTCTTTCCAGATCTGGCTGTGTCCAATTGCATGTTCCAAATTATTTGAGAATGGCTCAGGATTGCTGAGCTCCTCACAGGCATTACCTTTCCTAAAAAAAGGTTAAGAATAAGATTTTTAAAATTAACTGATTTCCCTCGTATTCCCAATTAATAAGAAACTCAGCTTTGCCTCCTCTGTTTTAGCACAGAGTTCGAAGTGGGGTGGGGTTAGAGACCATCCCATCTCCAACCTCCCTTTCCTCTCCAACCTCCCTTTCCTCTCCAACCTCCCTTTCCTCTCCAACCTCCCTTTCCTCTCCAACCTCCCTTTCCTCTCCAACCTCCCTTTCCTCTCCAACCTCCCTTTCCTCTCCAACCTCCCTTTCCTCTCCAACCTCCCTTTCCTCTCCAAAGACTAGGATGTGCTGTTGCCTCCAAAAAACGTGCCCAGCTATCTCGCAACGCACTCCAAAGCAGCTGATCACCAACTTCTCAAGGGGCAATTAGGGTTTGGCAATAAATGGTGGCCTTGCCAGCAACACTCTTATCCCATGAATAGATTTTTAAAAATCATGTTTCTGCCTCTGCCACAGCACTGAAACGCCTCTTATCAAAGTCACAAATGGAGCCCTTTTTGACTATGAAACTATCCCTCTTCATCCTACTCGAACTGTCTGCAGACTTTGTCATGATTGGCCTCTTCATCCTCTTCCAAACACCTCTCCACTATCGTCCAGTGTTAAATGGGTCCCAAAACAGATGTGAAGTATGAATCTAAACACAAATCCTTTTCTTGATAGTTGGTTTCTTTACAGAATGCAACATTTCATATGTCTGCCTCCTACCTACCAATCAACTCAGTGTCCAAGCGGTCCCTCTTTATATGTGCTCAAGATACTTATTCAATCAATGGCCTCCACCTGTTTATCCTTAACCTTAACAAGAAGAGGACAGCTGTCATTGTAGAGTTCCATTACCCACCCATCTTGGGCAGAGAAACTCCTTAAATGGATCTGCTTCCCATTCCTGTATCATGACCTCTGGTGTATCTCTAGGATTTACCCTTGGGGCCTTTCTATTTCTCATCTACATGCTGCTCCTTGACGACATCATCGAAAAAACACATCCGGTTCCACATGTACCCTGATGACCGCAGCTCTACCTCACTGATTATCAATATCAAATCTTGATGCAGTTACAATTTCCTTTGGGTTAAACTCTGGGAAGACAGAAGCCATCAACTTCCCCACCTCCACACACCACCCACCCCCCCACCATTTCCATTCCTCTCCCTGGCCACTGTGCGAGGTTGAACCAGACTCTTCGCAACCCAGGTGTCTGATGTGACCCTAAGCTGAGCTTCTGACACCAGACCCATGCCATCACTAAGATCGCCCCTACTTCCAACTTCAAAACATCACCCGTTTCTGCCCCTGGTTCAGCTCATCTCCTGCCGAAACTCTCATCCATGCCTTTGTTACCTTTAGACCTCACTACTGCAATGACCTCCAGCTGACCTCCCATCTTCCACCTCTCAGAAACTTGCACTCACCCAAATCTTTACTGCCTGTATCCTAACTCCCACCAAAGCCCGTTCACCTATCACCCCCTGTGCTCGCTGAGCTACAGTGACTCATAGTCCAGCAATGCTTTGAATATAAAATTCTCTTCCTATATTTAAATCCCTCCCTGGCCTTTCCCCTCCCTATTTACAACCCTACCACCATCTCTCCATTCCTTTGATAGGCCTTTTGCATATCCCCACCTCCCATTGCCCTACCATTGGTTACTGTGCCTTAAGTGCCTAAGTCGCACAGATTTCCATGCCTAATCCTCGCTGCCTCTCCTCCTCCTTTAAGATGCTTTAAAACCCACCTCTTCGATCTCACTTTTGATTACCAGACCTCAGTGGTGCAGTGCCAAATTTTCAGGTGCAGGAGCTCTAACAAAATGTGTTGGGAATATATTTCTAAATCTACTATTACATTGTTTTCCTATGTATTAATCACCTGAGCTCTCAAACGTCAGTAAAACTATACCTTTTAAGTGAAAAATATTACTGCCAGAGGGCATTTTATTTTGAACTATGTGATACTTTGAATCATTAGTCTTTAGCATAGCTAGAATTTAATTGTGCAACAGTTTAATTATTTAAATTCAAACCTATTAAAAATGCGAATTACGGAAAACTTTACTTACTTCTGACTGGGGGGATGGTATAGAGAGGGCCTACTGCTTTTCTTGATTTATATTTATAACCTAGACCTGGGTGTATAGGGCACAATTTCAAAACCTGAAGATGATGCAAGACTTGGATGTATTGCAAACTGTGAGGATGATAGTGATAGACTTCAAGAGGCTATAGACAGGCTGGTGGGATTGGGCAGACACGTGGCAGATGAAATTTAATGTCGAGAAGTGTGAAGTGATACGTTTTGGTCAGAAGAACGAGGAGAGGTGACAAAAATAAAGGGTACAATTCTAAAGGAGTAGAGGAACCTGGGCGTATATGCGCATAAATCTTTGAAGGTGGTAGGACAGGTTGAGAAAACAGTTAAAAAATTATACTGAATTCTGGGTTTAATAAATAGGGGCACAGAGTTCAAAAGCAAGTAAGTTATGAGCCTGCATAAAATACTGGTTCAGCCTCAAGGATGTGAAGGTGTAAGAAAGGGTGTAGAAAATATTTAGGAGAATAGTTCCGAGGATGAATAACTTTAGTTTTGTGGATAGATTGGCAAAGCTGGGGCTGTTCTCCCTGGAGAAGAGAAAGCTGAGAGGAAATTTGTTTGACGTGTTCAAAATCATGAGGGGCCTGGATAGAGTAAATAGGGATGAGCTGTTCCCATTGGCAGAAGGGCGAGAACCCTGAGTTGATTAACAAAAAAAAAACAGAGGTGACATGAGGAAAAACTTCTTTATGCAACAGTTCATTTGGATGTGGAATGCACTGCTTGAGCATGTGGTGAAGATAGATTCAATTGTGGTTTTCAAAAGGGAACTGGATAATTACCTGAAGGGAAAGGATTTTTCTGGGCTACAGGGAAATGGTCGAGGAGTGGGACCACATGAGTCACTGTTACAGAGAATCGACACAGAGACAAGGTACTGAATGGCCTCCTTCTGTGCTGTAACCATGCTATGATTCCAGTATAGATACATTCAAGGAACTTGATAAACACATGAGGAATAAAGAAGCTGAGGGTTACCCTGATAGTGTGATCAAGAAGGGTGGGGGTTAGGCATGTGTGGAACATAAACACCAGTTTAGATGGGGTGGGCCAAAGAGCCTGTTTCTGTGCTGTAAATTCCAGAGAATCTGCCAGCAGGGAATGCAAACAGTATACCATGTTTCACATCCTCAGGCCAACATAGCCAAGGAATTAATGTGAATTACTCTCCCACCCCCCCGCCGCCCTCACCCAGTCTCATTCCCCCCCACGCCCTCACACTCCCTCTCCCCCCACTCCCTCCCACTCCCTCTCCCCCCACTCCCTCTCCCCCCACTCCCTCTCCCCCCACTCCCTCACACTCCGTCTCCTCACACTCCCTCTCCCCCCACTCCCTCACACTCCGTCTCCTCACACTCCCTCTCCCCCCACTCCCTCACACTCCCTCTCCCCCCACTCCCTCACACTCCCTTTCCCCCCACTCCCTCACACTCCCTCTCCCCCCACTCCCTCACACTCCCTCTCCCCCCACTCCCTCACACTCCCTCTCCCCCACTCCCTCACACTCCCTCTCCCCCCACTCCCTCACACTCCCTCTCCCCCCACTCCCTCTCCCCCACTCCCTCACACTCCCTCTCCCCCACTCCCTCACACTCCCTCTCCCCCCACTCCCTCACACTCCCTCTCCCCCACTCCCTCACACTCCCTCTCCCCCCACTCCCTCACACTCCCTCTCCCCCCACTCCCTCACACTCCCTCTCCCCCCACTCCCTCTCCCCCCACTCCCTCTCCCCCCACTCCCTCACACTCCCTCTCCCCCCACTCCCTCACACTCCCTCTCCCCCCACTCCCTCTCCCCCCACTCCCTCACACTCCCTCTCCCCCCACTCCCTCACACTCCCTCTCCCCCCACTC